>NC_072733.1:171198985-171534140 GCF_026930045.1 Uloborus diversus
GAATTTGAAGTTTTTTTTCCTCGCTTTTCTTTTTAAGCGGAAACCAAATAATTATAATCTTGTACAGTATAACTTTCGTACAATAGGGGTCAAAAATGCAAAAAGTGAAAAATTTCTAGTTACAGTTCTTTTCCTACCTACGGCATTATAACTCTTTCTAATTTTTTTTTTTTTCACTTAAAAAAAATGTTCGTGTTGCAGTCCCCTATAAGGTCTCTCCAGCACGAAGTAGTTATCATTATTTTTAAGTACACGATACTTTTTAGATAGTTAATATTTCATTTTATGCTGGATAATGGGTTCCTTGTGTTCGAATATATCGCGAATAAAAGCCAAAATTTAATAAATAAGTTTAATCTGCGTAATAAAATAACTTCAATAAAATTAATTTTAATAACATTTGAGGCAATATAATATGTAAAAACAGATGAAACAATAGATGAGCGAAATACTGATTAAAATTTTAATTTCAGCCGTAAAGCTTAGTGTTCGTATTTGCAGAATTTATAAATACATGAAAATAAAGTATAATTTACACATATTTAAATTATTAAAAAGCATGCAATCTAAAGTTGCTTTTAAAGTTTCACACGAGAAAAATTTTCAGAAAACGATATCATTCATCATGCCAAGAAAAAAAGTTTTGGTTCACTGCAGCATGGATACTCACTGGTTGCTCAGCGGGAGCGTGCTCAGGGTGACAAATTAAAAGCAAGTCAAAGACCTGATTTTCTACGCATTACATACAGAAATGGCAATTATATTTGTGACGATACTGACGTATTTTATGTATTATCTCCAAATTTGTAAAAAAAAAAAAAAAAAACCTCTTGTAGGAAAACATTGAAAAAAAAAAGCAAATCTAATAATGGTCGTACCTGCAATTTTCACATTTTCACACGGTTGCTGTGTTTAAAAACCAGCTTATTGAGCCCTTAACTTTAGAAAAACTAGAGCGTCATATTGGAAAAAAAATAGAAAATAAAGCTGTGAGGATTTAATCCTGGTGCAATGGAAACAAACACTTTATAACCTTTCAAGCTGATATTTACGTCCGACAAACCTAATCATGACCTACTTGACTAAATGGATTTTATAGGGGTCTGCAGTCAAACGATGTTATTTTGGTTTCGGGTAGACCAAATTTAAGCGTTGCTGTGAATATTTTAACAGGACATTTTACTATAACTATGAAATAATAATTTCTTATTTACGTAATAATTCGTGTTTAGTATAATTTCTGGGCTCCCTATTATGAAGTTTATAAATTGTTTTCTTTCTCGCATGCGCAGTAAAAAATTAATTACTTTAATCGTTCATATTTTATTAAATTTTCAAGATTTTAAACATCAAATTTTATTATATTTTTCTAATATTCTGTCAAATATTCTGAAAGTTCTGTAACGTTTGACGAAAAACTCTTCGTGATATGAGCGAAAACCTTCAAACACATTTTGCATTTTTGAAAGAAATGCTTATATCGCAATGGGTATACGAGATACTTTCACGAAAATATAAAAATAAATTCTAGGTAGGTTTTCAACTTATGTCTGAAATTTATAGCTTATTCCCAGCTAATTACAATGAAAAAGGATCAAAAACTTTTTTTTTTGTTTCTCAATTTGTTTTTAAACCCCTAAATGAATAGTAGACTTGAATTTTGTTGGAAAATAGCGGCTGGAACATACCTTTCATGTGAAAAAATTAGAGCAATTGTTCTTTTATTTCTTGAGAAATAAAAGACCAATTTTTGAAAGTGTCCTAATACTTTTGGTCATATAGTGTATTTAGGAGTATCTTTTTTCAGTGCTTTCATAGGAAAAATATTTTATTTGTATTTAGACAGCAAAACACTGCTCATGAAAATCTAAATCCAGGTGGGTTTTAGGAACAACAACAAAAAACGGGAAGAAAATAAAAAAATAAAGTTTTAATTTTAATTTCATAACACGTACACATAATGGGTAAGATTATACACATTTAAAATAAGCGAATGTCTACAGTAAGGCTAAATATTTTTTGGGAATTTTAATTAAAATGGCTGCTCGCCAGGGGCACCCAAATTTGAAATAAAAAAAAAGTTTAAAATGATTTTGGAAAGATTTATATAAAGATATTTTGACGAAGTAAATCTTTGTCTCTGCAATAATATTTTTAAAGCAATGATTTGTGAGTGCGAAAAGATTTGCGCCGGATAAAGTTTGATCAAAGTGATAAATCACATACGATATTTCATTAAAAAGTTTTTTCATTTTAATTTAAAAAAACCAAAAATGAAAAACTCTTTCTTGAATTAATGCTCTAACTTTACCTAAAATTCCAAAGATATATGGAGTTAACTTTTTCCGGAGGGTGGGGGGAGGAAGAATTGACTCAGTCAGGTAGAAAGAACTAAGATTTGCTTTTATCTATCCCTTTGACGTCTACGACTCTTTTTAATGCTACTAGTGGTATAGATTGTGATTGATGAATAGAAACTGAAAAGCACTTACGGAAATTGAGATCGTCACATGTGCTTTATTGGCTACTATTAAAATAAATTTATGATCTACTATAAAAATTATCCAAAAAACATATAAAAACGGGAAAACTGAGGACTTATCGGGTAATTTTAAATGTATATCATATGCTGCAGCTGGGTTTTTTATTTTTATAGTTAAAGGGCATATATCTTTTTTTTTTTTTGTTTTTTCCTACAGATATGCTTCGAACTACATTTCTTTTAGACTTTTCTTATTTCTAACAAAATTCATTTTGTTAAAGAAAACACAATCTTGAAAGTGCAGGCTCTGTATCATACACATTTAACCATATTGAAGCAGCTTCGTCGTCGAATCTACATTAAGATGATCTGATTGGCCATTTTTAACATCTTGCCTAAGTATCGTAAAAATTCAGAAACATGTCGTCATTCTTATAAGCTATGTTTTAATGTGTCTAATCTAGGCTACGAATCATTAGGGCTCGTTGAAACATCAGTAATAATTGGCATCGTTTCGTTCTGTTATGCTACGATTTGCGATAGGGAAAAAAGGTGAAATGTAAACAGTTCCTTATCTATCTACTTACTTAGAATCTTTAAAAATGCAAGTGATATCTTTCCAAATTTCTGAGAAACTCAGCTGAAATTCTTTATAAGTTTTCACATTATCCTCCGCACAAGCTCATTGAATTTGTTTTCTTATTATTCATATTTGCCAAATTTTCAATTTTTGTATTTTAAATTACAATATACAGTTGTTTTCCTTGTATGCTTTCAAGTATTTTTTAAAATTGGCAAAGTTTCATGGAAAATTATACCTGTTATGAACCAAAATCTTAGGAAGAGAGTTGGCATTTTTGCATGAAAAACTTATTGTTTTGTGAACATAAGGAATGTTTTTTGCACACTTCATTAAATAAATGTACAGTTCATTTTAGCTCAGGATCCCTATTGCCTCGTATCTACCACTTGGAGTAAAACGTGTGAAATTTATATCCTATTCCTAACTTTTACTATGCTGTATGATTTTAAAAAAAAGTTTGCTTCTTCAAGTTACAATCCAAGAGTCCATGAGTGTCAGACCTACGTCATAGTATAAAGGTCCAAAATATTTTGGCGTAAGCACGTCACAGCAGCTAAGAAATGTTCGCTGTTATTTAAGCTAAATCACGCAGGATTTGGTAGGAAACAGGTAGCAAAGGTGCGTAATTTGCTGCAAAAACAAAACATCATCGATTCTTTTCATGCGACGTGACCTGGCGGTCCCAATCCAATCATATTCTATTTGTAAGACGTTTTAAGAGGGGTGCAGATATCCCTTTGAAATTAACCTATGCATATTTTCAGCTTCAAATACACAAATCACAATGATCTAGGATATTTCAGAAAGAAAAAAAAAGTGGGCTCCAGAATGGCCTCCAGTAGGGGATCAGCCTAAACATGGCAATTCGTTTCACAAAGCTGATCTGCCATTTTGGATTCCTTTATCCTAGATTTTCAGAATTTGGGTTTTGGAAGCTGAACATTTGTATAGGTTAGTTTCAAAGGCATGTGTGCACCTCTATAAAATGTTGTTCAAATCAGAGATGTTCGGGTGGAGAGGACGAGGTCACTTGACATGGAATGACTAAATGAACATTAAGTTTTTGACGCACCTTTTGCTACCTATTTGTTTCCAAACACTGTGCAACTCAACTTAAATAATAGCGAACCGTTCTTAGTTGCTGTGATGTACTTACGCAGAAAAGTGTTGGGCCTTTATACTATGACGTAGGACTGACACTCAAGGGCTCTTACTCTACTACGGTTGATTCCCTAAATAAAGGTGTGAAGGAATTTTTTTCAGAAAAATACTAAGAGTTACATAGCATGTCTTTAGAAATAAGAAAAAAGTTCACTTTTGGTGTCTGGATACTTTCGGCTCAAAAGTGTATTAACCTTTTATGACTCAAATTCCTTTATAATTTCAAAAAAAGTTTGAAACTTGTTTTTTACATATCGTTATGCATTAAAAACGCTTCATTAACTTTTTAAATTAAAAATGGGATGTGAAAAATAAATTTAAAGTGAGATTATTTGGACATGAAAAAGTCCAAACTACTGAAAAATTAGGCCTTTTGAGTCCCGTCGGGTCATAAAGGACCCGATGGGAAATAAGAATTATGATAACATATAAGCATTCCAATACCCATTCTACATTTTATTGATGTAATTCTCGCAATTTGTTTGAAAAAAATATCTAACTTGAAAGAATTTTCTGAAATCTATGATATTAATTATGGGATTAATTAAAGGGTTTTTTCTCGACTTGGTTTTCTAAGAAAAACAACTAAAAGCTTTTTGTGTGTTGGTTGAAACAATTGTCAGCAGTTCACAAATGCATCATTCTATATAAAAAAAAAAGCATGCCTTTCTGGGTATTTCCAATAGATTCCCGATCCCTTCTTAATATTCAGCTCAGCTTTCAGTTTACAAAATTACAAATGGTGGCATTTCATTTGATATGTTTGATACCAATGTTCATATAGAAGATACAAATGTTCGTAGTAATGCGCCTTGCACGTGAGGGGAAAGCCAATCTGAAAGTTGTGAGCTTTTATTGTCGCTTCATTTGGAATCTGCATCTATGTAACACATAAGCATCAGACATTTGAGCGTAGTATTCGTTCAGACTGGATATCTTTTTATAGTCAATTAACTTTGCCGCTAACCGAATTTCTGCATAAAAAGAACATTGTTTGATCACGGAGATGGCGGGATAGTAAGACACAACTGTAATAAGTCATATGTTATTTAAATAATGGCTGTTTGACCTTGATATATATATATATATATATATATATATATATATATATATATATATATATATATATATATATATATATATATATATTAAATGAACCATTTTTGTCTTTTTCACATAAGTTGTTCATAAGCTCTCGTTTGCAGATTGTAAGTTTATTTATAGGAATCTTAAATCAATATTTTTATTAGTTTCAAATGCATGTTATTAAGATTTAATTACAGGTATCCCTCGTATAGCACGGTTAATTAGTTCCATGTAGTATCGAAAACGTGTTATGCGAGACTTTTTTTTAAATAACTGTTTTACTTATTTTTAAATTAATAATTAATCAAGTGCATAGCAAAAATCACGGCAATATGTACCGTGTTGTATTGAAACCGTGTATCGTGTTATATAAATTTTTTTTATTGGACACAAAAAGAAACTCCCTAGGGCTACCCCCTAGGAAACATAGGGCCAGAAGCTAAGAGGCACAACAGTACAAAATACACAAAATAAAATGAGCACAACATACAAACAATTAAACAACGAATAGAGAAGAAAAAAAAACACACACACACATACAAAAAGGTCAAACAACTGAATAAATAAAACGTTTAAAACGAGAAAAAGTCTCGATGTTCTGAACAAGAGCAGAAGGTGTTTCCTGTTATATTGAAACCGTGTTTCGTGCTATATCGAAACCGTATTATACGAGACTTAGAAATAATGTGAATCAAGGGATGTGTACCGTGTTACATCGTAACCAAGTCTTAAGGTACAAGTTTTATAATCGCTGGCATTTCGGCTCAATAGAACATATAAACGAAAACTGGCAGCCAAAACATATAATGGTATACTGCTTTAAAATTAAAGTTGTTACAAACGGTACAACTTACTTTACATACCTTAAATTAAAACTATTATGGTCAACAAGATAAAACTTCATTAAATTTCTTGACTAAGAACAAAACGCTTTCTAGCAGAAAAATAATCTGAGCTATAATCTTTCTATAGCAATGAAGTTTGTCTGAGCAACAACAACGAAACAAAATGTAAAATAAAATAAATAGAATTAATCTATTTATTTTATTTCATATTTTGCTTCGACTACATTTCTTTTATTTATAGTTTGTCAAATCCTAGTGTTATATTCTTACAATGCACTGGAAACAAAATAATTTTTATATTTTAGTTTTTAGAAATCTTATGAGAAAAATAACGTAGTTAAAAGTTATAAATTAGTGTTATACTGGGGGGAAAAAAAACTTTCGCATCCGAGACGGAGAAGTTTTCGAAAAACAAAGTTCATTAAAATAAAGTAAAAACTTATTGAGTTATTATCATACATTTTTGACAGTGTAGTAAACAAAAATAAAATTCCACATTTTTAAAAAATAACTTTCGTGTTACACGAAAACCATGAAGTATTAAATTCAAGTTTCGAAACGTGTAGCAATCGCAAATGTAGTACCGTGTAATATCGAAACAGTGTTGTACAAGTACCGTGTTACATGGAATACACCGCCAGCTCAGTCATTTCCAGCCGAGGACTGCAGTTTCGTGCTTATTAGCACTCATCAGCCCGGCATAGGAAAGTGACTGAGCTGGAGATGGAAAACCTCTTAAGGAAGCCAAGAGTGCGAAACAAACTGGTAGCTAATACAGGATTAGCAGACCAGACGAGTGACCGAGCCGAAGAAGAGAAAAAGCTCCCATGATGACAATCCATTCTGACCAATGCGGTCCGGTCAACCCACCAACTCAAGCGGGTGAAAGGTATGTGTTAACATTAGTTGATGATTATTCTCGTTTTTGTGAAGTTCGTCTTCTTAAAAAGAAAAGTGATGTTCCCGTGGAAATCAAAAAGTTTCTCAAATTGAATGAAAGCGTTCGAAAAATTCGTTGTGACAATGCCCAGGAATATGTTTAAGTGAACTTAAAGTGATAGCAAATAAACTTGGAGTTACGTTAGAACCATGCCCTCCCCCCTTATACTCACGAATTGAACGGAATTTCAGAGCGGATGAACAGATCACTTTTTGATAAAGCCCGTGCACTTTTATAAGATGCAAATTTACCTAAGAACTGTTGGGGATATGCTATTCAAGTTACAGCATATACTCATAACAGAATCCCTAGTTCAAGCATAAATGAAATGTCACCCTTTGAACTAAAATATTCCCAGAAACCGGATTTAAATCAAATAAAATTATTTGTTTGCGATGCTTATGCCAAAATTCCTGATACTCGCAGACAAAAATTAGATCCGAAATCTAAACGAATGATCTTCATTGGATATTCTAGCATGGGATATCGATTAATGGATCCTGATACGCACAGAGTTATTGTGTCACGTAATGTTCGCTTCAATGAAAATAAAGTATATGTGCAAGATAGAAGTAATTCACCAGACGAGCTCCCGAAAAGAGAAGAAAAAGACGAGGAAAAACACGACAGAAATGTAAATAAAGAGTTAGGAGAAAACGAAACCAAAAAGCCCGCAGCTGCACCCCGACGATCAGAAAGAAAAAGTAAAAAGCCAGAACGATATGAAGCAATGTACACGTCAGAAGAGACGTTGACCTTTTATGACATCTCAAAACTACCGGAAGAACAACAAGCCCAGTGGAAAGTCGCGATGGGGGAAGAATTGCGCTCCATCCAGATAAACAAAACTTGGGAACTGGTAGATCTCCCTGATAACGCGACCCCCATTAAGTGTAAGTGGGTGTTTAGGAAGAAAAGAGACGGAACTCTCAAAGCCAGACTTTGCGCAAGGGGAGACCAGCAGAAGGAATACGTAGAAACTTATTCGCCAGTCATTGGGATGCCTTGTTTACGATTAGTTCTTGTTTCGATTCTTCAAGAGGATTTAAAGGCTTATGTGATGGATGTGAAAACAGCTTTTCTGAATGGTGAGTTGCATGAAATTGTTTTTATGGAACAACAGCAAGGATTCAACGATTCATCTGGCAGAGTATGCAAATTAAATGAAAGTTTATACGGATTAAAACAAGCTCCTAGACAATGGTTCTACAGATTTTCGCAATTTATGTTAAAAATTAATTTTAAGCAGTTAAACTCGGAACCGTGTATTTTCATCAGAATTGTGAATGGAAGAAAAATAATAATTTGTTTATATGTTGATGATATTCTTATCGCTGGATCAGATGTTTCAAAAATAATGATTGTGATTAAACTTCTTCAAAATGAATTTCAGATGTCCAAACTCGAACCAGCTTCTAAGTTTTTAGGAATTCGTATGGAATTTACTTCTACTAAATTAGTGCTAGATCAAAAGGAGTATATTCTTAAACTATTGAAGAGATTTAACATGAGTGAGTGCAAGCCGAGTGCAACACCTTTAGAAGCAAAGTCAACTCCAGCTGACTTTGAGAAAGGAACTATCTTCAAAGGACCTTACCGTGAACTAGTTGGATCTTTATTGTATCTTGCGATGACAACACGACCCTATATACTGTTCGCCTGTCCGATAACTGTCTCAGTCAATTGCAGGAGAATCCAACAGAATCGGCTTGGAACGGACTTAAAAGAATTTTACGCTATTTAAAAGGTACATCGGATTATAAAATTGTGTATAGTAAGTGTTGTGACTCTAATGTTGATTTATCTATGTATGTTGATTCAGATTGGGCATCAGATTCGCGTGAACGCAAATCAGTTTCAGGTTACGTTATTTTTTTTAAAAAGTGTCCAATTTTATGGAGCGTGAAGAAACAAGGTTCAATAGCTGTTTCTTCTACTGAAGCTGAGGTACTTGCAGTTGGTAAGTCTTCATTAGATCTAGTGTATTATAAAAATATTGCATGTGAATTTCTTACTGTAAATAACATTGTCATATATGAAGATAATCAGTCTGCAATCAAATGTCTAACTAATGAAAATAGTTCTGGTAGATTGAAACATATTGATGTTAAGTTAAAGTTTATTTGAAATATTTTAAATGTTGAAAATATATATACTGAATATGTTTCTACTGATAAACAAATTGCTGATATGTTTACTAAGGCTCTTCCTAAATTTAAATTGCATGAACTTATCTCATTGTGTTGTTTAGTAATAAGCGATTAAGGGCGGGTGTTGAATGTAATCACTTTCTCCATTGGTTTAAAAGAAAGAACTGTGCTTACATGTTATTGGAAGAGACATTTGCAGCTTTCCACGGAGTTTGCAAAATCTCTTCTTTAATCCACCATCGGACTTTGGAGAAAGCTTATTGCTATTTGAGAAACATCATTGGATACTGAAAATCTGCCCTCTATTCTATTTAAAGAGCCGCAGTCTTGTTTATCGGGCTTCACTACTTTTCTCTATGTCTTGCTGTATGTGTGTCCCCATGTTTCGTATTAAACGTATTTGTTTATGTTCAGCTGTCTGAATCTCTGCTTTACACAACCTTTCAACATATACATATATATATATATATACATATATATATATACTTATATATATATATATATATATATATATATTTCTGTTGTTAAAAATCAGCTATTAACTTATCATCAATTTTTTTTTTAATCGAAGCTTCAAAATAAAGTGTTAGATTGACTTTGATGTTTTTAAAAGTAATTTTATGTAGTGTGAAAATATTTTTGATTACATTTATGAAAATGCAACAGTTTTAATGAAAAGTTATGCACAAATTTAGTATAAAACTTTATGCTCAAGTTTCTCTAAGCCCTTTAATAAATCTTTTGGAAAACGATGTGACACGCAATGCATAAAGCGATT
This sequence comes from Uloborus diversus, assembly GCF_026930045.1. Lineage (NCBI taxonomy): Eukaryota > Metazoa > Arthropoda > Arachnida > Araneae > Uloboridae > Uloborus > Uloborus diversus. The sequence goes on from NC_072733.1 coordinate 171,209,011, forward strand.
TACAAATGTTTTTTAGTATTGCATGGAAAATTAGGTTTTTAAGTCTAACCATTTTTTTAGATGTACGTACAAAACATTTTCTAGAATAATCGTAGTCCTGCGAAGAATTTAAAGCATTTTTTTGTAAATAACATTTACTTGAACTCTCTGAAGAAAATTCAGCAGCCGTTGAGATTTCTTTTTGAGCCTTGAAAAATATTCAGCACCATTGATTTTTTTTTTTTTTTTGTTTTTTTACAAAATGTAATGCAGAAAATACCAAAAACTTGTATGAGATGGGTTTTCAGGACCATATCTAAGTAAGCCATAAAATTCTCCGCATTTATCTGTAAACATCTCTTCAGTACTGTTACCGTTGTCGTGATGAACAGATAAATGAATGTCAAAACACGCATGCTGTGCCGTTTTAAATAGATTCTAAAACTGCATGAGCATTATACAGCGTTCAAAAACAATTTCCTAAAATAAATTTTTTCATCTTGAGTTTTGATATTGTCTTGCTTGGAAGTCGATTATGCATTTTTTTCCGTGTTCTTACATAACCATCATCTATATATATATAAAAATGAATGTTTGTCTGTATGTCATCCATGAACTCAAAAACTACCCGGCAGATTTAGCTGAAACTTTCACCGTTTGTTATTTTTGGTACTGGGAATGTTTATAGACCAGTTCGAAAAAAATCCGATCGATAGTTCCTTTTTTATTCCAATTTAAGTCACAATCCATTGGATAAATACGAATAAAATTATCGGCTGCAGAAATTAATTCGCGTGAAAGATCTCATTGATAAGAAGTTATCTGTTGCCATTTTTCTTGAGTTTGAACAAATAAATTCTTTCTTTATTGTTTTATGGCTTTTCATGCAACGGGGGGATTTAAAACTTTTTCTATTTGATATTTTTAGCAATTGATTGATCTTGCAAACTGCGTGAGTACAAAATTTGAGTATAGTCACGGCTTCACTTGATACCTGGATCGATTATTATGAAAATTGCTATATATATGTATTTTTTCCACGGAGAAGGTGCATAATATGCTCATTGAAGCCACTCGCCACCAGGTGGCACTGCAGAGTAGCAACTTCTGCCCCGTTCAACCGATTGTCATGAAAAATCAGTATAATGATGTATTTTTTTGTTGGCGTAGCAACGCGAGTCGGGTACAGCTAGTTCATTCATAAGAACAATTATATGTTCGCAATAGTTTAGTTCTGACATTATAAAGTCTTCATCTAAAATATTTTCCTCTTATTTCACAAGTTTGTAGAAATTTTTTCTCGGACCCTTATATTACTATTGTTTTACAGGTCTGCAGCATCTAATTTAGTATCTTCGGTTAATCTAGAGGTACTTCCAAAATTGCAGTGTTGTTTGCAGTGTTACAATTTTTCCCAAACATTATAACGAGGCATTCCTCGAAAACAACCCCTATGTTGTCCAGCTCGTGACAGCTGATATATTTTATTAAAAAATAATAACTTTAAAAGTTAAAGGAAAAATATTTTTGCTTAATGAGCAACAAATACCTTAGCGATTTCTTAAGCAACAAGATTTTGTTTAACATCCTTTTAAAGTATTATTTTTCATGAAATATATAAGCTATCTCGTGCGGTACCAAATGTCAGTTTTTATGTGGAATTGCCCTAAACAGAATTACAAAGCTTTCAGTTTTGCGTATGTGGATATTCCTTAAAACACAAATCAATTTTTTCACATTTCACATCATAATGACCGAAACATAAAGCTTCAAGTACAGCATTTCATGTTAATCTTATCCCATTTTGTGCAGTACAGTACATAAAAACAAAGATTCTGTTCACCTCTTAATTGAATTTATTACGTATGTGCTTTTAAAGTGAGATGGAAAACCAAGCACCGCTCAGCGTAAAATTTCAATATTTCTACTTAAAAGATGTGCAAGCAATGTGGATTTGTCAATGTATTTGGCGGCTTTAGTTGTATGTATTTGAAATTTAGCTAGCTTTGTTTCGCCCGTGGGTGAGTCATCTTACTTGGTTACCTCTAATGCAAAATATATAGACGGTTATTGAAAGCATGTGTAAAACGAACAATAACTTACACGTTTTAGTTATAAATTTAAAATTAGCAAAATGCAAAGCAAATTTAGATGAGAGTTTTGAAAAAAAAAATCTAATCGCCGAGATGATCCATATTTCTTGTTAGTGTTGACGCGTTAAACATTTTTTTTTCCATATATACTATGATAGAACAATGCACTACAAAAAATATATGTGATTTTCAAAATTCTTCAAAACTCGTTGAACATTTTCTGAAGATGTAGCCCATTATAATGAAAAAGACTGCTTTCTTTCGCTTTTCGCACATCGCTGTTACACTGCAAACGTACTTGATATTGATTCCTTTCACTCGTTACCAACGTTTTGAGACAAGTTATGAGTCTGAGATTTATCCTATGAATGTTATCAGGCTAAGACGGACACATTTATTTATTTATTTATTTATTTATGTATATGAATGCAGAAGTTTAAATTCAAAACGATAAAAAACCTGTTAGTCATTGATTTTACTCTGAAAATTTTTCTACGCACATAATGTAATAAAAAGGCTTTTTACTTGAACTGAAATGCACCTATAACTTTAAAAAAATTAAATTTTAGAGGAATGTAGGGTATATGGGAAATGATACAATACTTTACTAGGATTTTCAGCAAACTGCCTGTGACTATTTTAACTTTGTTATAAACATATTGTCGATTCCAGTTAAAAAAAAAAAAAAAAAAAAAAAAAAAAAACTGAATATCAAGGTACAAGATAATGCAAGCTATATTTTCAAAATTTGATACTGTTTTGGAATCATATAAATATTGTTACAAATTCTGTAAATAGTAATTATTGTAGGAATGTAACCTGTAAATAGTTTCCCGTAATGAATATACAACCCCTTTTCATATGGCTAAAGTATACGTCCCCCTATTTTCTTTTCTTTGATAAAATCTGATAACGGTCTACGCATTTCGCGAAGAGGTAAGAATGTTGTGGAAAATTCTTTTCGGTGTATAAAAGCCGTTAGCGATGGATAAACAGGGGAGTTTCGATTGATATTTCGAACCGGGGAGAGCATTTTTGCTCTGTTTATAGCGAGGCATTTCGCTGTGTTGTTTTCGTATTTGGAAGTAAATACGTGTGTAAACGTTGAGTTTACGGTGTTGTGTGATAATTGCTTAATTGCTGATGAATAATTTAGCAGTTGTTGAAGATCTTTCCTGTACATAGTGTAAATAAATTTTCTGTGTTTTTATCAAGAACTGTGTCTTTATTTCAAGAAAGTGGAAGTCGCACCGAATCCGGTACAATTTGACGCCCAACGTGGGGCTTCTTCTGGACTTTCTTGGAGTAAGTGTGACTTTGGACATTTTTTTTTTCATAAAGACTTTTTTTGAATTTGGACTTTAATTTTATGGTGATTACTCGCGCAATGGATGAACAATTAAAACAACTTCTTGATGCAATCAACTCTGTTAAAAATGATATGGCGGCTAATCAAGAACAAATAAAAAATGATATGGCTGCTAATCAAGAACAATTAAAAAGTGATCTGACTGCAAGTATGTTGGCAAATCAAGACCAGTTAAAAAGCGATTTAACGGTGCTGAAAAAGGACTTAACGTCTAACCAAGAAGAAATTAAAAACGACCTTATTTCGGTAAAGACTGTGATGGAAAATAAATTTAATGACATAGAGCATCGAGTTGATGCTATTGAAGAAAAATTTGATACCGTTGAAAGCCGATTCAATGCTGTAGAAAATAAATTTAAAGAAGAAGATAGAAGATTTCATCTACTTAAAGAAGAGATCTTTAAGGACGTGGAAAGGAGATTGGCGACCGCGGAAAGCAGCTCTGTACAATTTGGCGCTCCCACATCGGTTGCTCGACCGTCCATTAAACTTGCCACATTTGATGGGAAAACTTCGTGGCAGGTATACAAGACCCAATTCATGATAGTGGCGGAAGCGAACGGATGGGACTCTGCTACCAAGGCCTGCCATCTTGCAGCATCCCTGAGAGGTGACGCAGCGGACATTCTTCAGACCCTTCCGGACAGCCAGCGCCTGGATTTCGCCGCCCTCACAGCTGCGTTGGAGCTTCGCTTCGGTGAGAAATGCCAGAAAGATTTCAGCCGACTCCAGTTGAAGTCCCGTTTCCAGAAAACTGGGGAAACCCTGCAAGAGCTTGCGGCGGACATCGAGAGACTGTCTCATCTTGCTTTTTACGACTGCCCTGCGGATGTTCGAGACAACCTGGCACTCAACTACTACATCGACGGGGTTCGAGATCCGGAAATCCAGAAAGCTCTACGGATGGCGGATGTCAAAGACCTGAATTCTGCCGTTGTGTATGCGATGAGATACGAGGCCGCCCAAGAAGCAACCCGTGTGGATCGCCATCTAATCCGGACTCAGGAAGCTGATGAGTCTGATTCCAGGTCGTCCCACCTCGCTGAACTTGAGAGACAACTCGGTGACTTGACAAGACATTTGAGCAGCATAACAGCCCAAAAGAAACAAGAGCAGAAGTGCTGGAAATGCGGTAGTGAAGGACACCTGCGAAGGAGTTGTCCGACTCGCCAAGCTACGCGAGGGAAGGAAATCACCACCACTAAAGCTCTGCAGATTTCCTCTTCTAGTAGTGGCAGTGATGGACTTTTCATTTACGCACATGTAAATGGGAACCCCTGCAGACTGATTGTGGACACTGGAGCCAATGTGACAATCATTAGGACAGATGTGGCTCGTGAATTTGGATTGAAACTGCTGTGGACATCGCCACGTGTAAGTCTCCAGACTGTGACAGGTGACAAAATTGAGATTGACGGTAAAGTGGACTTGGAAATAGTGTTTGGGAATGCCACCTACCATCATACGGCATTCGTCGCTAATATCACGGACCCCTTCATTCTCGGATTGGACTTTTTGAAGAAATATGACTTCACTCTCGACTTCAAGACTAATGAGCTGCACTCGATGAGAGAAGACATAGCCGTTTTCCCTGCAGAGAGTGATGTAAAATCCGCTCATCAAATAATAGCTCAAACATATTTATCGATTCCCTCAAGGTCAGAATCATTAATACTTGGCTCCCTTGAAGAAAGCAATAGTTTTCGATTTGGACTCATTGAATACCCTAACCTAAGCAATAGCCTAAAAGGAGTACTGGTAGCATCTACGCTTGTGGACCTTTCTAAGGATGTAATTCCTGTGAGAGTCGCTAACGTGAGTGAAAGGCCAAGGATTATCCGAAAAGGTGAAGTGTTGGCAACTTGTACTCCAGTAAACTGCATCATTAGAAGAATCAATTCCCCTGAGACTGTGTCTTCTGAGTCCTTGACGTCGAAGTTAATTGGGAGTGCGCCATTATCGAAAGATCAAAGAACTGCTGCGGAACAATTGGTGGACGACTTCAAGCATCTGTTTTCATCTACATCGGAGGATGTTGGCCGTACGAACTTAACGCAGCATAGGATTTACACTGGAGAACACCTCCCTATTAAACAGCATCCAAGACGACTACCGTTCGCCAAGAAGGAAGAGGTTGAGACCCTCCTGAAAGAGATGAAGGAGAATGATGTAATCGAACCGTCATCCAGTCCCTGGGCTTCTCCCATCGTCTTAGTCCGAAAGAAAGATGGCTCCACCAGATTTTGCGTCGATTACCGACGGCTGAATGAAATCACCAAGAAAGACAGTTACCCTCTTCCACGGATAGACGACACCTTGGACACTCTTTCCGGACACAAGTGGTTTTCGACCCTGGACTTGAAGAGCGGCTACTGGCAGGTTGAGATACACCCTGATGACCGAGAGAAGACAGCATTTACAACTGGACAAGGCTTATGGCAGTTTAAAGTGATGCCCTTCGGCCTCTGCAATGCACCAGCTACGTTCGAGCGTCTTATGGAGACAGTGTTAAGAGGACTTTCCTACGAATCCTATCTGGTCTACTTAGACGATATCATCATCGTGGGACGCAGTTTCGAAGAACATCTGGCAAATCTTAGGAAGGTGCTGCAAAAGCTTAAGTAAGTCAATCTAAAGTTAAGCCCGTCCAAATGTAATTTGTTCCGCCGGGAAGTGAACTACCTTGATCACATCATCTCTTCTGAAAGTGTACAAACCGATCCAGAAAAGGTATCTGCGATCAAGAGTTGGAGTCGTCCCGAAAGCATCCATCAGCTGCGAAGTTTCCTGGGGCTCTGCACGTACTACAGGAAGTTTGTGAAGGGTTTTTCCAACATTGCACGACCTTTGCATAAGCTGACGGAGAGCAAGCAAAAGTTTGAATGGTCCAAAGAATGCGAAGATGCATTTCTACGAACGAAGGAGGCTTTAACATCAACGCCTATCCTCGCCTATCCTCAGCCTGAAAAATCCTTCATCCTAGACACTGATGCGAGCAACGAGGGTATCGGAGCTGTTTTATCCCAAGAAATTGACGGAAATGAACATGTCATCTCTTACTGAAGCAAATGCTTATCAAAGTCGGAGCGGAATTACTGCGTCACCAGAAAGGAGTTACTGGCCATAGTGAAAGCTGTAGAACACTTCCATCATTACCTCTACGGCCGAAAATTTCTGCTACGGACAGATCATGCCTCGTTAACTTGGCTTTTGAACTTCAGGAATCCAGAAGGCCAGATAGCCAGGTGGATACAGCGGCTCCAGGAATATGACATGGAGATCAAGCACCGAAAAGGGTTGTCTCACGGTAATGCAGACGCCTTATCAAGGAGACCCTGTCCTGAGAAATGCAATTATTGTTCCCGAATCGAGAAACAGTATGGAACGACTAGCCCTACTGCCTATCAGGTGACAGTGACTCCAATATCTTCAGAACCTGATCCATGGAGTGACGACCAAGTTCGAAAAGATCAACTTGAAGACCCCGACATAAAACCAATTTTGGAGTTCATGGAGAGTGACAGTCGGCGACCTAGCTGGCAGGACGTTTCCATCTTTAGTCCTGCAACAAAAAGATACTGGGCTTTATGGAATTCACTCCATTTACGGAACTACGTACTGTACCGAAAATGGGAATCTGAGGACGGCAAAACGTCTAGGTGGCAGTTACTACTTCCCCGATCAAGGATTTCAGATGTTCTGAAAGAAATACATAGTAGTGCGACTGGAGGACATTTTGGTGTGTTGAAAACCCTCAATAAAGTTCGGGAGCGCTTCTTCTGGAGCAAGGCGAAGGATGACGTGGAGAAGTGGTGCCATTCTTGTGACGCCTGTGCTGCTCGTAAAGGACCGAAGAAAAGAAGCAGAGGGAAGCTACGTCTGTACAACGTTGGAGCTCCTTTCGAACGAATTGGGATCGACATCCTGGGTCCTCTACCAAGAACTGCTGATGGGAACAAATACATTCTTGTTTCCATCGACTATTTCACCAAATGGCCCGAAGCGTATCCCATTCCAGATCAAGAAGCTACCACCGTAGCAGAGACTCTAGTCCAACATTGGATCTCGAGATATGGAACACCTTTGCAGATTCATTCCGATCAAGGGAGGAATTTCATCTCTGCTGTGTTTAAGGGCCTATGTCAAATTTTCGGAATTGAGAAAACTAGGACAACACCACTACACCCACAATCGGACGGCATGGTGGAGAGATTTAACCGCACAATCCTAAGTAATCTCTCGCTTATGGTATCCAGAAATCAACAGGATTGGGACAAGAAGCTACCTTTGTTCCTGCTGGCCTACCGCAGTGCTGTCCACGAGACTACCGGATATGCCCCATCTCAGATGCTCTTTGGACGAGAGCTTCGGCTACCTTGTGATCTCGTCTTCGGTCGTCCTCCGGATGCGCCTGCATCGCCTGAGGAGTACATCCAGGATCTCCAGGCCCGGTTGGAAGACGTTCATAACTTCGCACGAGAGCGAATCAACATTGCGGCGGAGAAGATGAAGACCCGATATGACACAAGGTCTACTGGACATGAATTCAACGAAGGCGACAAGGTTTGGTTATGGAATCCCATCCGACGGAAAGGTCTTTCACCCAAATTGCAGTCGCATTGGGATGGACCCTACAAAGTCCTTAACCGACTAAATGACGTCGTAGTGAGGATCCAAAAATCACCTAATGCAAAACCTAGGGTTGTACATTATGATCGGTTAGCCCCATACTATGGCCATAGTTCATGAGTATTACGTAAACAACCATGGTTGATAACATAAAAGTTGTAGATAATTTTTGCTTTTAATGTTTAGTAATATTTCTTGTTATTATTGTGTTTTCTGTATCTGTTAGTTATTAATTAATGTGTATATTTGTAAACTTGTGATAGAAGTTTGGCACCCTTTCTGGGGATTGTACTGCCCGGGACGTGCAGTCCTTAGGAAGGGGGCAATGTTACAAATTCTGTAAATAGTAATTATTGTAGGAATGTAACCTGTAAATAGTTTTCCGTAATGAATATACAACCCCTTTTCATATGGCTAAAGTATACGTCCCCCTATTTTCTTTTCTTTGATAAAATTTGATAACGGTCTACGCATTTCGCGAAGAGGTAAGAATGTTGTGGAAAATTCTTTTCGGTGTATAAAAGCCGTTAGCGATGGATAAACAGGGGAGTTTCGATTGATATTTCGAACCGGGGAGAGCATTTTTGCTTTGTTTATAGCGAGGCATTTCGCTGTGTTGTTTTCGTATTTGGAAGTAAATACGTGTGTAAACGTTGAGTTTACGGTGTTGTGTGATAATTGCTTAATTGCTGATGAATAATTTAGCAGTTGTTGAAGATCTTTCCTGTACATAGTGTAAATAAATTTCCTGTGTTTTTATCAAGAACTGTGTCTTCATTTCAAGAAAGTGGAAGTCGCACCGAATCCGGTACAATATTGATATTTTAATTGCGTCGTACGTCAAAATAGTTTTTGTTTTTATTAAATCAGTTAAGTTCTTGTTTGTTCCATTGCAAATACTACATAGTACCTACTGATGGTCCGTGCAGTACTTACTTACTGAATAAAATAAACATATTTTCATTTTTATTATGTAGTGATATTTGACTAGGGAATACGGAGTTAACTGAGTAAAGTAAAGGGGAATAGTTTATTTCATTTTTAAAATGCATTTGTGCATTCATTGTTTTTTCATTTCCGAATAAATTCAAGAGAATGTTTTTTTTTTTTTTTTTAAATCATAACTTATTTATCATTCACTGCTTTTTTCCTTACATTTGTTAAATTATTCCCTAATGCAATTAATTTTTATTTATTCAATTATTATATCATGTTTTAACTACTGAGCCATGTTTTCCCTTTTTTTTTTTTCAAAAATATTAGTACGTAATACCTATGATGTTCAGTGTAGTTCATGCTTATTGAATAAACTAAGTCTCTTTTGATTTTTTTTTTGTAATGCAATTTGACAAGTGCATGCGGAGTAAAACGAGTTGGAAAAATTGAATAGTTTATTTAATTCATTTTTAATTTATATATATTTATTGTTTTTCTTTCATTAATTCATAAATATTAATTTTTTTTTCAGTCATCGCTTATTTATCATTCATTGCCCTTCTCCTTACATTTTTTAGATTACTTCCTAGAGCAGTTAATTTGTATTTATTCATTAATTATATCATTTATTAATTAATTTAGCCGTTATTTCACTCTTTTTTAAAATTATTTTAATCACATAAGAAATAATTTATTGGATAAATATTCTGAATATCATTTTGCCCAATTGTATGTAAAATTTTCCACTTCTATTTCAGGGTCCAAATGAACTACCAAAAATTTAAAAAAAAAATAAAAATAAATAAAACATCTCAGAACAACTTCTCTTGTAAAATATATTGTTCTCTTTTTATGCCACGAACTTTAAAAATTAAACTTTCAATTTCTTCATTTTGAAAAAAAAAAAAAAAAAAAAAAACAGTTTATCTTAACTATTTCACTTTGCCCCACATTGCCTTACTCTTAAAAATGTACCTCTAAAACACTACTTTTTGTACCTCACATTTTAAACTCCTGCCGTCGAATTCATTTTTGCTAATAAAAAAAACTATCGTAAAAGTTGTGTTTCCATGTAAATGATTTTACTATGCCCTATTACTCGTATATAAATTTCTTTATAAATTTGTTCCCAGGAAAAAAAAATACAAGCATTCAGCTACTGTTAGTCATTAGATATTTAAAGTGCTTTGCTTCGCTTTTATACAAATTATATAAATAAATGTGATACCATTTAGCAATAAAATACGCATTTTAAAAATATGGAGATAAACCACTTTTACATTAAACGGCACAATTATCTAACCCAGTATTGCTATAGCGTTTGTAGCGAACTAGTTGGTCAATACTAAACTGAACTTAAAGATTCCACCCGTTGCCAAGTTTTTCACCTAAATTGTGCAAATTGGTGGAGTCGCAGAAAAGACAAATGTACATATTAATAGATGTTAGATGAGGCATACGTTCCGTTAAATCCAAACTCAAGAAAATAATTATAAAGATTTCACCTATGGACAACAGGCGATATGACATTTAATCTCCACGAAAAATAACTGTCTATAATGTAGAAAAATTAAGCTTGAAGAAGTACGTAAATTTAATGAATAAGAATAATTTACAGAAATTGATACTTGAACAGTTTATTGAAGCAAATATTGCTAATGAATACGATGAGAAGTTCAGTAGTTTTTCAGCTAGCGTAAGAGGATTAAGTATACAGGATTATTACAAAAGATGGACCCAGTTTCAAAAAATTGTATTTGTTTAAGTATCAATTCTAAATAAATAATACTTACAGCAAGGGATAGAGGAAGTGTCAAAGTTTTTTTTACATGCTTATAAATGTTCAGTGTGTCCCCTTTATGCTGCACGGGAAGCATCTAAATGATAGCTACACTCATCCCACACATGTGTACGCATATCTCCTGTTACAGAATGCACAGCAGCAATGATACGATTCTGCAGATCGGTGAGAGTTGTTGGTAAAGGTGAGACGTACACAGCTTCCTTTACATCACCCCACAAGAAAAAGTCAAATGGGGTAGGATCAGCACAAAGATAGCTGCCGACTCACTGGCGCGACAACTCTAGCGGCTGTTTCTTCAACTACCGCCGCCCAATCCCGCGTCTGTACAACGGGAAAAGAACTTTATTCCCTCTATCCCTTGTTGTAAGTATTTTTTATTTAGAATTGACACTTAAATACATATATTTTTTAATTTGGTCCATCATTTGTAATAACCCTGCATAAGGTGGATGTTTAAAGACCTATTTTCGTAAGAAAGGCAGGATAATGACGCTTATAATTTCGTTCTTGTCATCTTTCTACCAACTGCCAAGCTTATGTGGCCTTCCTGACTGAGCAACCTCCTTCCCCAATTCTTGGTATATAATATTTTCTTACAAAAAATATTAAGCTCCAGATCATAAATACCGGGTGATCAAAAAGTCAGTATAAATTTGAAACATTAATAAATCACGGAGTAAAGTAGATAGAGAGGTAAAAATTGACACACATGATTGGAATGACATGGGGTTTTATTAGAATCAAAACAAAAAATAGTTCAAAAAATGTCCAACAGATGGCGCTGGAGAGCAAAACGTCAGTGACTGCGCATGAAAATCGTGTACAAAAGGGGCTGTCATGAGAGAGAGAATCAGTAGACAATTGAGCATTTCCTGCAAAGAACATCATCTTTGCTTTGTTTAATTTGTTATGCTAATTATTGCTTTTCTTATCAGATGAAGCGCCATCTGTCGGATATTTTTTGAACTGTTTTTTGTTTTGGCTCTAATAAAACCCCATGTCATTCCAAGCATGTGTGTCAATTTTTACCTCTCTATCTACATTATTCCGTGATTTATTAATGTTTCAAATTTATACTGACTTATTGATCACCCGGTACAAATTGGAATAATTGTTCGTCAAATATGCTCCTTTACACATGTAAAGAGCATTGATTCATAGTTTCAAGCGAAAATTCATCAAATACATATTAAACAATTGGATATTCAAGAAAAGCACTGCTTCCTCTAAGCTTAAAAGTGCGATTGATTAATGGCTATGTTTCTAACTAAAATCTTGTGCAAAATCATGTTATTGATTGATGCTCAGACCTGAAAATGAACCAGATCTGTTTGGTAGTCCCAGGTGTGTATAATAAATGGAGTGGAGCTTTACGCTATTGAAATCACGCATAACGAGTAATAAGTTTGAATTCAAAAGTTTGAAAATTTGTCGAAATAAATTTCTGCAAATGTATTTTGCATTTAATTTTGAGATGTTTCTATGTAGTATTGGGAACTTTAGGTCTGACGAGTTTTGTTTTTAGTTCGTGTCACAAAGAGACAGGTTGAATCACAAAATATAAGTGATGTTTTTCTAAAAGCCATATCAAGCGAAATAGTGCAGACATAATGCTTTATAATAAAGATTAAAATTATGAAATACTGTGTCGTGACTAACTCAAAATTTTGTTTGGAGAACTATGTTTGATTTTGCATTCAAAAGCAAATAAAAAACACTTGAATAATGATATATGAAGTAAATAATTAAAATGGTTCCATAGAAAACAATCAATACTTTTTTTTTTCAAAATGTAAGAAAGGCATTGCCAGACTTGCATGTTAAAGTCACATATTTGAACTGAAAATAATTATTTCTCTTTTGTTCCAAACCATCTTTACATAAATAGTGTCTTTGCTAAATACAAGGAAATTAAATATTTTTAATAGGATAAATTTTAACCAATATGTAAGAAACAAAGTATTTTACAGGACTAAAAAATGCATACCGGGCAAGGAATGTGTTTCGTAAAAAAAAAAAAGGAAAAGACGACAGTTCTGTTAAACTATCGACTAAGAGGTTTGAACATAAAAAAAGAGTTTGCAGAGAATTAGATATTTATTTTTAAGTAATTCTTAAATATAACCACTTTTACAAAGCAGATATATTTTAAACAACATCATATTTTTATCGTATTTTAGTCAAATTTGATGTTTACCAATTTATATGGTAGTTCGCTCAGAGAACAAAGAGATCTCAATGATTGAACAGTTCGTAATCTACAAAAACAATTCAGGAACGTTACTGGGAAAAAATGGGAAACTAATGTGCCCAATTTGTGCCAGTAACATATCTTACAAAATACAGGAACGTTTTCAGCTAAAATTCAGTAACTTTCCTAAAATTATCCAGGAATCTTTCTGAATACTTCAGAAATATCGCCGGTCAAAGCCAGTTATGTATTTGAAACCTTCAGAGAAAATTTCGATAGGTTTAGAAGGAGAGCTTTTCACCTTCCTGATTTACTAAGAAAGCTCCAAAAGCATTATTGCAACCGTGGCCAAAGCTAAGACAGGATTGCAAGGAAGAATTTCAAGGATGAAGCATCTCACTTGCCGGAAACTCCTGCAAAACTGCGGAATACATAGATTTATTCGCTCATATTTGGAGCTTAGTCAATCTGGACGGGCCGTGATTGAACACACTTAATAAATGCACCCATTAAATCTTTAAACTGGTAGCTAAAAATATTTTTCACTATAGTGAGATGACTTGTAGCAATACGGGAAACTTTTTAACAAAAATACTTTATTTTCACAGGACATTGATAACGACCTTCTATATACCGAAACGTTCCACGGAAATAATTAGTGACGTTTCGTTTTCATTCGATTTTTTTTTCAGTGTAAGCAAACTTTTAAAAATAGTTTTCGGGAGACTTTTTCTAGAGGAATTGGAAGCAATCTATGTTTTTTTTTTTTTTTTTTTTTGAAATTTCAAGCGGTGTGACATCTGTTTGACTAGCTTAGCCCCATGCTTTTTCTTTGAAATAATGACGGAATGTTTCCGATTGTGCAGCATTTTTTTTTTTTTAACTTCTTTAGGAATTTGAATGTAGAAAAAGTAGTTTGGATTACTGTACGTGATTTTTATCACAGTGTTTGAATTAAAAAAAAATAAAAATTTGTATTTCAGCTATGACTCTAAATACTTTTTCATCAGGGACTTAACATTCATGTTCATTTTTTAGAAATTTTTGCTTTTAAGTAATTGTTTCTGGTGAATCAAATGTTTATTTGACCCATTTGTAGGATTCCAGAGGTAGGAAAAGTTCCTCATATCAGTTAGTCTTTTAAAAATAGAATATAAAATGGTTGAAAGAAACGCTGAAAATGGCATACAAAATGTTTAACTTGATTTAGTTCAAATGAACGTACATTTTGAAACTAAATCTTTATTTCGATTGTTTTGTTCAAAAAGCATCGAAACTTAGTTTCAAGTAGCTGACTGTTTTACAAAACCAGCTACGAAAAGGTCAAGACAACGTACATTTTAGCTTCAAGACACGTATTTGTATTTAAAAATAGGGACACTTTTTATAATGCATCAACTTTTATTAAAACTTACTTGCAATTTGTGTTAATTTAACTTAAATGACTTACACCACTGTCATTCTACGTTTACGACGAGTTTTCAGAAAACAAGAACAGTTATGAATTTAAAAAAAGTTCCCCCCTAGTAGAATACGGTTGGACTCGTGAATTGAACTGTGACATGCTACGGACACTCGCTGATGAGATAAATTTACTTATCCATCAGTTTGTTGGCACTCTCAGCTTCAACGACATAGTATCTGATTCCCTCAGCTTGGTTATTCACTAATCCAGACTAATGAGTTCTAATAAGAGCAAAAATAGTCTCTGGATGGATGTGAAAATCGGGCCGTCTGGTACATTAGCATCGGATTTGTGAACGGTTCGATCCTAGCCGGTAGAATATCCACCGTCTTCCTTAATGGTGACTGGGGGACGTTCAATATGCTCGTGGTCACAAAGTCCTTCAAGTGAAACGATACCTCTGGGGGGTGCTGTACCAGGGATTTCTCGGTTTCTGGTCTGGATCAAAAAATCAGAGCTGTCTTCAGGGTCCCATCCAACTGGTTAAACCCCAAATAGTGGTTGATACGGGGGACCCTGGAGTGAAGAGTGTCTGTTATATTTCAGGAACGGTTTTTTTTGTGTAGAAGACAAAAATATGCTCTATCTATTTTTTTTGTGAATATACTGAAACAATCTATATAGATCTTTAAAGAAATATTTTCTGCATTTTTTATTATTGAACATCAATTTGAAACAGTTAATTTTTACATAAATATTTGCTGTATTTTCCCCTTAAACAACTCAGTAAAAACAGTATTAAGTGAAATACTTTCATAACGTAAAATATGAAACGTAAGGGGAAAGATAACGTTTTTGTATTAAACTATTTTCTAATTTTCAGTAAATGCTCTTAATTAAAACATTTTTTTAAAGAAAATATCTACAGAAAGGTTCGATGCGAAGATGAGATGAAGAAATATTCATCGAATAACTTTTTTATCTTTCCCTTTCAAGCAGATTGAATAGAAAAATAACTTCTCTGAAATGCTTCCTACAATCATGACTTAGAAACAAAATTAAGTAAAATTAAAGAAGGGATGAGCTATTCTTACTCGTTTTTTTTAAAGTAATCACTGCTAATAATAATTATTGTAACATTTTAAAATGCTCATTCCAGACCAAATAATCATTTTCATAATTTTTAGAGCTTTCTTAATAACGAAAGTAAATTGCACGAAACTGCGTTCGAGTTCTTTAACTGAAATCTAAGAGTGATTCATTGATCTCGACTTCTCACTCAGCTTTGAAGCTTTTGGAGTAAAGATTATTTCTCCTAGAATAACTCATAAACTTATTGCTCTAGAAATAGTTTCAAGAAAATGAAATCATTTACATTGAAAATGTTTTTAAAAACAAAATTTAACAAAAACTTGGGAGAAATGAAACTTTAGTTTCTGAAAAGATTTGAAGCCTTATGAATTCTTTTTTTATATAATGCTTAATTACATCCAGTTATTAGAATTTTATTTCTACACTTAGTGTTACTAAGTCCCTACGATCTCATTAAATAAATACACGTAATTGCGCAAAAAAATAAAGTTAAAAACCTCTAATTTTGGTCAGTTTTATCATAAATTCTGAAATTATTTTCATTTAATGTATTTGACGGGAAATGTACCTAAGATAAAAGAGAAAAATAAAAGGGAAACGTTTATAATCATGTAAATATTTGTACAAGAAAGTTCGATTTGTGCAGCAACATAGATTGATGTGAAACCCGTATTATCAACCCTTTTTCAGAATAATAAATTAATTTCTAGTGAATTCTTGAAACTGCGAAGCAATATTAACACGCGGTGCATGAACAATGGCTATAAGTTCAACATGCTTTGCCAAAGAATCTTTCTCTGTCGAAATGGCTTAAAAGACTTACTTGGAATAAAATATGCGCGTTCTGGTACAGCGATGTTTCTATAAGTAACACTAGTACAGGTGCTGTGGTGTATTTTCCCAGAGAATGCACTGAATGCTCATGTCCTTTGGGCAAGTTCCCTATTGTCTTTTGAGGCTGATAACTATGCTATACAGCTGTGCTGTATTATTTGTCTTCCAGGAAACATTTGCTTCTGCGTCTGATCAACATAAATTGAAATAATATTTCATACCATTTAGGAAGCCATACTATGATTTGTACTCTTAAAAACCTTAATATAGTCACTTCCCAAGAAAAGAGCATTTAGGTGTCAACGATAATGATACAGAATATCGCATTGCTAAAAAGTATTCTGGCAACGCCATTTGCTGGGCTCTTGTCAGGCATTGGGATTTTAAAGAATGACAACTTTTTGCTTTGTTTTTTTAAGGAAAAACAGTACCATAACTGGCATAAAATAGTCTAACCTGTCAGGCTGAGGATCTTTATCGAATTTGTCTAAATTTCTTACTGGATATTGAACCTTAAAAATACATATGAGGTAGTGAGAAGCAAAAGGATGCAAGTGGCAAAATTAAAAATTTGGAGATAACAAGTACAAATGGTAGGTGAACCTCTCTCCTGTCTTGGAACAAGAGATTGTACTAGTAGCCCCAGTAGTTGCTGCTGTATAGCATGATTTTGAAAAAAAAATCAGTGAAAGCTTACCTAGGATCTGATCTTTAAACGCGTTTTACTCGAAACTCAAAATAGTCCACTTGCATCCCTTTGATTCTCACTGCCTCATATGTCGTAATGATAGTCATTAATGACCCGATTTGTATGGGCTCACTAAAAATATTGCGTAACCCGACTCCATAAATACAGTGGCAGAATTCTGCATTTTGTGTAAACTTATTCCGACGGCTAGCTTCCTCCATAGCAATGGAGTAACTTAACTGATAAAACTGGTGTAACGGGATGAACGATGCGTAACGTTACACCAGTTTTATCTCTTAAGTTACTCCATTGCTATGGAGGCAGCAAAATGCCACCGCTTTTACGGAGTAAGGATACACAATTTTTTTAGTGCTACCTTTAGAATGAATTAACTTAAACCTCTGCTGATATGTTGAACAATTGCAAAGTGTTTTCTGGCATTATATATAAACAGTTTAATAGATGGTCGTCATGTAATCGAACCTTGGGAGGTTTGTGACATTTCCATAAGATGTTTGCTGAATAATTTTAGATATGGTCTCTTTTTAATATTTTGCGTGGGAATTAATGCAAGAAAAATATTTTCGCGGTTCTGAATTCCTTTGAAACTCCTTCACTCATTTTTACTGTCTAAGTATTTGAGCTGCATTCAGTTTATAACACAAACACTGAGTACAGTTCGTTTATTAACTGAATGCTTTTATATTTACCACAACTCATGGCATAATTACATGTTAAAGTAAGATTAAATATTTATACTATTAAGCGCGTCCGGGACAAATTTTGAAAAACAATTTGATTAAACAGTTTAGAGTTTTGCAATTTTTTACTCTGATTCACCATCTATTAAATAAGCAGAATCATAACATAAATATTTAAAAAAAACTTAAGTTTAATTAATTTAACAAAAATTGTGTCGCTTTAAATCGTTAAAAAACAAAATATTCTTGGTCAATTTTGAAATATTTTCAGAAATCTAAACACACATACCGAAGTTTCAATTTTTATTCTGCATTTGAAAAAATATTAATTCAATAAAAAATAAGAAATATTTGAATGAAAATTTTGAAAAATTCTAAGATACTTAAAAAAAAATTACATCTTTTGAAGCAAACTTTTTTTTTTTTTCAAATTTGCAGAATAAAAATTCCAGTAAGCTCTTTGAATAACATACGCTTTAAATTTCATTTATTTATCTTTGTCATTTCTTGACTTATAAGAGTATGAATGCAAAGAATCGGGAAAAATTGCATCATGGAGAAAAACGCGTTTAAAGTTTTAAGTTAAGAATAATATTAATTAAATGCAAGCAATAAAAATAATTATATCTTCCGTTTTAATTAAGATATAAACAAGATTCAAACGGCATTTTACGTAGAAAAAACGAAATTTTTAAGTGTAAAATAAAAAATCAAAATTTGTCGACTTTCGTGTCCCGGACCACCTAAATAAATTACACTGTAAATCGTATCCCTACTCTTATCTAATAATTCTTATATTACGCTTAAATCAAATTTCATAACTAGCAGAGTTTTGGTTTATATTGAATATAGATCATTATTTATTATAAAAAAAACGATAATTTCATCTTTTATGACATATTAGTCAGCTATATTAAAAGTATAGTCTACACAATCACGCTTTAAGTGTTTCAACGAATCTCAGTAATTTAACTTCCTTACATTTTACTAATTTCAATCATTAAAGAGTCACTAACAGTTCCGCATAACCGGCAATGATTACATTTAATTCATCATATTAGTAAGAAACATACATGATTTTAAATTTTAAAAGACCTACATACGTGTAAGGTTTCATAAGTACGTTCATTTGCACGCTTTAAGAAGCGTACAAATAACAAATTTATATACTATTACAAAAAAACTGTTCATGGGCAGAATCATTCCCTAAATATTTCCAATAGTTGTAACATATGGAAACTATTTTGAATTACAGCTCTGAAAAGATCCAATAAAATTTCGGATATTTGAAATTTGCATACTATTGTATTTTTTACATCTTGCATAAGGTACAGACCGTGTCACGTCAAAATATCAATAATCAAATATGAGACGCTGTGTTCTGGGATCGATTGATATACAGCTTCATTCAGTTTGGTACATTTTTTAAAACTAAAATCGAGTAAAGGATTTTAAGCTTTTAATCTTAACTACAAGGAAGCATAGTAACAAACAAAGACATTTCAATCTCTAAGTTTCTTTTCTTTAAAAAGGCAGTGATAATAATAATCGATAGGTTTTAAAACACATACAATTAAGCGAATGGTTATGGCATTCCAGCTTTCTTAATGATGAAAGAGAATGTCTCCGGACCGGCGATAAGATTCATAATTGAAATAAAAGAATAGGCATTTATCCCGGCCTTCCACTTAACTTCAAAGCTTTTGAATGAAGGATTATTTGTTCCAGAATCTTGAACTCATTTCTCTTAAAATATTTTCAAAGTAAAAGATTACTTGAAAATTGGAAGTACTCAGGGGATGGACATTTTTACTCAAACTCGTTCAAATTAGATTTTAAGATAATTATTTTTTCAAAACCTTCAGGAATTTAGGGACGTTCATTGAACTTTTACTTCCTTTTACGAAAAAGGAAGTATTGTATTCGCGAAAAAATTTTCACTCAAAAATCGACCTTAATTTTCATTTTACTCACCCCCGAATGAATGTTAAGTTTTTTTTTCGACTCGACCACACGTGGATAAGTGCCTAAGAATGTAAAGACACGCGAAATATCCATTTTGACGATTCCCGAGTTAATTACGACGAGTTTTCTCGTGACGTCTGTATGTGCGTATGTGCGTTTGCATGTCGCATAACTCAAGAATGGTATGTCCTAGAAAGTTGAAATTTGGTACGTAAACTCCTAGTGGGATCTAGTTGTGCAACTCCTCTTTTGGTTGCATTCGGGTGTATCTAATGGGGTCTTTTGCCACCCCTTTTTGGGGAGAAATCATTGTTAATTTCGATGTGAACTTAAGTGGTTTATAATTTGACGGACATTTGGCGATATATCGCCAGTATTTTGGTCGCAAGTTTTGTCGCCAATTTGGCGACAAATTTGGCGATTTTTTTTTTTTTTTAATCTGGTTTCATTTCGATTTGGCCACTGTTGGTGATATTTAGAGAGTAAACTATTGAATCACAATAAAAATGTCAATAACGGGAAAATTACATTAAAGGGGAGTAAAAGGAAGTCATGTGATGCACACATCTCAGCTCGTTTTATCCTATTATAGAGTGAATTACTACATTGTTTGCATAAATAGCGAAAGATTTTCCTGAAGTTATTGTGAAAATAATCGTATTTCATTCTCAGCAGAAAAAAACCCACACGGCTGAAGGTTTCAAAAAGAAAAACCTGCAAACTCGAAGTAAAATGCTTGTCGATTTCGGCAATACAGAAAAGCAAAATTAGAAATAAAGCTATTAGTCCTGGATACACAAGTATATACATGAACAAATCAACTTGGCCTTTCGTCCCTATATCACCTTACGTAAAGAAATTTGGGGCTAAATGAAACGGTAAAATATTTACTTTGTTTCTTACGCCACCCATCAGGTAGTAATTTAATCATGTAGCAACACTAATAGTCTATTACTGACGGGAAAAAGTTACTCTAAAGATTAAAGCATATGATGATTAAAGCAACTTTCAATAATCGATATTCATACAGTAATATTTTGCAAAAAGTTGAAACATATTTTTGTTATTAATAAGCGATAACCTTTTTTTGTTATTAACACTTTTAAAGCACTAGGACCTACTAATATTCGGGACCTACTAATATTTTATTGTTACGTTAAATAGTTTGCACAATAAGTCAAGAGCATTCGAGGCAAAATGAATGTGGTAAAGTGATATCGTTCATTTTGCTTACATGTTTAGTCATTTATTTATTAATTATCTCATTTACAATCATTTATTAAATAACTAGGGTGCTTCTTCCTTTGCTCACTTCACTCTCCAATCCGTGTTCGACGCCTGCGGTGAGGGACAATTTATGATTTTAATGCTTACTCCAGGATATCCTGAAGACATCCAATGGTGTCAAGGACACCCCTGGATGATCTTGTATCTTCCATCGGACTATATCCGGCCCTTTAAATCTGACCCTTTAAGGTTTAGAGGGGTAAGACAGGGCGGAATGGTTTTCCCTGTATTTTGTGCACCCAACGGTACCTGGTTTTACCTGGTAGACATTGCCAGTTCGAAGGAGATAGTATTACAGACACACACACAAACAGATGCGCACAGAAACTAGTAGTATGAATTCACTTATGTATTTCATTTATTTTCGTATTCATTCACTATTTTTTCACTTATTTTTCTCACATATTAAATAACTTATTTATGTTTCCGTTTTCGTGTTTTAATTTCTATTCATTTGATTTTTCATTCCTTATTTTACTCACTCTTTTGCTCAAAACTATCTGAAGTAATGAAATAGAAAATGTTTTAGTGGTAAAATATTTATTTTTCACTTAGCCCAATGAAAAAAAAATCAGTATAAATGTTTCACCTTTTTTTTTTTTTTTGAGGGTAGAAACTTGCTGCCAAAAAAGTAATGTTTTAATGCAAGTTTTATTACAAAACCCTTTGTTATTCTTTAATGTACTGAAATTTTCAAAATAAATTTCCAATTTGTTTTGAAAAAGGTTAGTTATCTTAACTAGCTCTCTTTACCCTACATTCCCCTACAACTAATCATTTTGGAATTTAACTGTACTTTACAACAAAGCATTCCGCTGACACCTTCAATTTATTGGATTAGATTGACAGTATTCAACAACAATTGAGTATTCGACACGCTATTCTTCCATCATTTTAGGCAACGTCAAATTGGGATACTGAAAATATTATAAGAAAATTAGCACACATCCGCTTTTCGGCAACTGGTTAATGAAACGTGCTTTACTAGACAAAAGTCGTTTGTTGCGTAGCCTGGTCAGAGGCAGTTTAGCCTTTCCGTTGACTTAATATTTTAAACATATTTTTGCTGCTCTGAAATTACCTTAAGTTAAAAAGTTTCGTTTTATGGTCCTATGCTTAAATGTTTCGCGAACTCGAAAGCGTTAGGTCGTAGACAAACTATAGAAAATATGTATATATATATATATATATATATATATATATATATATATAAAGCGGAGTTAGCGATGTGCGGGCAACAAACATTACGACGGTACGATTGCGTGAACAAACGTTCATTTGAGTTAGTGGATAAACTCAGTACACAGGAAATTAATGTCAAAAAGAAATTTAGCGTTGTATTAAAAAACTAATAATAATATGTGTTTTGAAACATTTGCCTTAAATGGTGAGAAACCATAATTTAAGCGTTTCTACAATGTTGTAACAGCAAATAAGGGAAAACGCCCGGAAAAAGGGCAATAAGTAATGCTTAAAAATATAAATGAAAATGACACACTGAAGAATTTCATTAGAAAAATCATTTAATTTCTATGGTTTTAAAAGTTAATAGTGGAAAAAACCTTTAAAATATTTAGAGAGAGAATTAAGCCAGCTTTCACCTAACGAGCTTTTTATAAATATAATTAAATATTAATGTCTTTTAATGTAACCTGTTTTAAATTTGAGTAGGAAACGTATAAAACGGGATTTGACCACACAATAAAAGCTTTCAATATTGATATCATTTTGTAAGTTACAGATATTCTCCAAAAAACGATATGAAAAATTGTTTTGTTTTATCTTAATTTGGAAAGAGTTCTGTTGAAGCTTTTAGATGATTTCCGAACCAAATTAAGGAATGATGGTTGGTGATTAAGGAACAATAGTTAGAAATAAGTCAAAACTAATAAAAGTTACAAACTGTAAAGTGCGATCAATATTTCAAAGTCAACACCGGAAGAGTTAAATTAATTTTCATATACATTTTTTAAAAGTAAAACAAATGAAGATTTATCCTATTGCTTTTATCTCCTTATTTAAAATGACAAGTTTTCAGCATATTCAAAGCAACTTTTTTAAACAGGTTAAAAAAAAACAGTTGTAAAAATAACTTTGGCAAAGTCGGGAAAATAATTATTTTGAAACGAATGAAACAATACAGAAACACGGTGAATAGATTCAATTTCACACGGTAAAAATTTTGAATTCAAGTCAGCAAATACAGTATTCAGATTTCAACTGTTTAAGGTAGCGTAAAAGGAATTCAGATTAAGTAAAGTTTGCTGAGATGGTGAGTCTCAAGGGTTACAAATAATAGCGTAATTCTTATTTCTGCATGTAGTTCCAGTACAATATAAAAAATGCCAAAGTATTCTTACGCATTTTTGCAGACCCTGCTTTGTGAGACGGCTATGAAAGTTTTATGCAGCTAGATTCTACTGTAAGCGCATTGCATATTCCAGCCTAAGATTTATGTTTATTCGAAATAAATATTTCACCAGCGATTGTTCAAAATGCAATATGTTCGTCTTTCTTACGTCAGTTGTCTAGATATCACACTTAGGCCTTCATAAAACTTGCGTGTCCAGAAAATTTCTAACTTTATGTGAAAAGGCAAACTAATAGACATTCTCAGATTTGAATAAAGAATGGAACATTCAGGCCGAATTTTGTAAAACGTATGCAAATAAATTGTTATTGAATTTATTCATTTTTATGGTTGATTTATTACATAATACTAAGACATAGCTCAAAAAATTACAAATAAGCTATCCTATATTTTTGAAAAGAAAAAGGGTTTAAGTTCTTAATTCTAACATTTCTATGAAACCGCATTAGAGTGTGTGAAGCTGTGAAGAAATCGATTAAATACATTTTTTTGTGATAATTATGTAATACAAGGATTTTATATAAACGTAGTCAAATTTGGCTTCCCAAATGGATGCCAATTTATTCTTCCCTGTACTATTAAAACCTGCCCGCGTCAACTGTGTGTCTGTCTGTAACCCTATCTCCTTCAGACTATCAATGTCTACCAGGTCAATGCAGGTACCGTTGGATGGACATCAAGGACCTGTCTTACCCCTCTAATAAGGGCAGCACATCTCGGGAAATGTTACGACTTATGCAGGAAATAAAAACTGATTTTTTTGAAATATACATAAAAAATATTATTCAAAGAAAGCATTTTAATGGCATAAAAAATATAGATCTTGACATGTATATTTTCCTAAAATTTTTGAAATGTGACTTCCCCTTTTTTTCAAATTTTGAGGCGCTTACGAGATCTAAGGAATAATATTATTTTTAATCTATTTTCTCATTTCTAGGAATCCTAGGATATAATCTTTACACAAACATACATACTCGTACATACATACAAACGTACATACATAGACATTGTGGCATTTTAGAAAAATAGATTTTGATTTTTACTGTGTGGAAAAACGCAAGTGAACAATTACTGAGAAAATCTTTTTTGACTCCAAATTGAAAATAGTTTGAATTATAATTAATAGATGAGAAAAATGATCAGTTATATTTTTTTCCTAATCGGGGCCTGATTACTGAATAGGCTAGCTAGGCCGTGGCCTAGGACTCCCAATATTTAATGCCCCAAAAATGGCTGAAATTACTTTAGTCTCTATGACTAAAATTGTTTCAGCCAATAACTTAAGTTATAATGTTTGAATTCAGGAGGCCCCGCAAAAAAGTATTTGGCCTAGGGTCGCTTGATATCTTGATCGGGACCTGGTCCTGATATATTCCTTGACACATAAGAACATTTTAATTTTTCCTGTGATTTTATCAGGAAAACTGAATAGAAATCGTAGAAAACTCAACTAAAGAGTCAATTATTGGCAGTTGACCCGACAAGAATGACAAAATGATGCAGTATGCTATATTTGTTTCACTCTCTTCTTAAAAAACATGCGTTACACAGCCCTAGGGTTTTCTAAGATTGTGGGTACAAGGTTATGAACTAAGTTTTTAACTTTTTAAATATCTATAATTACTAATTTCATCATTTCTGAATTTAAAGGCAGACATAAGTATACTAAACACCAAATGCATTAAACTGTATATTCTATCAGTTGACTTTTATTTTAAAACAGGACTTAATATCGAACAATCTATTTTCGAATTTTTTATACTAGTGGTACCCTCACGGCTTTGCCCGTAATAGAAAAATTAAAAGGTCTTTTGGTTCGCCTGTAAATTTTCAAATAATATATGGTGATTTTTCTCGCCAATTGGCTTGTACCCATGTTACGGTTCCACGTTATGATAATTTCGTATCTCGTCAATTGGCTTGTGCCCATGTTACGGTTCCACGTTATGGTAATTGCGTAATTAACTCGTTCATCTTATGATATTTTTGTTCCTTAAAATTGGAATAGAAAAAGAACCACTTCGAATTTTCGAAAAATCGCTTCGAGGTGCACACCCCCATGCTACAAACTAACTTTGTGCCAAATTTAATGAAAATCGGCATAAAGGTCTAGGCGGTATGCGCATCACAGAGATCAAGACATTCAGACATCCTACGGACAGAGAGACTTTCAGCTTTATTATTAGTAAAGATTTAAATTGACTTAATTTCAATCTAACTTATTAAGTTTCGTAAAAAGTCGACACAAAGCGTAAAAACTGAGCTGCCATGCAAATTCAAGGCCTATCTTTTAACAGTGCTACCTTAAAACAATTGTAATGTTCCACTATTAGAAAAAAATATTTTTAATTGGATGAGAAAAGAAAAAAAGGTGACATTTTGGGAAATGCTTTGCGCACAATGCGAATCAACATATGATTGCTATTTAAAAAATTAAAGATATGTTATAAAGAATTCAGTCAAAGTACATCTCATTTTAGTCACGTATCACAATTAGCACTGTAATACAATAGTGGGTCTTGTTACTTAATTTTTTCATCTATTAATTTCATTTTTCTCTTCCTCTTGAATCTTTTACTGCCTTTCTGATTTTTAGATTTGGCTTGTCACATCATTCATTGGCAAGCATAATACGAATAGAGTAATTAAATTAAGATGTTTGCTTAAAAAAGTTCCTTTCTAAAATTTAAATTTTTCCTGCTATTCTTAATTCAAGCAATCCCAGATGCTGGTAAAAAGCGAAACAATGAGAAGAAAAGCCGGTCGGCAAGATCGAGTTTAATGTACGGATGATTGTTGACTAAATGATACCATGACGCACTGCATTAGTCATTTTGATTGAGAGAGATTACTGTAGGATTCATCACTTATTAGTCATAAACACGGCTTTCCTTTCGGTTCGTTTCACATCATTCGACAAGCAATCGTGTTGTGCACAGCATCAATGTATCATGAAACATGGGGAATAAGCAATTTTGAGCAAATCCGCCTTCGCGACTGATAGTATTATCTTACAGCCGAATGAATTTTATAATTGCAGCTCGGAATACGTAAGATGGAGTTATCGTGTTCATATGTAACTAACGGTACACACACGGCTTTACCCGTAATATAAAATTAAAAGGTCTTTTGGTTCGCCTGTATATTTACAAATAATGTATGGTGAATTTCTCGCCAATTGGCTTGCCCATGTTACACTGTATTTTAAAATTCCCTCAAAAAACGGAAAATGTACTGGCAGCAGAGTTGCCGACAATTTTCCGTTTTTTTACAGAAGTGGTGTTTTCCGTTTTTATCACGGATGCTTTCCGTTTTTTCATACTGACACTTTCCGTTTTTATCACGGACGCTTTGCGTTTTAAAACTGCTATTTTCCGTTCTCAATCGGAATATTTTCCGTTTTATGAACTGATGTTTTCAGTTTCTAATATAGATATTTTCCGTTTTATGAACTGATGTTTTCAGTATTTAATGTAGATACTTTCCGTTTCATGAACTGATGTTTTCAGTTTATAATATAAATATTTTCCGTTTTATGCACTTATTTTTATTTTCAGTTTAAAAAACTATTATTTTGAAAATATAGCTGGGCAATTAAAGCATAATGAATTAACATTTGCAGATTTTAAAAGCTCTTATATTTTTTCTTTTTTTTTTTTGAAAGACAGCAAAAAAAAAAAAAAAAAGAAACAGTTTTATTAGAGCATTTGCTTCATTAACTTCCAAAAACTTGTGAAACTTCCTAAATATGAGGAAACACATTTTTACTATGCAGAAACTATCTTTCTCTTTTGAAGGTATAGAGGGAAGATATAACAGCCATCTGGGAATGTATTTGCTTTGCATTTTATTGTATTGAAATCTTTTATCAACAAACAATTGCAAAACATATGAAATAAACGCAAATCATACCAACTGTTTTTTTCTTTTTTAAATCAGTCTTCACAAAAATATCCTCCTCTCCCTCTCCCCCCGACAAAAAAAAGTTCTGTAATAAACTGTGCTATGTTTTATTTAACAATAACTGCCATAAAATTAAACTTTATCAAAATTATTGAAACTTATCAATTGTGCGTAGTTAACAGTGTTTTCAATAAAATAGAGCATTTATTACAAGTACAAAATCATTTATTGCAGATCTTGTGCTACAATTATTGCCTGATCTTGTGCTACAATTGTTGCAGATCTTGTGTTACACAATTTTTAACATTATTTGCTTGTGCCAATGTCGAATTAATAGTTTGCTTTGCTGTCATCATCAGTACCATTGTTATTTCTGCACTCATATACAGAGATCAAAAAAGATTCATAGGTACAACTGGGCCATCTTTCGACGATTCCAATTTTTCACAATTAATGTCACAAACCTAAATTACAAGAATAAAAGTATCAATGCATTATATCAAAAATATTTAACACGTGGACTTTTTATTGAATAAATTATCAAGTGTCATGTCATAAATATGCAGATGAAAACATCAACTACCTACGGTAAGATATTTGACTACAATTTTTCTTGACAACGAAGTAATATGCTGACGGCAAGCGAAAAAAGTAGTCAACAGCACTGTTGAAATTTGGAGAGAAATTAGGCATCTTACTTCAGAAACAGTTAATTTGTAAAAACCCATGCATATATTTTTTTTGCAACAATTTTTAAATTAATACTTTCAATTTTAAAAGTGGCAGTGTGGAGTAATAGATATGTTAGAATTGAACGTGCCCAGCCAATAGCTCAAAAACAATTCTCGATCTCTTCTAATTCTCGGCTAGCTATAGTTGGGGCGAACCTTACCTGGCAGCCAAGTAATACTGAGTTTCGGATATGCTTGGCTTTCACAATGCTTCCAGGTTAGGTTTGCCCTAACTATAGTAAGTGCAACATTTTATTTGCTAACTCAATTTTTGTTCCGAACCTCATTACTTGACTCTCAAGAAACAAACTTATCCATGAAAAAATAGTATTTTAGCAGGTTATAAGAATTGTTTCGAGCATATTATTCAATAACTTCAAAAGAACTGTCATGAAAGAAATCATGAATTTG
Source organism: Uloborus diversus (assembly GCF_026930045.1). Taxonomy (NCBI): domain Eukaryota; kingdom Metazoa; phylum Arthropoda; class Arachnida; order Araneae; family Uloboridae; genus Uloborus; species Uloborus diversus. The sequence goes on from NC_072733.1 coordinate 171,237,403, forward strand.
TGAATCACAATAAATATCACGGAGTTATACCTGGATGTTTTTCTACTATATTCTCCCCCCCCCACAAAAAAATATCATTATTTTTTATGTTTATAATTTGTCCTTGTACTGTGCTTTCAATCTCCTTTTGCATTTATGTGGAAGGATGCAATAATGCACAATTCCACAAAATCGTATAAAATTGCAGCTGGTGCGGAAATAATTTTAACTACGAGAAGACAATTTTTTCAATGTATATGTTATAGTTGAACTCAGGTCAACGAGAGCCAAGGTTAGTCCTTCTTAGTTTGGTCGCCTTAACCCCTCCCCACATAAAACTGTAAAAATTATATTATTCCGACTGATTAATTATACACCCGAAAAACTTTTCATGGAAACTTTTTTTCATAAAAAAATTATTTTTAAAACAGTAAAATAGTGTTAGGCTTTATTTCTCAGGGCCATTTGGGTTTTTAAACTTAAAGAATATCCTTCCGTAAGCGGAAAGACTTCTGTTTAACATCAGTTACTCTTTAAATTATCATTGAATTCGGTTTACAGACATTCTGCATTTTAGAACAAATTGTGAAGTGTGCTGGGTTAGGATAGGCTGTCTCCTTTATTAGTTTTATTTGCTAAAGCAGCTATGTCGTTAAAACTAGATTACACTGCAATAATTACAAATTACTTTTGTTAGACTTAAAGCAGAAAATTTTCATGTGTGTAAATTTTGTCGTCGTAATACATAGTAATCTAGTAACTGATAAACAGCCAGCCATTTGTGCTGAGTAGGGCAATGTGGGGCAAAGTGAAATAGTTAAGATGACTGAGCTTTTCAAAATGAAAAAATTAGAAATTTATTTTGAAAATTATAGCACGTAAAGAAAGAACATTCTATTTAAAATAAAACTAACATTGAAACTGTATTTTTTAATTTTGGCAGTAAATTTGCAGTTTCAAAAAAAAAGTGGAAATTTTCAACTTCTTTTTTTATGGAGCAAAGTGAAAAATGAAATATTTTATTCAATTACTAGTGGTACTCGCACGGCTTTCCCCGTAATAGAAAAATTAAAAGGTCTTTTGGTTCGCCTGTTATATTTACAAATAATGTATAGTGAATTTTCTTGCCAATAAGCTTGTACACATGTTACGGTTACACGTTATGATAATTTCGTATCTTGCCAATTGGCTTGTGCGCATGTTACGATTCCACGTTATGATAATTTCGTAATTTACTCGTCCATCTTATGATATTTTTGTTCTTAAAATTGGAATAGAAAAAGAACCACATCAAATTTTCGAAAAATCGCTTCGAGGTGCACACCCCCATGCTACAAAATAACTTTGTGCCAAATTTCATGAAAATCGGCCGAACGTTCTAGGCACGTCACAGAGATTCAGACTCCGGACAGAGAGACTTTCAGCTTTATTATTAGTAAAGATAGAAAATATTTTTGATCAATTGAATCAGTAAATAAAAGGTTTAATGAGTATATGAAAATATACTGAAACAATAAACTGAAAATTAAATTAGCACACATATGTGCACACACAGTTTGTAAGCATAATATTTCAAATTTTAATGCATGATTAAAATAAAAGAATATGTATTTTTCATAAATAATTTTCAAAATTGATTTATTGAGTAAATGCAACTTTTCTTCAACATTGAAAATTATTCACAATGAAGATAAAGGACACTCGTTTATTAGGAATATACTAAACAGCCTACAATAAATAGCTATTCCAAATTTACAGAATCATCAGAACAAATTGTCGACGTAGAACACTTTTGGTAGTTCACAGTGACCTCCCATCAGGGTGCCGCTTCCAATGGCGTTTTGAAACAATAAAGATATTACAACGGCAATGATCGTAGACCGGTGTCCGTACATTGGCGCTTCGATTTGTGGTCAGTGCGGAACCAATGCATTCGTTAAGAGAAAAATTAGAAACCGTTTTAACAATGCAGGGTTTACATTGTTTTTTGGGGATGTATCAATCCAACGCGCAGCTCTAATGCATATGTAAAACAACATGTTTTATACTTACAATTTGCATATTCGCGGCAAACTTCCCTTTTCTGTTCAAGGAGTTCTGTTCACTCAGTTGCACAGTTGAATCCGCATTCCATCAATAAATTCTCCGGCTCACTTTGGAAGGTTCCAGTGCTGAGAGAGTTCAAAGTGGACAGCATCTGGAATGTTAAAGTGCTTAGAATAATATGATTCGAAGTTCTCAAAATAATGCTTTTTTTAATGATTGATACATTTTTTTATTCCTTTCCTTAAAAAATTATGTATTATATTCATTAATGTAGATAACAAGCATTTAAAAGTTTGAAAGAAAGGGGGGGGGGGCAGAGAATATTTAAAATTGTTTTCTTGAAAACCCAAGTAGTTAACTAAAACTAGATGCTTCAACTTATTAATTGAAATCTAATCAATTGCAAGAAGCAAGTTTATACAGACATAGTTGTTATTCATAGAAATTAAAATAAATTAATTTTTAAAAAATTAAAAAAAAAGTAGTATTTTAAATAATAAGCGATATTTTTACATTAACATTACATATAGGCAGAAAATATTCTTTATTAACAATAAAACAATCAAGACTCAATGGTGTCCCATCTAACAATTACTTAGTTATTCGAGACAATTTTGTAAAATATCCCCTTAGCAAACAAAAGTTTTTAATATTATTAGAAGCTTTTTAATTTTAAAAACTTGTCACGATGTTTTCAAGTTTAAACAAAGGTCTGCGGGAAATTAAATGTTCAAACTAGATAAAAACTTAATTTTAAGCAGCAATCATCGTTACAGAATTCAAAAAGTATTTATTTGTAGTAAAAATGGAAACACTCACCAGCAATCAATCCCAGATGAGAAGATACCAAAAACTTCGTCTTCAGCGATAATGATTTCTGACCGCTACGGTATCCGCCATTGCTGCAAGATAAACAAACCGTAGCCTTCGAACAAACGCTCTAAGCGTTTCAGTTAATACAGTAATCACTGCTTTTGTTCAAAACAATTTGATGTTGATGGAGAAGAGGAAAAAGTTCGAAAAATGTTCCGTATACAGCTATCTCCATGCACGAAATAAACAACGTGCTTCGTCGCCATTTTGTTGCCATTACTCAATACTAAAAAAAAAATCTTCTACGCTGGAGATATTCCGTTTTTTCACGCATAAAGGCTCCCTCTAACGATCGCATACGGACATGTTCTGTTAGTGCGCTAAAGTAAAAGAACATTTCCAGTAATTCCATGAAAAGTTCCGTTTTCAATCCAGAACGGAACTTTTCTATTTATAAGGGGAAATTGTACAGTAAATTTACGGAAAAGCATTAGTAAACTAAATGAAGCAATTTTACAGTGCACGGTTCCGCGTTATGATAACTTGGTAATTTACTCGTCCCTCTTATGATAATTTTGTTCGGAAAAATGTTCTTAAAATTGCAATAGAAAAAGAACAAAATCGAATTTTCTAAAAATCGCTTCGAGGTAAACACCCCCCATGCTACAAACTAATTTAGTGCCAAATTTCATGAAAATCGGCCGAACGGTCTAGGCGCTATGCGCGTCACAGAGATCCAGAGCTCCAGACTTTCAGCTTTATTTTCAGTAAAGATAATTACTATGAAGATAAAGGGTGTCATTGCATCGAGAGAGGTTGGACTTATTTACTAGAAAATTACCCACCAAGGTATGACGGGTGAAAATTGCTTCTACATTTGAACGAAGCAATTGAATGTTTTATGATATTTTGATAGTTGAAATTTTAACCCTAACTTTAGTGGATTAACCCTAAACTGCAGTTGATAAGCGTTAATTGTTGATCATTTTTTCGTTTCTTCATTCTCTTCAACCTTTAAGAACACGAACGGTTTGAAGCAACATAAGAACTCTGGTGGCGTACTCTGTACGCCAGCATTATTTTAAAGTTTAACTATCAATTTTTAAAGATTTTCCTATTTTATACAATGTCTAGAAATTTTGTAGAAAGAGCAAAGATCTAATTGAACGAAGAGACGAACACAATCAAAATGAAAACGATCACAATACAGTTAAAATGATAACTTTTAATTTGTGAATTTCACAAATATAAAATAAAAAAAAAAGAAAAAGTATACTTTTTTTCTTTTTTTTTGATATTTTAATCATTCAGATAACTTGTTGGCATTTGTTGAACAATTATTGCAGTTCTTATCTGAACACTCGTGTGTGGTTTATATGGAAAAAAAAATATAAAGAACAAGGAAACAATGGCAACATTCGACGTGAAACACAAGTACGACACTGACAGACGTTGTAAAAAGGTCATGTAATAATGGATAAATAATGGCCAGGTGTTGGTCAAGTGACTATTCTGAAATTCACAGCTGTTTTCTCGCGGAGTGGCGTACTAAGTACGCCGCCGGTGTTCTTAAAGGCTAAATTACAGTCTTACCAATAAAACAGTTAGGTTACGGGACCCAGTTCAGTCATGTTAAAATAAAGCATTTCGCTGCATGTCAAACATTACCCAACAATATTATCAAATGATCATGCTCTGGCGCGAGTTTCATTGTTGATGACCTCCGGAGCGTTAATCGATCAGTGATTTTCCTATTATATATATATGAGGATAGGACAAAACAAGAAATAATTTTACAAAAAAGATAGGAAACGATGCCTAGCGAACTGGTAAAAATTTAACGCACGCCCTCCGGCATTCGCCACGGACTCCCTTACGAAAGATGTAAAGGATGTATTTCAAAAACTTTCGAATGCATTTCATTCTCAGCGCTCTGTTTCCGGTATATTTAAGTTATACTCACATTTGGGAGTTTTTTTCTTTAATTTTCACTTTAAAAAACCTGTTTTTTTACAGAAAGTTGCTACGTAGTTTAAAGCTATTTTTGTGTGGAAAATCACAAAAAAATAATCTTTTATTAAATTGATATTTAATGAATTAATTAACGCGCTTTTTTTTCCAAACGAACAATTTCGTCTGGAATGTATTCTGCATATTGTTCTTTATGTTACCTTCCTCTAAAAAGATGTTACAAAAGATATTTTTTAAGAGATTTTTTTTCCATACGAGCTTTCTGCGAAATTTTTGATGTTTAAAAACCTATAAAACATAAATTTTAAATTAATAGCTTTTTTTGAGAAAGAACACAACCGTTGAATTATACGGCTGTGGGAATGTAAAGCGCAGTATCTGCAAAATTTTTATTTCCCCCTTTTTTTAGATTTTAGACTCATATTTTACTTTAGCTTTATTCTACAAGATTGCTTATTTGGTTTCCGCTGAAAATTAAGCACGGAAAAATCATCAAATTCCAACACTTACCTATCATTAGTGCATTATCCAAAACGTGTTTCTTCCACTATCTCAGAAACACATTTCTGCAGATACTGCGCTATACCTTACTACAGCAGTATATAGTCAATGATAGTAATAAGATAATTAGGATACATATAGTAAACTAACCATTTTTTGGAAATTGAGTTAAAAGTTTCAGAAGTAGGTCGAAACATGTTTAAACTCGTAACTAACCTACAAAGCTTTAAAGATTTAACGTTGATATTGCCCAAGCAGCAGAAAGGTTGCCTACCTCGTAGCTTTTTTTTTTTTTAAGATTTAGATCCAGTCCTACCGACTGCGCCAGTGTAGTATGTTAAAATGTTCTAAGAAAAATGCACCCCCTCCCCATCGCATAAGAACCATTTTATTTTTAACTAAAGCATTTTTTTGAGCAATCACGATTGCTTATTGCTTTTATTTGACTGTTTTTGACGTTCCTTTGATTTTTCCCACCAGCACCCTCCGCAGCATCACCGTCGACCGGGTTCTCACGATGCTGCACCTCTAGCAAAAACCGTCTCCCAGGTTTCGTCAATATCCTACACTTACACGCATACATACACGCACCTACACACATACACATATATACACCTACACACACATACATACATCTACACACATACACACACACACCTACACAATCACATACGCACAACTACCCACACACTCATACCTGCACACAGACACAAACACATATGCCTACACACACATACACATACCCCCCACACACACCTACACACATACACACGACGACCCACACACTTATACCTGCACACAGACACAAACACACATGCCTACACACACATACCCCCCACACACAAACACACACGCTTACATATACACACACACTCGTGATTGCGAAAAACATATAATTTGAATTCAAGATGACAAAATTCAAATTATTTTTTTTTTCTTTTCAATTTTCAAGGATCAAAACACGCGAACATCAGAGTGCGTGACATAAAATAAAGAGATCTGATGCGAAAACATAAAAAGGCTTCACCCAATCCATTTACTAGTAACTCCGGATAAGGATAAGCACTACAAGTCCCCAGTGAATTTTCTTTAGTGAATATAAGTTTTTGAATGCAAAGAGTTAAGTTTTGAGTATAAGATTTGTGCCGACACTTTTGTTTTCATTTGCTGAAGGAACTTTTTCAAAGACAACAAGGAACCTTTTGTGTGTTCACAAAATTTTTACCAATTTCTGTGCGAAACACGTAGGTCTTATGTGGAAGAAAATTTTCATGCAAAAAATTCGCAACATTGATAGATAGTGCATAGGGATTTTATGGGATTACATAGCTATTTTAATGCACAGCTATTGCGGCGATTGGAGGCTACTTCAGTCTCTGCAAACTTGAAGAACTTTTCTACGCAGCTGCGACCGGAGCAGAAAGAATTGGTCGTACGTATTTTCAAAACAATGTTGAGTAAAAATGTATCAACAAAATTTTTATGAGAGACGATTGCTGTTTTAAGAATACTTTTAGGAATGCGACTTCATAAACAAAGCTATGAATGAACTAACACTGCTTTAAAATAAAAACAAGTTCTGATTACAGATAAAGGTGTCCTTAGTATGTTTGATTGCGCCAGAACAGCACTAAATTTGTTTTTAAAAAGTTTAATTCTATTTTTAGAAACATAAGTAAACACTTCTTTTTCCTTTCCATTTTTGTAATTACTCTTTTTCCTTTCCATTTTTGTAATTACTATAAACATATTTTTTTTAACTTATAACTAGTAGAATGCAGGGAGATACCATTAAGTTCTCATACGCTTTCTCATTTTTACTACAGTAACAAAAAATAAAGCACAAAAACTTTATTGCATTGAGTTAAAGTGGCATTGAGTACATGTTTCTGCATTAAATGATTTACTTTTAACTCTATTAACAAGCTTTGAGCTATTTTCAAATACAGGGTGGTAATAAAATAACGTGAGCTGTTCAGAGCCCTCTAGCAAGTGAAGTATTGGATAAAACATTGCCAACTTTCATGGGAGTGCATAGAAGACATGGTATTTCGATTTCTGCAATAAAAATTACCAAACGTCACCACCAGGGGGAATTTTGGCGCTGCCAAAGTGTATTACATGCGAATACTGAAGAATTAAATGCCAAAAAATGCAGCACACTTGAAGCTTTTGGCTACAAATAATTGTTACTTTCAAATGAGGGTCAATAAAAGCAATACAAGAAATTTCAATTTGTAACAAGAGAAGAATTTTACCAAAAGTGGTCAGGAAGAAATTTCGGCGCTGCAGAAAGGATTTCTTTCTGAATAATATTCATGTAAGATGGTGCAACACCCCATGTTGGGCTTTAGGTAGTGAGTGTATTGCGGCAACATGTCTTTGATAGCAGTTTCCTACGGTATAGTCATGCATTTCCTACGGTATGGAGACCGTGGTCGCCCATCTTTCATCTTGTGATTTTTAACCATGGGGATTTCGTAACGGTGTTGTGTATTTGCTACATGTTAACGATATCTCAGCTTTCAAAACTATAAAAATGTTACAGGTAGGCGAAATCAATTCCTCGCCCCCCCCCCCCCAAGGTGTGGAAAATATTTTGCATTGTATGCAGTACCTGAAAAATCTCGATGTTGGTCATATTGAACCTCATTTATTGGTAAAAATCATATTTTGTGATCAAAATTGTTGCATATTTTATCAGTTAACATTTAATCTTTCAATAGTCACAGTAATACATCTTTTCAACGCCAAAATGTCCCCTGGTAGGAGTTTTGGTACTATGTTTTTATTTCAGAAATCAAAATTCCATGGTCTACTGTGTATGCCCATGAAATTTGGCAATGTTTCGTCCAATACTTCACTCACGGAGAGGGCTCTGAACATCTCACGTTGTTTTAAAACCACCCTGTATATCACAAACGGCACGCACGATTTCATTGGCAGTTCTTGCTACATCTTTTGATTTTTTTTTTTTTTTTTGATTTTGCTCAAATTGAAGATTTTATTCCTATGCTATATATGACTACACAAAATAATCAAGAGAGTTCAAATTACGGGAGGTGGTGGAAGGGAGAGGGGATCCGTTTTTGGCCAAAAAGTAAAGTGAATATTTGCTGCATCACTTCTGAAACAAACATGCGTTACAAGAAGAAGTACCATCTTGTTGGAAGATATATTATTCCGCATCATGCGTACTATGGACATTTGGGAGTAAAACCTTTTCCCAACCTTGGTAAAACTTTATTTTTATAGACCCGAGTATTGAATCTTACCCCCTTTTCAATAAAAAAAATGGTTTTGAACCATCCCCGACGATTTATTATGATACCGTGGAACACAATGCTGGCATTCAGACATGTTTTCAAAAGACAATCATCTTATTATATCATTTGGGGGGATCGAGATTTAGCTGCAAAATAAATAGTTTCTCTGCTGAATGAACTCACTCCTAGCATGCCAAGAAAGTTTTTCTCCTGCCCTCTGCTTCTTTTTCCTGGTAGTAGAGTCTAAAATTCCCCGAGTTTTGTTTTTTCTTTTTAATTTGCACCCCAGGTTTTTTTCTCAGAAAGTTTTACATGAATTTCTTTCATGATTTGAGATCCCTTGCAAATTTTATAGCATAATTTTGTCCATTTCGTCCTATCCTTCCCTAACCCTTTTCACATGCTTTGTTGTCCGAACGGATCTAGGTGAGCCAAATCTTCTTCTGCCATTGACAAAGGTCATCTCATTATACCTTTTAATAGTTCGGTATATAACTCTCACTTCAAACAAGTCTCCGAAATTTTACTCGGCTGCTCTCATTTGATGATTTTAACTATCCTATGTTCTCTAAATTTATTCATTCATCCCAGGTAAAGAAAAAGAATTAATTGGTGCAATATTTTAAAATTTGTAATAGCTTATACTAAACTTCATACTAAATTGCCTGAAAAGAACTGGAACTATAGAAACACTTTTTTAATATAATGTGCTTGCAAATGTTGTGTGAGAACTTATTGATCACCGTGTACATCATTATACAGATTTTACGATTTTTGGCTGCATATAAGGCAAATAGTTCATTAGGGAAAAAATCTGTAAAGAAAAGTGTATTTGTTCGGTTCTTCGCTTTTAAAAATAAAAATTCAAAGCTACTTACTTTGAAAAAAGATTAACATTATTTTTGAGCTTCAATTGGGAAATTTATTTTAGGCAACTTTTCAAAAAAAAAAAAAAAAAAAAAAAGCCTATATGTACCCCTGAGACGTGATCAATACCTATTCCAATTTCCAAGGATAATCATAAAGATGTTTTTAAACGAAGACTAGATCAAATTAACACACGAGTGAAAATGTTTTTTCCCGTCATAACTTGTGGACGCAAAAGTTTACTTTGAGACTGACCACTTCTTGAAAAGAAACGATATATGCCACTGTTAACCATTTAACGAAATCCTGAACTCTTAATTTTAACAACAGAAACATCAGATAAACATTCCTCAGTGATTCCGAGGATTGGATTTCTTTTGTTATATCAAAATATTCTTCATTTTACATTTTTGCCGTAATAATTTCACACACAATGCTTCAATGATAATGACTTTTCTAAGATCCAAGCAAATCCCACAAAACCGGAAAAACAAATGATTTTCCGACTGCAAATATAATACACATACTAGATAGAAGCTCAATCTATTAGACAGTACGATTTTAATAACCGCGACAAATAGTTAATTTACACTGTAGAAAAACAAGGGTAAGGTCAGGTGGGGTGGAATCGGTACGTGGTTTGAAATGGATAGTTTATTAATCTTTGAGTTACAAAAAGCAAAAAAAAAATCAATTTTTTTAAAAAATAAAAATACTCATCTTATTTACAATAGTTTGACTTTGGTTCAAGACAAAACTGAATAGAAACAGTCAGTTTAGTGGCAGTCTTCTTGAAAGTTACATTGTTAAAATCAAAACTAACTGATATCTTTAAAACTTCGTTTACAGGATTTGTTTGAATTTAGATAGCATTCTGTTACTATTATTTTCATTTAAGGAAGTCTCCTTTGTCAACTGAAAAAATCAGAAAAGAAAAATTCCAAACATTTTAAGAAATATGTTAAAAAAAAATAAGTGGGGTGGAATGGGTATACTATTAGGCTTAATGACATAGGCTGTGGAATTAACAATTTTTCTCATTTAAGGTTTTTCGCTGAAGTAAGTTGTTCATTTTATCGAAAGTTTTTTATTCTGAAATCCTTATGTTATGGAGTTGCTTATGGTTGCACTAAATCTGGTTGGATGGAAGACAATCTTTGAAGAATGTTTCAAACTTTTTGCAAGGCATCTGAAAAGACATGCAAGCCATCTGACAAATGAAACTAAAGTATGCTATTGATAATGAAATTATCATTTGCCTACCGCCTAATTCGAGTCACGCCCTGCAACCACTAGGCAAAGCCAGAGCTAACTAAATAAATTGAAAACCAATCTGATCGAACTTCCATTCCACAACAAGTATATCTGCAGGAGATTGGGTGCTAGTTGAATACATTGCTAAAAAATTTGAAAAGTATTTTATTGCACAAGTTCTAGAATCTTTAAATACTTGTGGTTAGGTTGCAAAATTTCTTAGGAAGTCTTTGATGGGAAATTTTCCACTTTCCCCCAAAATGCAAAAATGGAGATTGAAGAAGAACAGATCATCAAAAAACTAAGTCAGCCAATCCTCAATAATTGTGGACATTATACCTTTAATTGCAGTGAAATTAAAGACTACATTGTTCAATAGATTTTTCCCTTATATTAATATCTTTTTGTAAAAAAATAATAATAAATAAATTCATGTTTTAATTTTGAAATTTAATTGAAAATAGTACCATCCATTTCACCATACCCCATGGATGGAATGGATATTAAAACAGACTTTAAATAACAACTTTTTCACTAAATAAAATATTATTTCAGTAATAATAACTATGGATATGTGAAGAATTGTGTTGAATTGTAAAAACTCAGTTACGATTTTTGAATTGTTGGACATTAGATTTGAATAGTTTGATAATCATTTCAAAAATACTTGTTTTTATACCCATTCCACCCTACCTGACCCTATAGATTAAAATTAGAAAAGACTTATTTCGGACATCAGCATATCTAAAAGAAGAATAAATAAGAAGACACAATTAAAAGAAAACTCGACAAATTGAATTTTATTTTTTGACAAAGCAAAGTTTTCCCAAATAGGGGCTGTAGCCAGATTTTGACGAATTTATATTTTATTTTTTGACATGTTCTTTTTTCTATTCTTTCTTTTTTTTAAATTTTTGTTCTCCATAGCCGAATACTCCGTGTTTCTAAAAGTTTTTAATTTGCATAAACTTTCAGTTATTTATTTTTGTTTCTGATTTTTTGTTCATGCTAAATGTCATGCAAAATAACCTCAAATAAATCGTAAAATTTAAATAGCAAACCGCAACATGAAGTAATCATTAAAAGATAAATTATGTATGTAGTAGGAAATAAGCAGAGTTGTAATACTGAATAAAATATACTGTAAAAAGCTTGTGATTTGCGAAACAAAATCCTATTCATTTTAAAGCAGAAAATTTTAAATGAAAAGAAAATTCTGTATGATACATTTTAACTATCTTTGGTGTAAGAAATCCTTAAGCTAGATCTGAATTAAAAGAAATATCATTCATAACAATAGTGTCTAAGCGTTTAAAGTTAAACACTATTTCAAAAATAAAACCTAAATAATTACAATGTAAAAGGAAAATTAAGTCTGAAACAAATTGTGAAAAAGAGGGAAACGAAGAAAAAAAAAATTTTTCTATGCAAAAAAAAAAAAAAAAAAAACAAAAAACAAGCGATGCGATTTTTCTTCCTCTATAATTAATTAGCTTTCATGTTTTCTTTGGTGCGACATACGTTTAAATGATATAAAAGGGATCAAATCTCACAACCACGAAAAGGCATAGCCATATGCCCCTGTCCTCATGAGCCCTTATCCCATGAATCATATGATGCATTACGTCATTCACTACCCACCACTTAACATACGAAAAAGCTGACACCTACCCACGAAATAATGAAATCCTTAAGAAATTTCGGTTCCTAAAAAAGTTTTGATAGTTTTATTCTTAACATAAATTGCCAAAAGCCGTTCACTTCAACAAAATACTAATTCGTTTAGGAATAATCCCTGCGCTTTATTAATTTCACTCATCACCTTAAAAAACGTTATAGTTAAATTATAACTGGGAGTCAACAGGATTTTTAATTTTGGAAAAGAAAATAGCATATAATATCCAATGCATTTCTGAAAGCAGCATCAGTAAAGTAAAAAGCATATTCATGTTGCATTCAGATGAATAGCGCTCACTGTTTAATATTCGAACTCGTTCCCGAGAATAGTTTCTTTGCTCCAAAAATGGCAAATTCCTCAATCTTCTCGTTTTAAACAAATTAACAAAAACCACCAAAAAGTATATTTTACTAACGTTTAATGATACTTTACTTGTGTATTATAATGACTTTCGTAAGCATGGTTGAGAATTTAACAAAACAAGATTAGGCAAAGCCACAAGATTTTTTCCCTTAACTTCGAACTTGAAAACTCATTATTTCTATCGAAAAGATTTCTGCTTCATTGGAATTCAAAGCATTTTCATTAACAAAAGGGGATTGAAATTAAAAGGGAAAAGCATGTTTTGGAGAAATGGAAATTCAGAATCACATCTCGGGAAATCTAAAAGCCATAATTCAAAGGTCCAATCAAAAGTTTTAAAATATTGGAAACTGAAATTGAGAACTCATTACAAATAAAATATTGGAAATCGGAATTAAAATCTCATTACAAAATTCGGATCATTCAGTTGCTTGTTAGAAATAAATTGAAAACGCATCAAAAACAATTTTAAAATCACCTTCGTAGATCAGCAGTTTCTTTAATTGGACAAAAGTTCATTCCTAACAAAAATTATCATAAAATACATTGTAAAGAGATGCAGAATAAAGCAATTAACTTTTTCGATATTCCCAGTAAGCGACAAGTTCCGGAAACAAAGCATCCCCAACGGATGATGTCATTTCTGCTTATTAACATAAAATATTAATAATGTATTCTCTTTAATGGATTACGAGTTCTGTAGCGTGAGATATATTAGTATATACTTGCCACTTTCACGCACCTATGTAAAATTTTTAATTACGCTAAAAGTAATCTAATTTATTTTAGTAAAGAAATTGCTGGATGAGACATTTGCATGGTTATTACTAAATCACATAGGCTATGTATTACGTGATGTAGGTCATGCATTGCTTTATTCACTTGACACAATACTAGAAAATAATATATTTCTCTCTCGTTAAATTGAGTGCATTTCTGATTTTTTTTCGATCCTTTTTGAAAATTACGTGAATCTTAACATCAGCAAAAATCTCTAAGGTAGTAGGGCCAGGTAGGGTGTTGTGCGTATAAGGGATGAAGTGGACAATTTATGACTAGGCTTCTATATTGCCCCCCCCCCCCTTTCCACTTCAAGAGTATTTCTGAGAAGCGAAAACAATCTTCCCATTTAATATTGGTGTGACATTATTTTGGTTTAGGAAAACAAACACACGGACACATATGCTTCAGTGTCAGCCCTCTTATAGGCCACATTGAGAAAATCACCTTGTTTTGTGATATGTTTAATCCTATTAAAAATATTTCTTTAGCTACATAAAAAAGGCTTTAATTATGAATAAATCTAATATAGAAAGACTTACTGAATGAATGAATAAATGAATAAATTATAAACGAGTGACTAACTGATTCAATGAAAAAAATAACAAATAAATAAAACTATAATCAAATTAAGATTTCAATTAATTACTAAGTGCTTCAATAAAACTATTAGTGAATAAGAAAATAAGTGAATGTGCTAATAAGTGAATGAATAAATGAATAAGTGTGCAAGTATACTAAGTAATGATACGCAAGAATTTATTAAATGAATTAATAAATAAATTAAACATTTTTTTCATTCTTCGATATGCATTTTGCCCGGCCGTGCTCCTGAGAAATTGAAACACATTGAGAGAAACAAAAATTGAAAAACATTCAAAACTAAAACCAGCCTAAAATTAATTAATGCTGAACGAAATCTCAGTAGGTCTCCCATTAATATTTAAATAAAGAAAATCTATAAAAATAGTTTTTTTTTTTTTCGATATGGGGTTAAGAGGTGTAGTTAAAGGAAACAGTATTTCAATGTTTAAACTTTCGATCATTCTGGCTAACATAATGCCACTCTTCAAGAAGGGGTCTAAAGGTATTGCTGGGAATTATAGACCTGTAAGTTTGACTTCGGTGATTTGTAAGATTTTCGAAACTTTGATCAAAATTAAGATCATGATGTTCTTAGAGACTAATAGTCTGTTGACTAGTTTGCAGTATGGTTTCAGGAAAGGTAAATCCTGTACTACTAATTTATTGCATTTCTACGACAAGGTTACCTCAGCTTTAGATAACAAAAAATGTGTGGATGTTGTTTATATTGATTTTCAAAAAGCTTTTGACAAGGTACCGCATGTTGCTCTTCTCAGCAAGTTAGCTGACATTGGAATAGGAGGAAAAACTTTACTTTGGGTTAGAAATTGGCTTACTGGTAGGAAGCAAAGAGTAGTTGTGAGAGGAAATCATTCTAATTGGAGTGATGTTTTAAGTGGGGTTCCTCAGGGATCAGTTTTAGGGCCTCTTTTGTTTATTATATTTATGAATGACATCAATGATAATATTTCTGGAAGCATGAATTGTTTTGCTGACGATGTAAAAGTTATGGGGATTGTCGAAAATGAAGAACAAGTAAAACAGCTGCAAGAGGATTTAGATCATATTACTAAGTGGGCAGATAAATGGGCTATGGCAGTTAATGTAGGGAAATGTCAAGTGCTACACTTAGGTCATGGAAATAAGCGTATGAGATATCGTTTACAGGGTTCAGTCATAAATCAGGCAGAAAATGTTATGGATCTGGGTGTCTTTATAAATCAGGACTTCAAGTTTAGTCAACAGTGCAGTATTGCTAGTAACAAAGCCAACAAAATGCTTGGGTTCATCAATAGATCTATTTCAAACAAATCTAAGAAAGTTCTTCTGCCTTTATATAGGAGTTTAGTAAGACCTCATTTGGAGTATGCTGTTCAGTTTTGGTCGCCTTATCTGAAGAAAGATATTTTTGTATTGGAAAGGGTTCAAAGAAGGGTAACTAAATTAGTAAGGGGACTCTCAGATTTAGATTATGATACCAGACTTAATAGGCTTAACATGTATAGCCTGGAGCAAAGGAGAGTCAGAGGGGACATGATTCAGTTATTTAAATTTATCAAAATGAAAGATGTAAATGGATTAAATTTTTGCGGGGAAAGCAGGACAAGGGGTCATTGTTTTAAGCTATTTAAATCTCAGGCTAACTTGGAAATCAGGAAAAACTACTACTTTAGCAGGGTCGTGGGCACTTGGAATAGCTTACCGGAAGAGGTGGTAATGAGCAAGGGAGTGGATAGCTTTAAGAGGGCCATTGATCTTCATTGGGGACTAATTAATTGACTAGGACCAGCCTAGCTGGGCCCAGTGCCTGTTGCTGGTCGTCACATTTGTATTTGTATTTGTATTTGTATTTTCTCTTTTGAAATTGAAATATCAAATTTTATGTACTGTGTCCAAGGCAAAAAAACCTTTACGTTGACTATTTTTGCACTCTGATTGTAAGTTGCTTAAACGATTAAAAAAAATCAAAGTGAATCTTTGATTAGTGTCATTAGAATTATCTCAAGCATTCTAATTAGCCTACAAACTTCAAAGAACTATCATCTGAAGAAGTTTTTTTTCTTTTGTATGATGATACAAAATTTGAAACGATAAAATTGTATCTCGTTCGTGTGCAGAGATGATACGAGGCGATACTGTTTCAATTTTAAGTAAATGGGTTTAAAATTTTAAATTGATCTTTTGTTTTTTTCGAAAACCCTTTATCTGACTAGTCTTACCCGCACGGCCTTGCCCGTGGTAGAAATTAAAAGGCCATGCAGTTCGCTTGGTAACTTGTCTCAAGAGTAGAGTAATTTAGACAGTGAGTATTAAACTTCAAAATGGCTAGTATAATCACATTCCTACGTCTTTGTAAGGAACTATTTTCTGATTGGAATCGACTGGAGTACGGTAGGGTTTTGATCGAATAAGCACAAACATGAAATAATAAGGCCGTTAGCGATCGTTAGTTGCTTTAGTTTTCAAAATCATTGCCAAATATTGTAAAATACACATCTCTGGACAAAATTATAAGCTCATAAAAGCTTTATTTATTTTTTTTATCATAACTGAGATTTTGGATAAACCAAACAGCATAATGTTGGCAACTTTTAGAACAAAATTATGATGCTTATGCTGAAATACGTAGCGAAACATTTTTTTTTTTTGCTTAAATACAAGTTTATATTCATGCAGGAGTTTTATTTTCTGGTGAAATTTCATGAAAAAACTGAAATACAAATACAAATGCGACGACCAGCAACAGGCTCTTGACTCAGCTAGGCTGGAACCTAAAACATCACTCCATTTAGAATGATTTCCCTTCACAACTACTCTTTGTTTCCTCCCAGTCAGCCAATTTCTAAACCAAAGTAAAGCTTTTCCTCCTATTCCTATATCAGCTAATTTGCTGAGAAGAGCAACATGCGGTACCTATACAAAGGGTGTAGAACGGTAGTACGTACTGACGACGTATATTTCTAGCTTTGGGGAGTGATCTGTTGACCTTTTTTTTTATTTGAATTTCATAATTTTCGTAAAATGCATTGCGGAGGCTGAGAATAAGAAAGATCACATCTTCATATCTTAATTCCTGGTTTTAAGAATGCTTTTTTTAAACATTAATTGCTGCAGTTTAATTTACAAACTTTTGTACGCACAATTTTTGAAATGAAACAAATATTAGTTTTGCGACACTATAGGTTTTAAGTTTTAGTGTTGCTTTCTCTCTTTTTTCAGATCTATTATTTCTGAAATAATTTATTTAATTTCATTTGGAGATAAATTTTTACTGATTCAAGGTGATAACAGTTAAAAGCAAAACCAAGTTTTGTAAAACTAACCAGCTCAGAAAGAACCAGGTTAATGTGGGGCAAAGTAAAATGGTGAGATGTTTACCCTGTTTTTATTGCCACCTATCTGGTAATGTTTTAACTATATACTAATCAACAAATATTTAGTCTATTCCAAATAGGAAAAAAAAAGATCTCTGAACATTCCAGCAAATGATAAAATGCAAGCAGTTTTGAAAAATTGATACTCAAATTGAAATATTTAGTTGTAAGCCAAAAGTTATTTATAGTATTTTAAAGTGATAAAGTTTATTAGCCTTTCAAATAGTAATTGCGATCTACTAATATTTGGTGCAGTATTTATTTAGCTAACAGTAAGTTTACTTGTATTTTAAATGATTTGTACATTTAGTCAAGTGCATGCGGAGCAACGTGGATTGGGTTAAGGGAAGTAGTTCATTTCTTTTATTCGTTCAATCATTTAATAATTCACTTATGTAATCATTTATTAATAAATTCATTTCCATTCCTTCATTTAATAATTCACTTATTTATTCATTCATTCACATATTTTCTTATCAATTAACTTTTTTATTTACTCATTCATTTTCCCTCGTATATTAATCTATTTGTTTATTGTTTCATTATATTTTCATTTATTCATTCATCTTTTTATTTACTCATTTATTTGATCAAAAATATTTTTAACACTCGAATAGAAAATATTTCATTAAAAAATAGCTTACTTTTGACTTTGCCATATGAAAAAAAATGAGAATTCTCCACTTTTGTCCAAGTCACAAATTTACTGCCAAAAATTAAAAAATAATGTTTCAATGTAAGTTTTATTATAAAAAAAGGCATTGTTCTTCCTTTACGTACTGCAATTATCAAATCAAATTTCTAATTTGTTCATTTTGAAAAAGCTAGTTCATCCTAACTATTTTACTTTGCCCCACATATCCTTATATATTCTAATTTTTCGAGCATTTTTTAAGCCTTGAAAACAAGTTTAGAGTGTAAACACTCAATAGACCTAAGTACCGTCTGTCGCAGAGAGAATAATAAAAACCCCACTTGGACTCAAAACTCGATGCTAATTACAAAGATGTAGCACTTATGAGCAGCGCTAGGAACATTTTTAGCGCAATTCATCATGCAAAAGAACTCCTATCCGTAGACAGGTCACGGGGTGCGAGGGCACGTAGTAGTATTTAAAAGGAAATGAAAATTGCTTCCATTAAAACATTTCCTGCCTCTGTCGGCGCAACTACAAGGGTCCTTTCTCGTTTAAAATAATGAGCAAGATGACAGATAAAATCAGTACGTTTTACTCACAATTAGTTCGTTGTACGGTGGAAAAAAAAGTTTGTTCTTGATTATTTTTCAAAATAATCTTTTTGCATAAAAAGAATACGAAGAATGAAAATAAAAATTAAAATAAGAGCGTTAATGCTTTAATTATACCTTTTATGACGAGTTTTCCGATGCTGTGATATTTAACGCGTCATTATTTTTCTTAGATAATTGCGAATAAATTCAATAACCGATCTTTTTATGTATGTTTTTTGTGATATTTGTGACGTGTTTCTGACGCTGTGATATTTAACGCTTCTTTATTTTTCGTAGATAATTTCAAATTATAACAAATTCCATAATCGAAGTTTTAATGCTTTTCTTCTTCTTTTTTTCTTTTTTCTTTTCTTTTCTTTTTTTTTTTTTTTTTGTTGTTGTTGTTGAAGAAATGAACGTGTCAAAGTTTTTATATTGAACTATGCCGGTAACCAAAACTGATTTACTTCTAACTCATTCTAAAAATTGAATTTTTTTAAACCAAGGCCTTATTGTGTCACTTTAGTGATATGAAAACTAAAGGTAGTACAAAAATAAAGCAGAGTGGCGTTCAAGTGGAAATATTTTTTCTTGAGAGTTCTAGAATCTTTTTCTTTAGAAGTTTTTTTTTTTCTTATCTTTGTACCGAATATTTTACAGGCCCGATGCAAGAACTTTTAAATATAGGTAAAATGAAATGGTGAACTTAGAAATGATTTCACTGCATCATGACACAAAAATTCAAAAATGGTCAAATTTGAACCGCATTTATAAATATTTTTATATGTGTTTTTTAAATATATAATTCATGTTTTTTTTTTTTTTTTTTTTACAGTGATCCGGGACTTTAGATTTATTAGTTTATTCTATACAATGATACTAACAGTGATAAAGGAGAAAGTCAATAGTTTACGGATCAATTAATGATTCATGTTTAGCACCGACATCGTTTGAAGATGACACTGAGGAAAAGTTGATTTATAAAGTTTAGTGTAACTTAGTTTCCTCTTCAGTGGAATTATAAATGCGAAGTAACTGATTTTTAGTTTTATTTGTCATGTGGAAGATAACTAAAACCATCTATTTATGAATTTCATTCTCTTAGCTATTTTGATATGCAATATAGGTGTTTCCATTTCATTTATCCCATAAATACTGCTCTCTGGGGAAATTGGACTAAAAATTAAGATAAAGAATCAGGGTTTTTTTTGTGTGTGTAAGTGGCACATTTGTTTTTGTTTTATATAACTTCAGTCCAAATTCAACTCTTTGCATGATTTTTTTTTTATTTTAAACCATTTCAGTTTACATTAGAAGGATTCAGTAAGTTGCATGCTACCTACGGGTCACAGATTGGGCCTTGTTGGTGATGAAGTTCTTAAGCTTTGAAACTCATGGTGTACAGAGCGATTATCTATCTACATTAACCTCTCAGGGAAGAAATGGGGTGTTTCTATTTACCCCGTAACATCTGGTGTAACAGGAATTAGGATTTCATTAATTAACAAACAGTCCAAATGCGAAACGTTTCATACCATTTGCTCTCAAAATGAGGCACAGCGGACTCAGTTTTCTTTCTATTCATTTAAAGGAAATGCTCTAAAGTTAAAACATTAAAATCCTGTTTCCTTTACCCTAACGGCTTCTATTTATTTTTCCTGAAAAATTAAAATAAGAGTACGATCCACGACCAGCCCACGTTACTTGGTGAGGATAAAGTAAAAGGGAATATGTATTTATACTAATGGATAACAGACAAAAGAGCCTGCCTGAGCAGATTAAAAGGGCAATTTCAATCAAATTTTTCCTTTATATATATATATATATAATTTGCCTTTTTGTCATCTGTCGTACGTTAGCTTTATTGTACAAGCTTACTTATTTGGTTTCCGCTGAAAAAAAGCGAAAAAAAAGTATCGTTCCAACATTTCCCTATTATTAGTATTAAATTCAACACATATTTCTTCAAATATCACGAAAACTCATTTCTGAAGATACTGCTGTTTACCTGCCCATAGTAGAATAGTGGAATATGTTTATTTTTGTACATTTGAATCTACACTATCAAAAAATACTCTATCATTCAACTCCATGTGAACGTGGTGCAATTCACTCATTTCCCAATAGACAGTAATAGTAAAATGGAATAGTCGCAGTGTTTAGTGAGAAAGTGGCTACAAAGCCAATAAATCACTCAATATCTTAATTTTTTGACGTAAACCACTTTTGCTCTCAACAGTTCATGGAATGCTTTGAGATATAGTATGGGATTTTTGAAATTTAAAAAAAATCAGCTTTTAATTTTAAACTTATTTTATACCCACTCAGTACCGTTCACATAAGTCAGATAATTATAAAAAAATCCTAACGTGTAGCGTTTTTTTGTGAGGCTATTCCCGAGACAAACTTTTCGTATTTTCCGCAATGGACATTGTCAAATTATTTTGTTAACTGAATAAACTCAAAACCAAAGACATTTTTATGAACTAATCACTAATTTATCAACCAACTTCGGTCGTAAAAATACGAAAACAGAAAAGTAAGTTGTAATCTGTTGTGCATCTGTCACTTTTTAACCATGACTCTTATCTACATTATTATCGCTTCTGCCCGAAACTTATGAAACAAAATATTTGCCATTAGATATGCTACTCGAAAAGCTACATGCCATTTTAAAGATATTTGTTTAAACAATTTAACTTCTGAAAATTTTACTTAATAAAATAAAGCATTCTCTCAGAATTTTCAAAAAAAAAAAAAAATCCACTTTACACACGCTCCTATCAATCCAAGTAGAATAAAGAGAAAGCACAAAGCAACGTAATGAGATTTATTATAAAATCAAACACACTGGAAAGTTTTCTATTTCAAGAATAAACAGGCATTTTTCAGCAACAAATTTCTAGATTGGGTAAAAGTTAATTTAATCTTGTTTTAAGGATAACTTATTTTTGAGGCAGATAAGAGGAAAATGAAATCTGACCAAAACTGCTAATGTTCAACCGAAAATATTTAATAAGTTTAAGAAGTAAATACAGAAAAATTAATGAACCCTTCATCAGTAAAATCTCTAGTTTTTTTGTTTGTTTGTTTTTCTGAAAGCAAAATATTTTTTACAAATTTATAAGATTTCAAAAAAAGTTATAAAAGTATTACAATGTTCATCGGTGTGCCTTTTTTGCTGGTATATTTGCACTTTATTCCCGGAATTTTAATTTTTGAAATTTAATTTTCATTATTTGATTATACGGAATCATTATGTATAATGATAAAAAATATCAAATTAGCTTTTTTTTAATGAAAAATAACGTGTTGAACGTGATGGTGCAACAAATAACAAACCTTTGTTTTTTAAATACATATTTGTTTTTTAGAAAGTTGATATTTTTTATACGATATGTTATGGTTTCAATCTTACGTAGTTTTTTTTTTTTTTCAGTATATATATTTTTATTTTTGATTAACAATGTGATTTTCCTCTTTATCATCTACCTTTTGTTAAGCCATGTGCAAGATTTTAATTTTGTACCAATAAAAACAATTTCTTTTGGAACAAAATATCCGGAGATGTCAATTTCGGTATTAGTCAAAATTTTACGGTCTTTGTCACACATCAATCGGAATAACGGAAAATCTGCTGGTGCAATGCTGGGTGAGGCAACCCACTGACAGTTTTTTTTCCAGAGTTCGTATTTAGCAGTGTTGTCTTGCACAATCATGATTCAGAATCACCTTTTTTCTGTTTATAATCACTGGGAAAGACTCGCCTTAAATTGCACACTGTGATTTTCCATAGTTCATTTTGCTACTGCACCTTCTAAGTGACAATAACCTGAAAATTTGGAAACTATTCATTAGACCGATTTCAGATATATCGTCACCGCAGAGACCCAGTAAGACATCTAATCCCAGGATTAACATTAAGATATCCTACTGTTGCTCTGAGGCGACGATATTGCTCCAAAACCAGCGTATTTTTATCGAACCGGGATTGGAAATTTGCATACGAGATGACAAAGGGATGCTGATTACGAGAGTAATTACATGATTGATTGAAAGTAGGGATGTGTCGTTCATGAATGAACGGGACGAAAAGATCGAATCCTTAAAGTGAACGGATCCGTTCGTTCACCTAAAAAAAGGAACGACCGTTCTTTTGAACGGTGAGCAGTTTGGAGCACTGAATTGATACACTTGTGACAAAAATCGCTTTATATTTTTGAATTACATTCATCTTCAATTTTTAAACTCTTAATCAACCTCGAATTTCCTTTTTTCTCAGTGCATTACAATATATTCATGTCAAACTTTTTTACTTTCTGCTTTATTCATCATTTTTCTTTAACCGTTGCAGTTCATTTGCAATTTTCCAATGTATCCACTAGAAATGTTTTCTTGTTTGGGTTAGTAACAAAATGTTTGGAATTTCCACTTTCTGTCCACGCACCTGCGAAAATTCTTCTCACGCTTTCTGTCGCCAAAATTGTTTCTAAAGATACCTTTCAGCACTTTTCTGGCGATCCTTTTGTCTTATATAAAATCCCTGCTATCAATTGCCATCCATATGGTCTAAGTTCCCACTAGGCTTGACTTACCCTCATCGAGTTATCTAAAATTGTTACCATTTATGAAGAGCAAAAGTGGTTAAACTAAGGTTGCCTATACCTTTTTTGGCTCCCTAATCAGGGTTGTCAGGGGATAAAAGGTTTCCAATGAGGGAGATAATTTACCCCTCATCGAGTTTCCGGAAATAGTTGTCATAAATGAAGAGTAAAACCTGTAAAGAAAACGTTAAAGTAAGGTTGCCTTCATGTAGCGTAATCAGGATTGCCAGGGGTGGTGGCAATCCTGAATTGAATTAAAAGGTGCCCAAACAATGAGTAACTTACCAAAAATTGTTGTCATAAATGAAGAGAACTATAAAGAAACCGTTAAAATAAAGGTTGCCTACCTTTTTCCAGTTCCTAACCAGGGTTGTCAGGGGCAGAAAGGTGCCCAAAAAATCAGTAATTTACCCTCATCGAGTTTCTACATAAATTATATAAAAAAATGTTGGTAAATATATTACAAAACCGATGGTATAGGGTTGCCTGAGCAAAAGTGCTCCAATCATAGGGTTGCCGCTATTCAAAGTTTCAGTATTGAAACTTCGAACAACTTCCATCTTTTACTCTTCGTTTATGATAACGATTTTCGGAAACTCGATGAGGGTAAATTACTCATTTTTAGGCACCTTTTAACCCCTGGCAACTGTGATTAGTTCACGTGTTAGAGGTAGAAATTCTTAGTTTCACGTTTTATTTAAAACTTTTACTCTTCATTTTGGCAACAATTTTAGGAAACTCGATGACTGTAGGTCATCCCTAGTGGGGTCTCGCACAAAATTGCTTTGGCTGTAATTTTAACTTGGCGATTTCCCAGTCCCTTATTTTACATTTAATATCCAGAGATTTTTTTAAATAAGGCTTAGGAATGTCTCATTTATCTGCCATTTAAAAAAGTGTTGCGTGTTTTTTTCTTTTCCCATTGGTACTGTGAAATAATTTTGAAGCTTCCTAATATTTAACCGAATCTCTTTTTTTTTAAGTAAATTATCCGGTACTCCAGCTGAGTTATCAATATATTTGTTGTTACTTTTTTTTCCGCCTACTATGTACGTATACAGTGCTGCAACTGGGAAAACATTTTTTGAAGGAACGCACCTCTTTTATTTGGGTAGATGTCATGGTTGACATATTTGTTTTGGGGGGAAAAAGGCCAGTTTCAACAACTTAAGCTAGTTTTTATTTTAAAAAAAGACGTTTTATGAAACAATATTTTTGTTAAGTTTATGTATATTTAGCGTACATAGTTTTAATAAATATTTCTTTATTCTCGTATTTCATATTACATCCTGTTTCTTTTATTTCCTTTCTTTTTCTTTTTTGCAGTTCTCTTTTTTTATATCATGATTTATATTTTTAAAAATACAACCGACAGTACACATTCAAAATTATTTTTGTTTTATTTTAACCTGTGACAATACTACACTTGAAGATATATTTCTATTTAGAATTAGTGCACTATTTCACGTAAGTTCAATTTTGCAAATTTTCTGACATCGCAAACAGTTTATGTTTTATATAGTAGTAAAATTTAATAACTAAATTTTGTGACATGCTGAAAAGGAACCTGCAATTTTTGGAATGAAAAACCTATCTTAGCATTCAGCAACTCAGAAATATCTTACAAAATGAACTATAATTGCTTCACACATCTAAATCTAAATATTTTTTTATTCATTTTTCATAGGCATATTTTCTTACTTTCAGATGATTTTAGTAATTTTTCCTTCAAAGAATATTACTGATCTAATGAAACATTTCGAATGTACGTGGGTTTGTCATGCAAAGAGATCTCCTGCAACAACTTTTTTAAATGAACGAAGTCGTTCAAATGAACGAGTTAAATGAACGGATGAAAAAAATGAACGAACATTCTGATGAACGGATCAAAAGAACGACATTGCCAACCTCTAATTGAAAGTAAGATAATGGTAAAAAACAATTGTTTTTGAAGAAAAATACGACGTTGCTTTCCGATCCCCTTATATGTATATGATTTAAAAGTTAAAAGCTTAAAGTTCTAGGGAATCAAGTGCAAATCCACAAGTAAAAACATCACACCCGTGAAAATGGACAACTATGAAATAGTTTTAGAAAATGTTAAAAATTATTGCATAATTGCTTTTTTTCCAGAAAACTTGAAGTAAGAGATTTATTTGCATATTTTAATTACTTCCACAAAAAAAAACATTTTTCTCCAAAATTATTTCGTTTGTAAAAATGATACACACGGACGCAGAATCAGTTACAACTTCGAGGAAAAGATGCAAATCCATTTTTTAAGTGCTTAATCGCAGTTTAGTGACTCATGTACAGATTTTAGTTTTTCATTAAGGATTTTACTGTGTTTAAATTGAATTTTCTTGTCGTTAATTAAGTTTATCTTCGTGGGAGAAATTCTGACGCCTTGGGAATTTGTTTAGATTACAGCAGAAGAATCCCTTAAAGCTATTTAAATGTTATTTAATACTACCTTAAAGAAGTTCCAATTAAACGTTTTTCAAAATACACCTCGAGTTAATTTAAGTAGACTTCTTGAAGTGGGCCTTAAACATTAAAGACATTTTTATTTTGAATTCTCTCATGATGAAATCATGAGTTGTCATTTGGTTATGTGCCTTCTTTAAAAGTAAAGTTTTTTTTTTTTTTTTTCATTTTTTTCGCACTTTTTTTTTCTTTTTTTTTTTTTACTTGTTATATTCGATTTCTAAATTTTTTTAATTTGTGCGTGCAATTTCAGACTGAAATCTCTAAAGCGATGAACTTGAATCAAGTATAGTAATAAAACATTTATTAATTTATCTGATAAAAATCTTTGTAAAACGCTAGGGTTAAAATTTACGGACTTTTTTTTAGGAACATGCGTTTTTGTTTCTTTTTTCTCTACAACTTAAATATACATCAAAGGAGGTTATGTTAAGGTAACCTTTCGTGCCGAATTTCCCGTGATGGTTCCGACGAATTTTCGGGCTCAGTCCCATTTTTTTAAGCTCATTTTTTGGATTCGAATTTATAGTATTTCTTCCAAATGGTCCCAATAAATAGTACTACAGAAAAACATCACAACAACTGGCATTAAGGAGATTGGACATTTTGTACTTTGAATAGAGGTGTCCTATCTTTCAAGGTATTTTCGTTGATGCATACAGTGTATACTCGTATCTGTGGTACACTAATTCAGTATATCCTTCGTAACTAACTATTAATATTTAAAACTAAATGTTAAATGTGTTTTATACACACTAAATCAAATTCATGCTGCCCGCCTTGTCTAGTGGTCAGAGGAGTCAGATTGCGATGGGGGTTGCCTACCCTATAAACGGGTCCCTATGGCATGTGTGTACTGTGGAAGTCGGATTTCACACCAAATTATGGTACAGTTAGAAAAGTGAAGCAACGCACCCCAAATTGCCAGCCTAGCTGGCACAAGACAACAACAAATTAAATTCATAATTACTCAACCTTCTTAATTTTCTTCTTAAAAAATGTAAATGTAATCAACATTTTCGTAAAGTGTAAACTTTTGCAACCATAAGAAATTCTTTTGGTTATTCATTATATGGATTTGTTTAATGTCATGTAACCTAAAATTCAATCCAATATAATTTATTTTCATGGGTACCTTCATTTTTTTTTCGAAATGTACCATTTTTTGTATGGTATATTTGTATATTTTTTTGTCTGGTTACGTCATGCCTCTTCACCGCTGCTTCGCTGGGACTGATTGAAACTCGGGGGTATTCGGGTAAACACGACATACGTATGCATCACCGCTTGCAACCATGCGGCGTACAATTGCCTACCCGCTTTGGACTACATACCCTCTTCCTAGCCACCTTCCCCTACTATTAGATAATGGAGACACGTGGGCAAAGATTTTATGCATCCATAAACATGCTTTACTATGCTTTTTCTAATACTACGACTTAATTTTATGTTTTAGTTATAAGACACTTTTGGATAATGCTGGACATATATTAATAGTAAAACTAAATTTTAATGAAAATTATTGTTTTGACTTTATTAGAATTTCAAAATACAAAAACATGTTCTAAGAAATGTTTATGTTTTAGAGAAACGTAACGATACTTCAAAGTAGTTTATAAGGGTTAAAAATTAATTTTGTTAAAAAATGAATACTTTTTTATTTACTTCCTTCTTCGTGGAAATATATCACCAAACAAAACAATTTTGGTATAAATGAATAAACAGAAGAATGAATAAATGAATGAGAGAAGGAATCAATAACTGAATAAGTAAATAATATTGTGAATAAATGAATGAATTGATGAAGTTTTGAGTGAATGCTCAAATGGATTTATGAATTAATGAGGAAATTAAATTATGAATGCGCGAACAAATGAAGTTATGAGGGAATTAATAAATGAAGCTATGTATAAAAAAAACAGAATTATGAATGAAATTACGAATGCAAAAAGTATTAAATAAATTTATGAATGAATGAGTAAATGAAATTATGAATGAATGAACAAATGAAACTGTGAGGGAATTAATAAATGAAATGATGAATGAATGAATACGATAAATTATAATTAAATGAATAAAAAATTTGAAAAAAAATAAATACAATTATGAATGAATAGACACATGAACATGAGGTTGAATAAAAGTATGAATGAATGAAACTATGAATGGATTATCAATTTAAGAAATAAATCAGTTTATAAATAATAAAATGAATTTGTGCATGAATAATTAAATTTAAGAATGAGTAAACGAAATTAAGAATAAATAAAAAAAATATGAGTGAATAAATAAAATTAAAAATGAAAGAGTAAATAAAATTATGAGAGAATGAATAAATGAAATTATTAATCAATGAACAAATAAAATTTAAAAAATGAATAAATGAAATTTTAAATGAATTAAATGAAATTATGACTGAATAAATAAAAATATGAATTTATGGCTGAATGATTAAAATATTAAATTATTAATATATGAATGCACGCTTGAAATTATAAATAAATGAAACTATAAATAAATAAACAATTCAATAAATTAGTCAGTTTAGGAACAAGTAAATGAATTTATGGATGAAAAATTTAATGCATTTATGCATGGATAAATGTGTTAATTAAAGAATAATTAAATTTATGGGGAAATAAATGCACTCTCAATTGAATATAAATGAAATTATTAAGGGATATATGAATAAAGAATTTATAAATAATTGAAGAAATGAATTAATGAGGGATTGAATAAATACATTTATGACTAAGTAATTACATTTATGATTGAAAATGTCATTATATTTTTTATCTATTCATTAATCTATGATTTATAAATGAATGAATAGATAAAAAATATAATGGAATTTTACGAAAGTTTGTTTTAATAGATCACTTATTTTAGGGAAAAAAATGTCATTTTGTTATAGTTAAAGAAAAACTCGGTGCTTCTTCTCGTCGAGATGCCAAGTCAGACGAGTCGGAATCTAGGAGCACGGGTCGTGAACGCATGTGTATAGTACGAATGCATATAAATGCACATATACGTAAAAACATCTGTATTTTCATTTTGTATTTCAATGACATTTTAATTGTATAGAAAAATTGTACAAAATCTTTTCATTTTATGAACTCTTAAATGGTATGTTTGTTACAAACTAAATCGATAAAATAATCTTTACCAAATAATACAGCTCTCAGTATAGATTAAGCTGAAAATTAGCTCTTTATTTTAAAAAAAAACGCTTTGTCTGCTTTTCTCTGGTTTTGAAAAAGAAAATATATTAAAAAAAGAAATAAACTACATTTAAAAAAAGTGATTATGTAACACCCCATCTATAAACCTTATTGTCCGATCTACTATTTAATCCTGGATACTGGCCTGTGATGATGTTATACTGCACACATGGTGGCAAACTTGCCCTATGTCTTAAACTTAATGGCAATACAAGAGAGATTCAAACTAACCACTAGATTCAGTGGTTCTCAATCGTTTTACTACTGAAGATCACTTGATAACCTTCCTAATCCTTAACGCCCCCCCCCCCTCCCCCACCAAACCCCATAAAAATAATATTTTCAACACAACAATATTAGGTGAAATGAGATAAATTCAAAAGTTTTCATTAATAAATTTAATTACAACTATATAAGTGATATAGATTAGTTTTTACTATCTGTTCGAGGACCACATGAAAATTGCTCTCGGACCACAGGTTGAGAATCAATGTTTAGACGGTAGCAACTTAAAGCATCTCCACATTGCAAAATTAAAAAAAAAGAGTATTTTCGACGTTAGGACTGGCTCAAAATCTCCTTCCACGCCTTTAGACTTTATTAAAGAAATTTCACCAAAAAATAAAAAGTTAATCGTAGTATACCGACCAAAAACAAATTCTTGCCCAAAAAAAAAAAAACGATGCAAAGTAATACGGTAATTTTTAATCAAAAAAGATTGTTTTCATATTTACACCCTTCCCTCTAAAAAATATTTTAATCAAACCTGCGCTGCAAAACTTTGAAACAGTGAAATGCATTGAGTTTCATAAATTTCAATATCACGTTAATTATAATAATTTTGAACTTATAGATGCTGCATTATATCTAGTACAATCATAGTTTTTAAGTTTGAAAGAAAAATAATTAAAATTCTTGTTACGGGTATTTTTAAGTAATATTTCTGATTTTCTGATTTTTTTTTCCGATTAAAGTAATTTTTTCTTTAATAATATCATTTCTTTTCCAAAAAAAAATTTTTGTGCAGATAACTTTGATTCATATTTTAAAACTCAAACTCACTGATTGGAAAAGATCGGAAAAAAGTAAACTCACGCACACTAATGAAAACGAATTAATAAACTCTTTTTTCGAAAATATCCAGATTATTTTTAGCATTGGCGACTGCATTAAAATCATTCACCTATCACGTAAAATGCAGTTTTTAATAAACGCGTTATGATTTTTTTAAGTAAAGCTCTTGGGGGGTAAAAAACACAGCAGCAGGAAATATTTAATTTTGATAAAAATAGTTAAGATAGGTTTTTTTCCATTATAAATCAAGATTAAGTGAAGCATTAATTAATTGTTTAAAGCATTAATTTTTAACAGTTCACTTAACGTTTAAATTGTTTTTGTGCTAATAACTACAAAAATACGCTTCTACACTTTTTATGAGTATTGATAATGCACTAAAGCATCTTCTTTCGGAATTCTACTCCGTTAAGCAACCGGGATTATATTAAGAATTTAAATGGAGAAAGGCTTAATTAATTGTATTTAGGATAAGAAGATGAATAGTCATAAAAAAGTATCTAATTAAAAAACATCTAGACATTAATTAAATATACGCCTTCCTTACATATAGTCTGGCTCTAGTAAAAATTAACTTGCCCTTAGAAGAGCTTGTTTTTTATCTGGGTTGAAAAAAAAAGAAATTCTTAGATAAACGCAAAGCCGATAAGAGCAATTAGGCTTGCAAAGCGGTTTTCATCGCCCCTACTTCAACAAAAGGAATAATTTAAGCCTCACACGGTCGAGAATCAACTTGTCAGAGCCAATAAAATAGTTCGTCTGTATAGTTGTCTTTTCAGTTGTATTAAGATCTAATCTGTTTGGAAACATACCTGATGTAATGGTGTTAAAATAAAGATATTTAAAAAAAAATCAGTTGTATACACGTATG
This sequence comes from Uloborus diversus, assembly GCF_026930045.1. Classification (NCBI taxonomy): domain Eukaryota; kingdom Metazoa; phylum Arthropoda; class Arachnida; order Araneae; family Uloboridae; genus Uloborus; species Uloborus diversus. Next base: position 171,268,367 of record NC_072733.1, read on the forward strand.
AGAAAACATTAAGAATGAATCCATCAGTTTACGTGTGTCAATTTCATACCTATTATCTTTTTGATTGGTTTTTTTTTAAATAATTAATCTGGAAAAATACGTAAATGAGAGAAGACCTGTATCTCCCTACATAACCAACTTTTATGTTCGTGCTTATGTTGCGTGCTGAAATACTGAGAGTGAGATTGTACCACAGAATGGACTGCGTTGACAAAACGGTAGATAAGGTATTTGTGCAATAAATGATGCGATAAGTTTTATTTCATGAGTTATGTTTAGAGAGTGAACCATGACGAGATAATTACATTTAAACTGAAACTGTATAATATCTGTATATCTATAAATTAACGATGAATAAATAAACGAATAAATAAAATTAGAAATAAATGAACATATGACATTTTGAGTGATCAAATATTTGAAATTATGAATAAATGAATAAAAGAAATTATAAACAAATGAATAAAGGAAATTATACGAATGTGTGAAATTATGAATTAATAATTAAAATTATGTATTAATAATTCAAACTGTCAATTAATAATTCAAACTATCAATTTATAATTCAAACTATAAATTAATAATAAAAATATGAATTATTAATTGAAGTTATGAATGAATGAATATAATTATGAATAAATTAATGAATGGAATTTTGGTTGAGAGTGAATGAAATTATGACTAAATGACACTACGAATTAATAAAAGAACACACGAAGTTATGAATAAATTAATAAAAGTATGAATGAATAAACGATAAAAGAAATAAATAAATTTATGAAACAACAAATGAATTTAATCACGGGTAAATGAAATTATGAGTGAATAAAACTATGAATGAATGGATAAATGAAACGAATCCACATAAGTACTTATTACGCTTATCAAGATTAAGAGTCGTACATTAATCATTGAATAATTCTTTGTTTATTTGGCTATTTGTGGAAAAACGTCGACTTACTCGGAAAAAACTTGAAGCTCAAAAGTAATAACGCTAAGACCACTATGATTTTTGTCAAAATGAAAGAGGCAAAGTCTAATTTTTCCTCTGGAACGAGTAGGGGCAATATAAATAATTTTACTCGGCAAACTATGAAATAGATCGGGAATTTTAAGGATGTATTTTTCTGAAAAAAAAAACGTTTTCATAAACAAATCGCCAACAATAAGATAATTTTTTTAACTTTTTGTCATAGTAGAAATTTCATGTTAATTCCGTTATACATAAAATAGTATCTCTTGTACTGGAATAATTCACTAAAAAGCATCAACTTAAGTTGCATTTTCTGTTTAAAAACTCTCAACTAATTTTCAAACAAGCGGGTTTATGAATACCCCATATTCATTCTTCTTATAACTCGCATTCTGTTTTCGCTCTAATTATGCTCTTTTTTTTCCTAATTTAGTAAAAAGCGAAAAAGAGGAATTACGTCCCACACTAAACTTCGATTCTCTGAAATAACCTCACATAAAGCATTTTGATCCCTTTTTCTTTCCGGTCGATCATGTAGTTTTCGGTTTATTCACATACCTAGATTTTGCATGCTAGAGGGTCATTTACTTCTACTCTTCACTCGGAGAGATTATTAAAACCATTTTTCTTCTATAAAAATGTAACTAAAGCATATTCATTCTCTTACAATTTTCGAGAGGAATCTATATAATGTGCCAATAATTGCGATTTTCGGTAATTTTGGTACTATGGAAGCATAAGAATAGATAAGAGAAAAAAACTGGCAATAGTCCAGTTGTACTGACTACAGAGTTTGTAGCGTAAGAAGGAATGTAAAATGTTTAGTTTTATTGTGTTTTTATTTGAGATATTTTCTGTATTTAATCATTGCATGCTGTATAAGAAAAATTTCAGGATTTGATGCTTGAAGATGTAAATTAGAATGTTTTAAAAACAGATGCATGTTCTTCAATTTATCCCGCATTAATCACAAATTCCTTATTTTACATTGCATTTTGCACATTTGGTGCAAAAAAAAAAAAAAAAAAAAAAAAAGAGAGAGGACCTACCGCATGCTATTTTATTTCTAATGAGTTGTTAGATTTAAGTTTTGTTACTTTTCAGTGTAAACGTTAAAACTGAAATTATAAGTCTTCTTTGGAGTTCAACGTGCGTCATATGTTGTTGTTAGTTTTCACTTTCTTCCTTATAAGTGTAATCGTTAGAACTGAAATTAAAAGTATTTTTTGGAGTTCAATATGCGTCATATGTTGTTGTTGTGAGTCAGCAAGGCTGGCAATTTGGGGTACGCTGCTTCACTTTTCTAACTACAGCATCATATAGTGTGACGTCCGACTTCCACAGTACACACACGCCATAAACACCCGTTTATAGGGTAGGCAACCATTCACAGCATAACAATACATTCACACAAAGGAAGAACACGGACAGGAGATAAAAGTACATCCATGTCCGAGCCGGGATTCGAACTCAGGACCTCCTCATCGCAGTAAGTAATGTATCTTAGTAATGTTTCTTGACAAGAATGTTTCCCCACTTTATTTTATGCCTATGTAATATCAAACTACGTGTAATTTGATTTCATACAGAAATAAATTTGCCTAATTTCTTAAGAAGCGTAAAGCCTCTAAACATTATCAGGACCCCCCCCCCCCCAATGCCTGTAAGCAAAGAAAAAAGCTTCATGATGTACTTTACTTGTTAAAGAGGGAAGTAGAAATATATATATATATATATATATATATATATATATATATATATATATATATATATATATATATTTTTTTTGATTAGATATCAAAGTTAGAAATCTCGTTTTAACTATATTTAGTTTAGTACAGCAGAAAAATCCTACGAGCTAAAAAATTTGAAGAGAAAATCTCAAATAAGGACTTTCAGCTAAATAGATTAAAACGACATTTATTTTCTAAAAATTCTTCCTTGATCGTTTATTCTAAGAAATTAAATTTTTGGACGCAGCAAATTACAGACAAAATTTGAGTTGAAGAATTTACTGAAATTTCGTCTTTAAATGCGAACTAGTACAAGCAAACGTATTTGGGAAGTGAAAATTCTATTTTTTCTTGAAAATAAACTTGTCTACTGGTAATGTGAGCATGTTCATATTTTCACCGTTTGAATAACAATCGAATTTTGTCTAGATGTTGCACCAGTTTGCATAATTGCAAAGCTACTACTGGCAGTGACAACTTTGGTACACCAAGTTTAGTAATTATGAAGTATTACTGAATATGTAAAGAAAAATATAAAATAAATCGCTTTCAATAAAAGTTCACCCGAGGAAGATTAAAATGATGAGGCCAATAAGAAGTATATTCCTAGAAGGTGTTTACGTTTTCTATTAATTTTCGTTTTCAAAGTCATGAATTTTTCGTGAACACACAACAACGGTTCTATTAAAAATGCTGCCTTCTATACTGAAATTTTCTGCATTTTATAAGCAATTTCAATCGAAATAGACACATTTCCATCCTTTGGTGTAATGAAAAATATTTTTTTTAATTTAAATTACATTTTGTTATTTTATCTGATCTATTTTATCTATTATGCCATGTTTTAACAAATGCATTGCAATGCAGTTAAAGATAAAATTAAAACAGATGATGCAAATGTGTTTCATATTTCTAATGGACGCGGCTTATTAAGATCAAAAGAAAAAAAAACACAGTTTATGCTAATTACAAGGCACAACTAAAATATTCAAATGTCAAATGGCTGTTAAATAGGTTATTAGAGAATTGTCCGTCAAGGTATGATGGGTGAAAATTGCATCTACATTTCAACGAAGCAATTGCCTGTTTGGTGATATTTTGATAGCTGAAAGTTTAATCCGAGCTTCAGCGGATTAACTCTTAATGCCAGTAGATAAAGTTCATTTTTGACCACTTTTTTGTTTTTTTATTCTCCTAAAATGACAGTTTTACCAGTAAAACAGTTAAGTTACCGGATCCAGTTCAGCCTTGTCAGAATTAAGCATTTCCCTTCCTGTCAAACATTACCAAAAAATATAAAATTATCATGCTATGGCGCGAGTTTCACTGTTGATTAAGTCAGAGAGTTACTCGATCAGTGGATTCGCTATTATATATATGAGGATTTAAACTTTTTTTTTAAATATAAATGCTCATTTTGTTATATAGGGGAAACCCGGCTACAGTGGATACCCCGGGCAAAGCGAAGTTTGCCTATAACTCCCAAATAATTAGTTGGCCGGCAGCCGCGTTGTCATAGCAACGGTCACCTGTTGCCGCTCCGTGTGCGGCAAACACGTCGGGACAAGCTCGCCTCACGCGACGCCAGTGAGCGAACAAAGAATGTTTTTCGGGAAAAAATATTAGTTTACAGAGGTTTGTGTTTCATTTACAACTTTAATACTATTTGTGACATGTTCTTTGTTATGAGTAGGATTTGATGTACGATTATGTAGCTTTCAACTATCCGTAGACGACGAGTTTAGATGCTCTGGTTTTTTAGTAATTTTTAGTAACCTCAAAAATGTACCTGAAGGGCAAAGCGGATTGGGCAGAGTGAATACCATATTCACTTTGCCCGGTCATGACACTTCACTTCAACCGAACCTGGAAGTCCTTCAATATTAAGATCTCAAGACAATACTACCATTGAAGACCGTCCTTATACTCCCATGGGATCTGAAACAACAGAATAAGTCCAAGGCAATGATGGTCCCGCCGCTTCACTCAAACCTGGATGTTCTACGAACTATTTCAGTCCTTCAGTTTTACTACCTATTCCTCAGCCTGTAAAACCAATAACAACACGTAAACAAAAACTACAGAGACCTACACTCCAGACTAGTACTCCATTAAAGGACAATCAGAGACAAAAATTTGAAAAAATCAAATAGACTGTCATGAAGTAACTAGGTGATGTTTTGACTAAAGCTTCTCAGAAGACTATTAACAAGACCAAGTACTAAAAAGACTAATAAAAAATATATGCTACAAAAGATAGGACTGCATAAGAGAATGATAAGAAGAAGGAAGTAAAGAAATTTGATGATGTAAGGTGCATTTTCTGTGATGAAATGTTCATTGAAGAAGATGATCAGCCAATGGAAAACAGGATACAATGTCGTATTTGTACTCAGTGGTGTCATTAAGAGTGTTCAGCATTCGAAAATGGTAATGATTTTGTTTGTAATAACTGCAATTTTTAGTAATGTAGCAGAAAAATGTTTTTTTTTAATATGCTCCTAAATTTTGGATGTTGACTTTAAAAAAAAATTCTTTGCTTGTTACAATAATTACTGCAATAATAAGTATTATAAAAAAATGCTTTTTAATATGAGCCTTTAATTTTCGATGCTTATTTTATTCTTAAGTTCAGTTTCTCTGTTTGTAATAACAACAGTAATTAGCACTGCAGCAAAAAAATGTTTTTAAACATGTTCCTAATATTTTCTACGTTTATTTTATTTTTAAGTTTAATTTCTTTGTTTGTAATAACTACAATAATTAGCATTGCAACAAAAAAATGTTTTTTGGATATGTTCCTTTAATTTTCGATGGTAATTTTATTTTAAATGCTTAGTTTCATGACAAATAATGTTGCTATTCGCATTGCCCTAGTAACGAATCCACTTTACCCGGGGTGTTTGGCAAAGTGGATATTCATGCCATTGTTGAAAACTGGCCTTATATCCAATAGTGCAATTAATATTAAGGATAACTGTTATTGCATTACGCAAGTTCATTAAATGAAGACTGGTTATAAACATTTGTTTCAATTTCTAAAGTTATAACTAAACGACAATAATCAGGAAAAGCTTAAGGTATTCACGTTACCCGGGTTTCCCCTAAGGATCAGTTGGGATAATCGTGTACAGAATTTCAATCTTTTAATTTTAGATCCTTCCCAACCCCTTTTTTTGGGTTAAATTTTTATATAAAATTGTGTATACTGTGTCAAAAACCAAATTCTCTAAGAGTAGCTGGGTAATGAAAAAATACTGTATGACTGTTAATAGTGAATGGAATCATGTCTCTCATTACCCCAGAGTGTTTTCTTTTACGCCAGAGCCCATGGGGTGAACAGAAACACCCTTAGTTGGTGTAGTAGAAAATCGTACTATAGACAATCAGCTTAGCAACTTAAGAAGTTCCTCACGTACGGCTCTCAATTCTGTGGCCCGTAGGTAGTATGCGGCACGCTGAATTTTCCAGATATAATCTGAAGTTATAGAAAAATCAGACAAAAAATTAAATTGCCCTAATTTTAGTAAAGTTCACCCAAAAGTGTAATTTACATCAAAATTTAATCTTTCAAAAAACAAGAATAAAGAAAATTTGTTGAATTCAGTGTACAGCAGAGGAAAGTGGCCGAATTCTGCGAACTTAACTTCGTAGAGTTGTAATACGCAAAATGTAACCACAACCTGTCTGATTTTTTTCTATACGTGAAACATAAGACAGATAAAACATGCTACAGAAGTCCTCTGAGAAATTTCGTTCTTTAAAATAAATTTAGATCATAAAAACTGAAACCTTGCTTTGCGCAGACGTACTCTACCCAATCGAAGAATCTAGCACCTCGTCTGCCTGAGAAGAAAAGATGTGAAATTAAAATGTAATTACAATTATTAACTAACAAATGCCAGCCTTTTTTGTCTTTTTCACGCACACAAATTCATTTTAACAAATTAAGAATTATTAAATCAGATCATATTGAGCATTATTAAATTTGAGGAAAACCAAAATGTTTTTAGTCTAGTAGCTGAATCTATGGCTTGTGTGAGGTAATAAGAGCTTTTCATGGAACTGTAAATGAGGTGATTCATGATGATCAATAAAATATGATCTGCTTTCTTTGACTTAGTATTCTCGCCGAAGTGATGAAGAAAGTAAAAAAAAAAAGAAAATTAATTTGAATTCTGAAATTTTGAATTCAAATTATGTTTTTCGCAATCACGAACTGAGACAGTACCCTACTCATTGGAGTTATTGTTTCTAGAAACAGCTCCTGCCCCCCCCCCTTTCAAGCCTGCTTCTCCTCCTAGGCGGTTACGTGTGCATAGTTGTGTGCATAAGTGTGTAGGCTTGTGTGTGCGTAGACCTGTGCGTATGCACGTAGGCGTGTGTGTGTGTGAGCGTGCGTGTGTGTAGGACATGGCCGCCTCTGACCAGGAGAAGGGGATAGCTCAGGAGCGGAGCTGCCGCGCCGCGCCGCCTGCAGAGGACGGTGGGCAGTAGTGGTGCTGCAGAGGCTTTTGGTCCAAGCTGAAAAAGGCACGGACCTCAAAAACGGTCAAATGAGAACAATAAGCAATCGCGATTGCTCAAAAAAATCAATTATCCATCCCACCTTGGAACAGCTATAAACTGCTCCTCTTGGACCTCCATGTTGAAACTGAAGAGACATTCTCGACGTCTGAGATATGAACTTGGAGGGACGAACTGTTGTGAAAGAAAAAGTGTTGTTTAAATGGACGTCATTGGACAATTTTTGAAAATGTATGCCATACATTAGTCATTTTTATGCTGTTTGGTGCGCTGTTTTCAAATATGGCATCCATTTATTCTCAGTCACATAAAAAGTTTTCAAAAAGTGGGCTTATATGTACGGGTCAAAGCCCATTCTGCATATTGTATGAGAAAGAAAGTCTTTTTAAAATGCCTGTAAGTTTGTTATTTACAAGTTTATGATTATATATTAATTTATGATTGGAAATGATGCGCTAAATACATGTATCAGTTTCATAGTATTAGTTTAATATAGCCTGGATTTGTGTATATTACTCAATTTCCCTTTTCCAAAACGGAAAGAGTACTTCATGCCTTTTGACCACTTTCTCAAACCCCCAAAAGGGTGATGCCTTTTATGTGGAGGCCACAACTTATCCCAGTCACTTAACTTTACACTGAAATGTGTATAATATATTCTCTTCGAAAAAACTTTTATGTTTCTTTAATGCTTCTTCACTACGAGTTCTCGACAAATATAACAACATGAATCAGATAAATTCAGACAAGTTCTTGTTGTCATTTATTACTTTTAATAGATAGGTCAAACCACAACGTTATGCGCACTCATCTTCCGTGGAAAAGAAGCCCTGTTTAGATATAACACATTTATAAAAATTGTGCTGCTCTTCCCAGAAAATCAGAAAACTGAAGTGTGAGGGGGGGAGAGAGAAAAGCAACTAAGGTATCATTTCTAGTCGCAACTGATTTCTTTGACATTAACCTTATGATAACTAAATTTTAATGAGGGGCTCTGTAACATATTCACTCTTCAAATTAGAACAATTTGTAAGAAACTATTGTGTTGAAGCAAAGCTTTTTTGGACATATTCTTCACTTAAAATTGTTTCCATTTGATAAAATTTTGTCCTAAAAACAGAAACATTTTCAGGTTTCGCCATAGGGAGAACTTATGACACTATATGCTGATCTCTTTTCCTAGGTATAACATTATTTAATGACGGGGTTACGAAAATCTAAATTTTTACTTTATGAAAAATTATTACCCCCGTGGAGGAATTTTTCGACAATTTTTCCTGAAATCAGCGTCTAAAAATCTATAAGGCTATTTATTTGTAACAACTTTTTGGTTGCAGGTCTGTGTTATTAATTCAATTATGAAAGCGTACAACCCACCATTGAAATGTATTAGTACTAATAACTTTTAAATATCTTGCAAATCGTTACTTATGTCATAAGAAACAATAGGCTAAAATATTATCACACACAAAGTCATATTAAACAATTATAACGTTGTCCTTTTCTCCACACTAAATTTTCGACTTCCCTTGCCAATGACAGAAACGTTAACATAATACAGGACTATGTGCATTATGTGAACACAGGAAGATAAGTGCATAGAATTACCCTAACGTGCAAAGTACGAACACTTCACCTACTTACGGAGGGAATGAAAGAACCCTAATTGCATATAAAAATTAGCTGGTAAGATAAAAGGCATAGCTAAATGTTTTTAGTAACCTTCCACATTAGTAAAACGAGTTGAAACCAGTTATTTCGCAGTTGTAGACTTGATGGTTGGTTGAACCTGGCAACGTGTCGTACCGCCTGGAGGAAGCAGACGGGGAAAGCCTTGGCCTGCACCAGGCTGTTGTGCTGATAAAGAAGATGAAGAAGACTTGATGGAGAGCAGAAAGGTAAGATCACTAAACTATAAAAAGCTTTTTTTTTTTTTTAGTTACCTTCAAATAATGGTGATATCTACACAAACACGCTGAACTCTCTGATTTTTTTTTTTTTTTTAGGTATGTTTCCTGGTCTTTAATCAAAAATATTTTAGGTTTCAAATCTTTACCACAAGTATGTTAATAGAGATCGTTTCTACTTACCCCACGTTTCCTTTTTCCAGATTTGACCTTAAAAGCAAGACCACGAACAAGAACTTTAGTGTAAGTAATATCAAATTATTGTTTAAGAAAATAATTTTCATTAAGTTGCAGTACAGTCGAACTCGCTTATAACGCTCTGTTTTAACGAGAACTCGGATTTAGCGATAGAATAAAGGTTTAGTTTGTACAATGTTAAGTCTATGGGAACAAAACACGCTTTTAACGAGCAAACCCCGTTTAAAGAGAGCAATATATTTATAATTCATAAAATGTCTGTTGATTTCCTACACAGAAAAGGTTATTCCATTTTGGGAATTATTCCATTAACGTTTTAAATTCAACAGAAAATTACATATAAAACATAAATCATGAGAACAAGTGGTGACACGGTCCCTTCTTTGAAATTTGAGAGTGGAGGAGCATTTAAAAACTATGTATCTATTGAAGAGAATGTTATCATTTCCGTGATATACTTCCGAGGATATTGTAGCTGAAAGTCAAGAGAGAGAAAAGAAATGAAAGCAACCACCATAACGACGAATATAAAGAATTAAAAGTTAAATAGCTCTCGACATACTTGGCTCCTAAAAGTGCTGAAAAAACCATTTTGAAGTCACGGATTCAAATGACGATGTTTTTCGGACCTCACGCTTCTCGAAAACAATAAGAAAGACACAATAAGACATTTCAAATAAAAAAACCAAGTTTTTTGGTACTGTGTAGAAATATAAAAAAATAAAAAAAACGAAGCATGTAGTATACACACGTATTTTGTTTCACGAACAAATGTTTTTTTTTTTTTTTTTTTTTTTTTTTTTTTCACGTATTTTGTTTCACGAACAAATGTTTTTTTTTTTTTTTTTTTTTTTTTTTTTTTTTTTCCGAGACCTCATTCATAACGAGCAAATACCGTAATCCATTCGTGCCCGTTATAAGCAAGTTCAATTGTAAAAAAAAAACTGTATTTTTGCGGCTTGTTTTTGCTTTCATTCTTTATGTATAAACTGCAAACTTGACGAAGAAAAACACCAATGCAAAATATTCATTATTATAAGACTTAATTGCCATCAATATCAAAAAACGTTTGGGGCAGAAAACTCTCAGATGCTTTGCACTAAATGTGCCTGTGAAAATGATATTCGTATAACTGTTCTTTGCAATGATGTTGCGACATGTTCCAAGTTTTAGTAACATATACTTCGCTAATGCATTAGCTGGTCAGAATTCTAGCATTTTTACATACTATTTACAAAAATTATGACACAGGAATGAGTATGATACTTCTTACCCAGAAAGCAAAAGTCTTATTCATCTTTCTGACATTAATTTCAGTTTGCTTTTTTTCTTCTGCTGTTTATAATTTTTTTTATTTTTTAGACATAAAGCTATGCAATAGAAAATTGCAGTTAAGAGAAAAGACTACTTTACTACCCACTAAGCACCAGCAAAACATCAAGATTTATACTCAAAGATTTTATTGATTTCAGTGATTCCTGTTAGAATCAGAAATGCATAAATAAGCTACTACCGATTAAGTGATATGAGAACCCTCAAATAAAATTTGTGTTTTGATTTTGAGAAGCATCGCATAGAGATTCTTGAACAAAACATTTCAAAAGAAATATTTGCAAAGCAAGAAACCTTAGTTCAGAGGTTTTAAATATTGGTCAAAGATAAAAGCACAAACAGTTTGTACTCTTCTCTAAATATACCACAAAAATAAATCGTCTTCGACTAGAAAATGTACGGATTACTTTAATTTTATTATAAAAGGTGTTTTTTGTTTGAGAGATCCGGGAGAAAAATTGCGAATTCTGAAAATCCAATTAGCAAAACAAAGGCCTTACTTTCGTAAGATAAAGAATTTATGTGAACCAGAATTTCATTTTTAATGAGTCAGCTATTTAAAAGTAACTTTATTTTCCCTTTCTTTTAACTGTGTTTTATAAGAAAGTGTAAAAAGCTTAATTTTGCGTCGTTTTTTGTTTTTTCTTTTGAGCGAACGAAGGGTAAGTTCACTTTTGAAGATTAAAATTTGAATACAAAATTTAAGTAGCTCTACTTTGCTTTATATAAAAGGCTGGCGGCAAAATGCAATAATAAAATAGTTATTTTTAAGCAAACAACTTGTATTTTAAACAATCTGAATTCTTTCAGTCAAAACTTTACATACAATGTACTATTCATTGCGGAAAAAATATTCTTTTACGGGCATATAATTTTGAAGTTGCCAGGCAAAAACAATTGTCCTCCGGCTACACAATTCCAGACTTTGGGGGAAATGAACTTAATTTCCTAAGTGGAGAATTTAATATGTTCTATGGATAGCTTTTAAACGTACCGGGTGTTCTGTATAAGTAATTGAAAAGCTCTCAAGTGAAAGAAAATACGTAAGCATTCATCAAAAAAGCTTCTTTCTACGAAAATGATAAACATACGAATATTAAAACTGGTAAAATTTGACGGGACAAGAAAAGAAAAGCGCTATAACAAACTGCGCAAGACGAACTTCGGTTTTCTTTTAAAAAGCAGTATAGAGAAATACATAACGAGAAATAGGTTCGTACTAAAAAAAATCTAAATAAAAAACAGAATTGAAATTGTTTTGCTCTACTGACGGCTATGAATCACAAAGAAAAAATAAGAATAATTATATTTGAAAAAAGTTCTTGTGCATTTTGAAGGAAAAGAAAAGAATGAAAAATTCGGCTGCTTAAAGTAAACAGAAACAAACCGTTTTTGAAATATAATTTAATTTCAACTACTAATTTTTGCGTTGCCTTGTTATATTTGCTAAATCATGCAGTTGCTGTTGCGGTAATAATTTAAACTCATTTGCGCAATTTTCTGTATTTATGAAACGTTAAATCTTTAAAGTTAAAAAAATAATAATAATGTGTGTAATAGGTATTTTTTCTTAAAATGTCTGTATATTAAAAGGCGTAGCAAACTTTCAACGTTGCTATATGTTGGACACAAATTTCTTGCTTTGTTACAAGCAATAAAGCAAATTAAGTTACTAAAATTATTACTATTATTGCTTTTTTTTTACATTTTTGTCGACAAGTAAAACCGATTACTGTTGTGGATCCGTTAGCTTTGAAAAAATATTTAACTGAAACTGCTTTGAGCATTCTAGAGGTACTAGAAATTTGAAAAAAAAAAAAATGTGTTTTAGCTATGAAAGCAGTTGTAAGAAAATCACAGCATGCTTGCAATGATATGTCGACCTTGATGGAATCATGTTTATTTACTATTTATTCCAATATATGAACACGATAGTAAAGCTAGGTATTTCATCACTTAAAAAAAATAAATATATATTTGACTTGTGTGTTATGTATTCTGCATTCAGCCAAAATTTAACCATCAACACATAAAAAATGTTTCAACTAATGAAACATTTCAAATTTAAAATATTGGCTTACGATTAATAATTATCTCTTCTCCAAAATAATTGATATTTCTTAACGCAGATATTTCAAAAACTATATTAAAACGTCCATTTTCCCCTTTTTATTTTAAATATGTAATATAAGAGACAAGTGCTTTCATTTAAACAACATAAAATATTAACTTGCTTAAATTATTTCTTAACGCAGATATATTTTAAATACTATCGGTTAAAATAAGTCAATTTCCCCCTTTGTACTTTAAATGCGTAATATGAGACACAAGTGGTATAATTTAAATAACATAAAGTATTAAATTATTCTAACTAATACGCAAATAAACTTTTACTTTGCGTTTCATGAAATGTTTATCATTTACAATCCCAATCGTACGAAATCGTGCTGAAATTGTATCGTACTTTTTTTTCAAAGCATTTTCATAAAATTGAGTTAATCGTAGATGTTTCTATAACATTCACAAACACGCAACAAATATATTTATTCATTTATCGCTCATTTTGAACAGATTAAATATTCGTGTGACGGATATAAACCTAAAACTTTTGTAGCGAAAGGAATGCTACAGAGCTGCATCTTAAGAATACTGACAACATTAAAAAAATAATAATAATAATAATGATAATTTGAATTCTAAAATTTTGAATTCAAATTATGTGTTTCGCAATCTCGAGTTGCGACAGGACCCTACTCATTAGAGTTGTTGTTTCCAGAAACGGCTCCTGTCCCTCCAAGCCTGCTCCTCCTCCTGGGCGGTTACTCGTGTCTAGTTGTGTGTGTGTGTGTGTGTGTGTGTGTGTAAACCTATGTGTTTGCACGTAGGCGTGTGTGTGTGTGTGCAGGACATGGACACCACCGACCAGGAGAAGCAGATTTCGGGGGACAGGGCTCAGGACCAGAGGAGCCGTGCCTGCAAAGGACGTTGAGCGGGAGTGCTGCAGAGGACCCTGGTCCAAGCTGAAAAAGGAACCGGACCTCAAAGACGGTCAAGTGAGGAGTATAAGCAATCGTGATTGCTCAAAATATGTCATTTGACAGTTAATGAACAAACGCCATAAGTTTAAAAAGATGCTAAAGCAGCTGAAGCGCATATGTTCTCGTCACACATAATGATGGGTATAAGAGCATTAATATTGACATTTACATTAAACACGGTAGTAGTTACAAGAAAAATTAGTAAAATTTTCGCATAAGTAATTTAGTGCTTATTAATCTGAATAATTTACAGATGCATTTGATCGGCTTGTTTTTACGTAAAAGTCAGATATTATTTTAATTTTCAACATGTATGAAATCAAATTTTTCGTTCAGATTCTAAACCACTGAAGTCAGAACTTAACAATTATGTTCAGGCACAAATGTAGATGCTTGAAAGCTTTCAAATAGCCTTGAAGTAATGGATAATGGTAGCTCAAGAAAATACCACATTTGCATATAAATGTATATCTTAAATAAGATTAATCATTATTATAATACGTATTTATTAATGGCAGTAAACTTCGAATATAGTCGGTAATAATGAGTGGTTGCACAAATTTTAAAAAAAAATAGTTTGTGATAAGTGAAAGCAATAATTATTCATCTTTTTATTACCTTTTTTTTTTTGAAAAGCGAAGCTGAATATTTAGATCCTAAAAATATTTTTACACCTTGTTCGAAATTAAAATTACTATTGAAGTGAAACTAAGGACTGAAAAATGAATATAATAAACACCAAGGGAATAGTAATAAAACAAGCTCTTAGAATTTACTTTATGTGCACATCTTCAACCCCAATGTTAAGCTACACAATACTTTAAAACTTGATCTTTTAAGATCCTTTGATACATAAGCACCTCTTTCTCTCTTATCATATTCATAACTCTTTTGAAGTTCTGTTTAAACACTTTCTGAAAGATACAAAGATGCCTCCTAATTATTTTTAAAAAAATGCATTTAGTTTTTCTTCATGTATCAATTACTCTGCATAAGTTTTAATTAAGAATAAAATGAGCAAACAGAAAACTTAAACAAAAGCCTCTTCAATATTAAGTTTTTTGTAAAAGTTGGGGAGAAAGAATGGTTAATTTATGTAGAATAAATAATGTACATGATGTACCCACCAATGAAACTAGCGAAAAATAACGTTTTTGTTTCAATGGTAAATATTAAAAAGATGAACCAAATTAGCATACATTTTATCAAAGTCTAATAAAATGGAATAAAACCTTAATTGAAAGTAAATAATTAAAAAACGATTTTGGATTATTTATTTCAGAGAAAAAATAAGAAGTTTAGTAGTTTTTGAAGTTGAGGTTTATGTTAAATAAATATAAAGGTGATCTTTATGTTTCAAAAAAAAAAGAAAAAAGGTTTCTTTTGGAGGCATTGCATATAGTTCGTTTTCTAATTTATATCTTGCATTTATTGTTTTCTTTCGCAGTAAACAAGTGTTAACTCCCGGAAATACTGCAAGAGTTTCATAAAAAATCAGTACTAGTAATATGGTACATGAACAGTTTGTTACAGAATATGTAACGTGTTAAATAAGACGCATTTCTAAAAATACACGGAAAAATTAACCTGAACACGATCAAAAAACGATTACGTTTTTAATCCTAGTGCCGAAATGTAACTAAATGGTTTGGGAAAATAAAAAACTATAGCAAGTACTTCCGACATGGTACGTTTAACTACACAATTCCAGACGTTGGGGAAATGAACTTAATGTCTTAAGTGGACAATTTAATAAGTCAGAATGTTTGCCAGAATGAGTCTCAAGGTTAAAATATATTACTTCCCTTCAAGAGACAGTTTAGTGTATGTCAAGGGGGCCTGTTCTTCAAAAATTTCAGCGATGATTTATCATTAAGCGTATCGAATTTTTACTTAATTCGCAATCAAATATTTAGCTTTTAGTTTGAAATTTTGAATGAATTTTCAATGTTTATTGTTTCCGCGAAATCAGTTTTTCATTGCATGAAAATATCATGCTATTTCATTACATTTAATTCTGAATGAGGAATTTTTGACCGATGATGCAAGTTTAAAAATCAGAAACAGAACATAATTGTTTCTTAACATTTAAAGCTTTTTTCAGACATCTAAAAAATTTAAATGCATTTGAAATAAATTTTCTGGCCCATATCTTGCCAGTGAAGTTTGGGAAAGGGTTGAGTCATGTTTCAGAAATGCATAATGCTTGAAAACCAGGGTCCCAAAGTGAGTAAACATTATGGAATTGAGGTACAAAGGCAAAAAACAAGGCACATAACTTGTAATTTTAACTATTTCCCCTCGTGTTTACAGGTATAAATATTTAATGATATTCAAGTTAAAACACTTGAAAATGACTTAGCTACAAAGAGTGAAGAACTTAAATTCAAAAACAAAATCAAACATATACACTCACAACAGTAATTTTTACACTCGACTTGTGATAAATATTATTTTTACTCTTGTTAATACCAATTATACGGTTGAAGTAAATGAAACCAACAAAACACACTATGTAGTTTACTTAAAATAAAGTTCCTGGAATCTGAATCAAAGCAAAATTATTAAGCGAAACCGGTTACACAGTATTTCTATTTTAAAGGAGAAAACAAAATGAACCCATAAAAGCAAAGTGCATTTTGTAACGTAATTTAACATACATTTATATTTTTCACTTCACGAATCCAGGTAATACACATCCCATTCCACAAAATCTCTCTCTAAAAATGTTAATTAAAAGGAAAGCTTAAACATAAGCAAAAATGCATAACACATTACTTATAGCAACTGACTTTCAAATACATTGAAAGATATCACTAAAAATGTAAAAATATTAAAATTAAATTTATGGGTAAGTAAAAATAATGCTGAGAGATGCAGTTTTTATATTCAGCGGAAAAAATGTGCACAGAAAAGTTTTGGAGAACAAAATAAAAATTGAGAAAAAAAATCGGAAAAGGTAATATATTCTATGAATAGCTTTTTAACGTACCGTGTGTTCTCTATAAGTAATTAAAAAGGTCTCAAGTAAAAGAAAATAAGTAAGCATTCATCAAAAAAAAAAAAAAAAAGCTCCTTACTACGAAAGTGATAAACATACGAATATTAGAACTGGTAAAATTTGACGGGACAAGAAAAGAAAAGCGCTATAACAAACTGCGCAAGACGAACATCGGTTTTCTTCAGAAAAAGAAACATAGAGAAATGTATAACGAGAAATAGGTTCGTAATAAAAAAAATCTAAATAAACTACAGAATTGAAATTGTTTTGCTCTACTGAAGGCTATGAATCACAAAGCAAAGGTAAGAATAATTACATTTGAAAAAGTTTTTGTGCATTTTGAATGAAAAGAAAAGAATGAAAAATTTGGCTGCGTAAAATAAACAGAAACAAACCGAAAACACCTTTTTTGCAATAGAATTTGTAATTTCAACAACTAATTTTTGCGTTGCCTTGTTATATTTGCTAAATTATGCAGCTGCCGCTGTGGTAATAATTTAAAATAATTTGCATAATTTTCTGTTTTTATGGAACATTAAATCTTCAAAGTTAAAAATAATAATAATAATGCGTGTCATAGGTATTTTTTCTTAAAATATGTTTATATTAAAGGGCATAGCTAACTTCCAACGTTGCTATAAGTTGGACACAAATTTCTTGCTTTGTTACAAGCAATACAAATAAATTAAGTTATTAAAATTATTATTATTTTTTTTTTTTTACATTTTTGTCGCCAAGTAAAACCGATTACTGTTGTGGATCCGTTAGCTTTGAAAAAATATTTAACTGAAGCTGCTTCGAGCATTCTAGAGGTATTAAAAATTTGAAAAAAATTGTGTTTTAGCTATGAAAACAGTTGTAAGAAAATCACAGCATGCTTGCAATGACATGTCGACCTCGATGCACAATCATTTTTATTTACTATTTATTCCAATGTATGAAAAAGATAGTAATTATACAGGGTGTCCCAAAAGGTCGTTTACAAACTTAACATGCTGGTCTGTCATATCATGATGAACAAGATTTACATAGTAACATAAGTTCGAAAATTCAATGCTGGCACACTACATACACACAAAGTCAGACACTAAAGGATGCACAACATGTCGCATATTTATTACACAAAGACGATGTTACGCAACATTTTAGTTTTCAAGGAAGGCTTATAGCTGTTGTTGAAATTTGCTGCCTTTAGCTGTCATACACGCGTCGCAACGACAAAGTACCGACCGTTGTAATAACGATCCATTCGGACAAGATTTCACCGATCGCTGCGTTGTCGTTGTAACGTGATTATGAGAGCTGACAGGACGGAAATTTTATCAACTACTTTAAGCTTTCCTTAAAAATTAAAATGTTGCGCAAAACTGTCTTTTTGTAATAGATATGCGACATGTTGTGCATCTGTTAGTGTCTGACTTTGTGTGCATGTAGTGCGCCAGCATTGCGTATGGGAACACATGTTCCTATGTAAATCTTGTTCATCATGATATGACAGACCAGCATGTTAAGTTTGTAAACGACCTTTTGGGACACCCTGTAGTAGCTATTTCATCACTTAAGAGGTATAAGGACCTTTAACCTTCAAAATTTTCGCCTTTCTGGAAAAAATACATGTCATGCATAATTTAATTCTGAACACTTTGATACCTCATTTATTACCATTCGCAAAAAACTTTTCAAGTTATCGTAAAAATGCGTAAATTTTCTCCTTAGAGATTTATGTTAACAGCAGCTGTTTAGGCCTCTTTTACTCAGGTGCCGGTTTCTTGTTTTGGGTGCGTGATATCTCACAAAGTTTCTTATATATTTCCGAAAAACTTTTCATGCATGTTTTTCTGGTTTGTTTTTATGCTATGAATCTAAATTTTAACTAAAAATGAAAGACATTGTTTTTTTTAAAAATATTTTCGCCCAATTTTGGAAATTTTTGATAGTAATTTATAAAATTTCAAAATAATAATAATAATTAAATAAATAAAATACATTTTAATTAATAAATAAATAAATTTAGGTTCATATCATAAAAAAAACGGGGAAAGATGCATTAAACGTTTTACGGAAATAAATACGATTCTGAGATATCACGCACGCAAAACGAGGAACCAGCGAAACCGACACCTGAGAAAAAGAAGCTTAAACAGCTGCTGTTAACATAAATATCGATGGGGAAAAGTTACGCATTTGTACGATAACTTGAAAAGATTTTCGTAAGGTAATAAATTAGGTATCAAATTGTTCAGAATTAAATTATGCATAACATGTTTTTTTTCCAGATATTCGCAAATTTTGAAGGTTAAAGGTCCTTAGACCCCTTAAAAAAAGTAAATATGTACTTGGCTTGTGTGTTATGTATTCTGCATTCAACCAAAATTCAACCGTCAACACACAAAAAATGTCTCAACTAACGAAACGTTTTTAATTTAAAATAATGGCTTACGGTTAATAATTATTTATCTCTTCTCCGAAAAAATTCATATTTCTTACTGCAGATATTTCAAAAACTATATTACAATACGTCCATTTCCCCTTTTTATTTCAAATATGTCATTTAAGAGACAAGCGCTTTCATTTAAAAACATAAAATATTAACTTTCCTAAATTATTTCTTAACGCAGATATATTTCAAATACTATCGGTTAAAATGAGTCCATTTCCCCTTTTTACTCTAAATATATAATATGAGAGACAAGTGGTCTCATTTAAATAACAAAGTATTAAATTATTCTAACTAATACGCAACTAAGCTTTTGTTTTGCGTTTCATGAAATGTTTATCATTTACAATCCCAATCGTACATGAAAAAGATAAAATCAACTTTATTTAATTCATCAAACAGCTTTGCTTCGATATAAACACGCACATAAATTTTAATTTAACATAGAGTCTTAATGTACACTTTGTAAATTTAAATACTATAAAAGCTATTATGTATGATTTTACTACAATGCCTAACAGATGAACCAAGAAACCATTTTTGCAGTGCTTGCTATCTAAATACTATAATACCATTCCAAGGCAAAAGGTCATTTTGTCCCGCACGTGACGTTTCATATATTTCATTAAAAACAATACTTTAAAATATTAATGGAAATTTTTTTTCTGTTCAACAGTTTACAAACTTATGAGTGATTTCTTAAGCAAAATATTTTGTCATTACCTTCTAAAAATTATTATTTTTTAATGAAATATATGAACCGTCACGTGCGGGACAAAAGGTTTACTTTTTCGTTAAATGACCCTATATGTAAAAAGTGAAGAAAAATCGTAATCTTGTTTTATATGATATAAATCTTGTCATATTAATGTATGTTCTTCTGCGTTTACCCACCTTTTTTCTACATTTTTTTAAATGGTAGAAACTATAAAAGATTGCAGTTAAAACGAATAATCTATCTATAGAAATTTTCCAATGAACATCATTTTCGACTACATAAAGTTAAAACATTTCAGTTTATAATTTTTGACAACCAATAAAAATAAATTTTCACTTACCTTTGTATCATTGTAGTACATTTGCAACTTATATCCTCGAACGATGTCCTTCTGATTGATATGTTGTATTGCCAACTCTGCCGCTTTATATTCATATGGGCCAGTGTGAGCATAATCTCTGCAATCTTCACCACTCATTTCAAAAAGACCATGGATGTAAATCACACCGTCTTCCCCTCTCCGCTGGAAAGGGTTAATATCTTCCAAACTAAACTCATCTTTTGAGCTCATATTCACAAAATTAACTTCTTTACTGGAGCTTGTCTCGGATTCAAGAACTGATGGAACTTCAGTGCTATTTTCTGGCAAAGTTTCTAAGTTTGATTCCCATAATAACTTCCTCCATAACTTCCTGGGGCTAGGCAAACTACGTTTTTGGAAATATTTCCATTTCAATTTAGAGTACTTATCGTTTTTCCTTTCCATTTCGCTATTATATAGATTGATATTATGAGTTCTATGCCAAAGTGCAGAATGTTTTTTCATAACATACTTCAGTAATTTCGAGCAACCGAGAGACAATTTAACCAAGTTTCCTACCTCATCATCTAAATGGCTATCTAGTTTGGAATTCGTATAAAATGCATCTGAAGTTTTGATGTTTTTTAAAATTTTGGTAAAAAATCGGAGGGTTTGTATAGGATATGATAATTTCAATTCATCAAAACAGCAGGTCTCTTGATTATGTAGCATGCAAAGAAAGACAATTTCATCACTGATAAAAGACTGATTTTGTCTCTCATTTGTTGGCACAAGAACACTTAAAAGACTTTTTTTCGGAAAAAGTTTGTCAATGTACCGAAACGATATCATACCGAAAGCGCATTTATATTTAATTTTTTTAAACCAAGTTCTTGTTTTTAGCAGCAGACTTTGACAAGAACAGCAGTTATGACCATACAAAAATTTTGATAATCTTAATGAAAAGAAGCAACTCTCATTTGCTAATAAAATATTTTCGTTTCTCTGGGAGAAATTACTGTTTTTAATAAGGTTTAATGCAGTTTCTTGAACAGTTAAAAAACTCATATCTGAATTTTTACAATTACCCGTTTTCATTAACACAGATTTGCTTATATTACTTTTATTCACTGATTTTATGTCATTTTCATCAGTAACTTGTATATTATATTCCTCTTTACAAAAAACAGTACTTATCAAGAGAAAAATATGCACAATTTTCACCAAGGTAATCATACTTGAATTAATACTTTTAGCTTCATCAAAATTAAGACGATAATTTTCAGATTGGTGCATTTTATATAAAATATCACATCTCAGATTTTTTTACCACGGATTTTTCGATGGGCGGAGTGATTTCTTTTTAAATGCAAATGGCTCGTATTCCACGACTCAGAGCACATATGTAAAGATTTAAAAAGATATTTTCTATAATTGATATTTCTTCTTGGAGGAAGCTCAGTGGTAGTGATATATTTTAGAAAAGGATATGTAGCACAATGATTACAAAATTGCATACGTTGGAACTTCGTAAGCTTTTACTTTTTATAATCTTTTTTGCAATAATGAAAGCCAATAATGAAAGCCCGTGTTTTGACGAGTGATAAAATTAGCACTCTCTAAATTTTGCAAATTTGCATCGTCATTACCATAAGACGATAAGTAAATACTTAATAAATGCAGCAATCTAGTTTTACCGTAGAGTAATAAATTAATCTGCTGTTTTTAATGATAAATGTATGTAATGCTCAAGTTTTGTGCTGAAAAACATCAACGTTTGTAAAAAAACTTAAGCTCTAAAAGTACAAGTTCAATTTATTACATGTAAAATTTTAACTTCTTCTGTGCTCGTAATGTTAAACATTGTTCAATTTTACACAGTCTTTTTTTCCTCAAAAACGATATAAGTGTACAACAAAGCATAAACGTAATTACATACATAGAATTTTCCTACGCATCATACACGGCTTAATAATAACAGAAGATTCGAAAGCATATTTTTACTTATTGTCAATTTTTCTATAAAAAAAAAGCTTGCACATAAATCCTTCAAATGTTTATTCCAAATTTAGTTTGAAGAATCAAAAATATTGAAATTAACAGTGCAATTAATAAATATACTACATTTCTAAACAGTATGGACATACTTTTGTGCATTTTAAATTTTGGTGCAACAGATACGTACCTTAAAAATCTCGATAAATAATTTTAGTTTAAATACTCCATTAGATGCTTTCTTTTGATTTATGATTTTAAATATCCAGGCTTTCTTTTTACATTCCAAAATTCAATTTATAAAATAACATTCGGATAAATTTTAAATTTTGTATATGCAACAGTTGATAAAAAAAATTAATAAAGCATTTTTAAAGAAAGCTTTTTGAATTGATCGACAACGCATTCATTAGAGGGGTGCGTGCAGCTCAACATGAACCGCGCACCTAGAGGATTGGCTATGAAAAGCACGCGGAGAAATCGAAACGAACTTGAAAATCGTTCTCCCGCCGTCGACGGCAAGCGTCCAAATGAAGCGAGCTGACGTCGGAGTCGACTTCGAAGAGCGCCATCTTGGGACACGAAATTAAACTATATTTGCCGGATCGAAGAAACTGAAATTTGGGCAAGTTAATAGTAGATATAGGACTTCTTCGCTATGAATTGTGTACGAGCAGAGAGTGCGCTTGAAAACTATTGACGTCAGCTGAAGTACATAGATTTAAGGGTAAATATTCCTTTAAAGGGGGAAAAAATTAATAATGACTTGTGACGTGCGAGGGATTCGTAGAACTCGAATTTCTCTATTATTCTAGAATAAATCTACAAATCGGAGAATAAATATTTCTTTGATCCTATTTTCATAGTGCAAGTCTATGAAAGCAAGCAAATTTTGAAAACATATTTGAATGTAAATGTTTCTGTGAGAATAGATTATTTTTTTAGTTTTTAAGACGAAATTTCATTATATTGCGCATATGGTTATATTATCTTAGCTGCTTCCTTTTTTGAGGAAAAAACTGAGGAAACTTTTTTCTTATATTTCACTCTTGTTGGTTGAAGAAAGCCATCATTTGCTCAATATAATAAACAGTATGTTGACTAATAAACCGTCCGTTGAGTAACAAATCCCGTAGACTAATAAACCGTCAAACATTGTTTGAAATATCCCCAAGAATAAAGTTTCGAGTTATCATTGCAAACTCATTGATATTTTAAATAATTCCCCTAAGAATTAAAACAACTACTACAAACTAAACTAAAACAACTCTACAAGGTTGGAAAAGGTGGACTGCGGACGTGGTGCATTGCGCCGGAAAAGACCTCGCGCAAGTTGAAAGCCCGGCTCGGAGTTTACCCCCAAAATGTAAACCTGACACACCGTGATGTATGATATGGTCGGTGTGCAACTTTGAAAGGAGAAGCAAAAGCAAAATTGAGGCAGTGAGAAGCAAGACTGTAAATGGCAAAATTAAAAATTTGTAAAGGACCAGTACAAAAAGTGGAGGTACCTCTCCTCTCTGCCTTGGGGTAAAAGATACCACTAATAGCCCTGGTAGGTGCTGCTGCACAGCTTTATGTAGAAAAAAAATCAATGAAAGCCTACCTAGAACGTTATCTTTCAACCCGTTTTACTCAAAATTTGAAGATGTCCGCTTAC
Source organism: Uloborus diversus (assembly GCF_026930045.1). Classification (NCBI taxonomy): domain Eukaryota; kingdom Metazoa; phylum Arthropoda; class Arachnida; order Araneae; family Uloboridae; genus Uloborus; species Uloborus diversus. The sequence continues at coordinate 171,292,187 of NC_072733.1, forward strand.
ACACATCCCTTTTGCTTCTCACTACCTCAATTGTGCTCCATTTTAAATAATATGCCCGAAACCGCTGTCACTTTTGTTTGCGAATGTTAAAAACAGAATACCATCACGTGAGAAAATGTGAAAGCTGTTTGAAACACCAAACATTTTCCTTTTATCTTATTTCTATACCGTTTATTTTGATTGCTTTAATATATGTATATATTTTTACGTACGATTAGTTTTTGGTGATTTAGTATTTATTTTCAATATCATTTTTGCTATTATCCTTCAATTAATTATAACGACTGCTTCCAATACATATTATTGACATCTTTTTACTGTGTGCTACTATGAATTACTTCTGATAATAGAAGAAGTTTGGTGCTCACTAACTGAAGCTCTAGCTTAGCATTTGCTTGTCGCCAACGGGCGACCACTTTATTGAAAATGGCTACCAAAGAATCAAGTCACAGTCGTCAAAAGTGGCGATCACGTGTTCTTTTTTTGTAAAAAATACTATCGAGCAACGACAACACGCTTCCAATCCAGTTTCTTGATTCTCTAGTACGCGTTATCTTGATTTTTACAAGTAAACCTTTTTTTTAGTTTTTTTTTTATGACCGAATACTTTCAATTAAAGTAACGTAATCAACGATTCAAAAAGTTTTTACTAGTGATGTGCAGGATCGTTAAAAAAGTAGATCCACGGATACGGATCCGGATCATTAGTGTCAAGATCCGCGGATACGGATCTCAATATTTTCTTTTTTACCGAATTCAATTATCCAAGTGTAAAATTTGTTACGGAAGTTATTCCCGTCTGAATAATGGCAGTTTCTTCAAAAAATGTCAACTGCGGCAAAAATATAATCAAGACTATGATTTACTCTTTAAAGAAATCTCCGTTAAAATTGAGGGAGAGTTGGAAAGAATGGGTCAGCGCTGCATTAATGCTTAGGTAGAATGAAAAATTATTTCTAGCTTACTCGGTAGATGTAGAATACAGGAGCAAGAGTGTAAAGCTGCTACTGGACAGGCTAGAAATAATTTCTCCCATTTTATTTCAGCATAAATGCAGCTCTGACCCATTGCACCGAACTTCTCCGACCGACGAAATACAGAGCCGGGAACACCTTTACAAACAGTAAATAGAGAATTTAGTCACTTTTTTTGAAGGATGCCGAGAACAACCAAAATGAGGAATAACAGAAACCCCTAATCAATAACAAAAGCTAATGTTAAATTAAAAATTAAAAAAACAAAACATGTCCCAGAGAGCCGACTTCATATTAAGATGAATTTCGCGGGTCAGAACACACATTTTTCAAAAATATGAACTGACAGCAGGTAAAAATTTCAAATTATTTGAGCTTTTTCTCTTTATCTTCCGACTATGAAATCGCTACCAATCCCGCGTATAAAGGCTTAGAATTGCATTTAAAATTTACTTAACAAGAGTATAGTTCCTACTGTATATAAGTTGGAAATTTCAAATAAATATCAAACGCAGAAAACTTCGTTCTCTCAATTAGGGCCAACATTTTTAACGTACGGGTAATATTTTACTACCATAATTTTGAAAAACGTTAAATATGTTTTTAATTAATATCTCCGGTAATTAAAGTTCTACAAAAACGAGGCCAAGCTAAGAACACTTTGGATCAAGTCACCTTTTGAACGAAAAATGAACTATCAAAATCGGTTCATCTATTTAGGAGCTGCGATGACACAAAAAGACACACTGATATACATTTTTAAAACTTATTTCCCCTTCCTTTTTGCAACGGGGGGGGTAAAGATTGGTTTCTGAAATGATACCTTATAATTTAAATAGGAAATAAAACCTAATTTAAACGGAATTCAAGTTTTTTATTCAAATATTTAAAAAATTTAAGAATAATAAATGATCCGTTTAAGATAAGTCAAAAAAGTAACGGATACGGATACAGATCTTTATTTTCCCCTCGGATATCCACGGATACGGATACGGATATCCGGAACATTACTAGTTTTTACATCTACTCGCATTTAAAAATGTTTTGCTTTTACGACTGTGATTTTTCATTTTCTTTTTTTTGTTAAAGGGTACGGTTTTGCGCTTACGACCTTTTACAATTCCAAACTCCCTAAAAAATAATCGTGTCAGACGACAAAAATGTTCTGATTAGTGTATAAACCAAAGCTTTTATGAGTCCTCACATTTGCTTTTATTTAATTATAATTGTCTACATTTGTATTGTATTAAAAAAATTTTAAAGTATTTCCTTTTGTTATATGCTTATATCTTGACGTTAAAAATGTATCCAGTGAAATTTTGTTTGTTATTTCTTAGGGTATCATAACCTTTTAATTTATCGTTAGTGATAAAAATAGCAAATATGTTATTTACTGTTTTTTCCAATAAAAAGAAAAAAAATGCTACCAAATGTGCAAAAGTGGCTACCATTTTTGGAGGCTTTTGTAGTCAATTGCTACTATTCATAATTAATGTTTTAGAACTTTATCGCAAGAAATTGAATACAATCCTGAAATGAAAAACAAATACATTAACTATGGTGACTAAACATGAACATCTTATGAGTTGAGCGTTTAATGGATAATATCTACTGTGCAAGTGAATGACATCATTTTTTTTCAAGTAATAGGGTTTTCCATTCATAGAAATCGTAGAAATACCCTCAAAGTTTTTTTTACAGTAGAACGGGGCACGTTTACGCATGGGGTACGTTTACGTAGTGCACTTTTTCAAAACAAGTTATAAATGGAGAGTCAACAGTCATAGCAGATTGCTGCTACTTCCTACCTCACTCACAATATTCTCACAAGGTTTTGAGCATCAGTCGAGCTTCGGTTTAGCATGCGGATAGAAAAATCTGTTTTCTTCCGAGTCGAGTAAATTTTGTGTTGAACGATTAGAAGCTTATTGTGAACAAATAATATGTTGTTAAAAAAACATAAATATATACAAAATAACAGAATTTTCCCCCTTTTTTTGAGAACTGTATTAATATGGACAGAAAAGTTATTAAATTTTGCTGCATGTCACAAAAATAAATCTAAACTTGCCGACAAGGCACGTTTACGCCTTTTCATCGGGGCACATATACGCACGTTCTTACTGTGTCTTACTACTCTGTCTTACTTCTAAAAGGGCTCCGGACGCTTTTTTTTTTTTTTTGCTCTGTACTGTCTCAAACCTTTAGTATATTCAGGTTATTTAGTTTTGAAAATCACCATTCATTTTTAATTAAGTAACAGATTCGTATCTTATAGATTATAATCATATAGCTTTATCCTCATGCCTGTTCAGATTTAACTTTATACAATATTCAGCCTGTAAAACATTTTCTTTATTTTACAGATTGTAAGACATTGCGTTCAAAACACTAACAGAACCACGTTAGATGTCAAAATAATGAAAAGGTTTATCGATAATACAAGTATTTTTGAAACTAGGCCTTTCACATCGTCCCATATGGTCTATCCCAACAGAGACCAATTAAAAAAAGTAGGACCAAAGTTTAGGAACAATGAAAGGATTGTGAGCATCCTCTTTTTTTTAACCGACTTCAAAAATGGAGGTTATGATTTCGTCTTGTATCTTTTTGTGTATGTTTTCGTATTACTCTAAGAATGCTGGATCGATTTGAATTTTTTTTTTTTTTGGAAGGGTGTACTTTCCAGATGGTTCCATGTTAATTTTGTCATGATCTGAAGAGGGGTCCCGGAGTAATCTAAGAAATTTTAAATTTCACAGGTTGTGGCTACGTAGCACGGCCCTACGTAAACCAGCTTTCATCAGCTGCGCCATACGTCACAGGTCACGTGGTTTTGGCGTAAGCGGTGCATTTCTTGACGGAGGAATCTTGTCTTAAACAATATTTAATTCCCACGCATCGGGATGTTTGATTTTCACGACGCCACCTGTTAATTTTAGTTATAGTCGTACTAATGCATTTATTACTCATGTAGCAAATCCGTAAATTAAATGTATTTTGCTACGAAAATATTGAACTAATTAATTTCAAAAAAATTTTTTTTGCTAATAAATAACTTCATTTAGTCATTAAAGTTTTTTTCCCTATATTTCAGTTTTGAAATATATTTAGTGTTTAATTCAAGGGGAATTGAAGAGAAAAATCCAAACCCCCTCCGACGATTAAACTTATGTTCCATAATTAATATGTCGTAACTGGTGTCCGATTTCTGAAGTTTGACAAGTATTCTAGATTTAATATTTCATGATGCCGCCAGTTGAATTTACAGTTATGACAATACTAATTAACAGACTTCGCTGTAATTCTTTTATGTACCATGCTCCCCAATTACTAGAAGACGCCTGGACCGATTAGGAAAATTCTTTTTCTATTTTAAACGGTATACTTCTCCCGGTCGTCTAATTATTCAAGTCCGGGTATGAGGAATCCTGGAGAAATCGAGGGTGCTCTTCAAATTTCATACTCGCGCTTTGTTGTTTGTAAATTCATAGCGTCTCACTTAATAAAACGATTTTGTGTGTGTGTGTGTGTGTTTTTTTTTTTTTTTTTTTTTAATGGATAGGAGTGATCTAACTTAGGTCCAAACCTTTGCTTTACCATATTTGTTCTTTAGAAAAAAAGTTATGGCCAAAAAATAATAAACTTTATTTAATTTCAATATTAAATGATTAAAAATAAAATCCATTGTTAAAGAAAGGGCCCATAAAACAAAGTTTCTTTCTTTACTCAGTGTTAAAGAAACTACCGCCTCCTATAAACTACTACCTAACGTAGCGGACAACCCACCAAATAGTGAGTTTAACACTAGCTTAATAAAACGCGAAAGTCTTGAAAGCTAAACCTACTCCGTTACGTTAGGTAGTATTTTATAGGAGGTCCCGACGTCAAATGGTTATTAAAAATTAATAGATTGTATATAATTATTTAGGTATTAAAATAATTCATCGTATAGTAATTAAAACCAGTGTGTTATATTTGGGCGTTTAGTTTAGTTGATTTTTGTACTGGAGTTGTGAAATAAATTTGATTTATACGTTTATGTAGGAAATGGTATGTAAGTTTGACCAATTATTCTAAAATTTTTAGTTCCTCTTTGTTTTTTGAAGTCGGTTTTTTTATTTGAAAATATTTTTTCCTCACTGATACTCCGACTAAAGAAGCCCTCAGACAAGAGCAGTTAGAAATTACAAAGAAAAAAAAACATAATGGGCAGAGTAAAACAAAAAGGAGGAATTACTTTAAAATTTACAAGTTTCTATTGAACCAGAAATAGAAGACATCAAAGAAAAAAGTATGAAACCAAAACCTGCGACAGGGAATAAGTTAGCACACTCTATAGAAAGGAAATTAATGAACGATTCTGTTAACGAAGTAGAAAATTGCGCTTGCATCTATTGTTTGAAAGCACACAACCAATAAAAAAAAGGATAAGAAAGGATTCAATGTCTTAGATTTCAATAACGTAGTCCCATGACAAGTATGCGAAAAGAAATACTTTATTTTTGTTACTAAAACATAACAGTGATGAAGAATATGACTAAATAGTTTGTTTTAAATTAGCAATTAAGCTCTATGACTTTAGTCTATAAAATATTAATTATTTGTGATTTTTTTTTATTTTCAGAGTTTTAAGAGAAATAAAGCATTTAAATTTGGTTAAATATCTATATCACTTACTCCTTGGTATTATTTTTATTATGCGTAAACGTGCCCCACTCGATGCGTAAACTTACCTCGTGCTCGTGGCAAGTTTACGCAACCGACAGAGAAACATTTTTTTCTTACGGTTAAAAACACAAGATGAGCAACAATTGAATATACAAATTTTGACTTCATCAACTGCTTTGTAAAACCACAATGTCTAAAATTTCTTAGGTTCAAACATAAAAATGAGAAAATTCATTGAAAAAAATCCTCGTCAACGTGTCCCGGTCTACCCTATATAAATCAATTTAAACGTATATGCGCATTCTGATTCTTGATCCTAAAATCGGGGAGCAAATGCCCTTTAGCTCATATATTTTTAGGCTCCTTCTCAGTTTTTCTAAAAACGTGCGCTTCGTATATTCATGCATCTATCCTGAAGTAACAGATAGCCGCAGCACAAAACTTTGCCGTAAACCAACACTATCAATTTTCCGTCAATTGGGAAATGATTCTCTGCCAGAGTAAAAACGAAAGAAACTTTGGAATATTTTCTACGGAAGTACTCCTTTGAGATTCAAGAATGTAATGATCGATGGCACCAGACAAAGATTTTTATGTTCTAAACTGGAAAGTTTCGAAATTTTGTCCGCGGAATGATGCAATTTCGAGCTGCCTAAAATCTTTATCACACGGCAGAAATTGACGTAACCTTTTACCCAATTCAACACAGTGCACATCTTTTACAAAGCACGTTTTTTTTCACTCAGATTTAAGCACACATTCGCTGTGGAAACAATACCAGTGCTGCAACTGACTTTCCTTGCCGTTCTTGATCAAAATAACATTTTTTGAACACTTTTGCTACACCACGGCCTAAGAGAAATAGGCGTAAAAGATTGAGATTATCTAAAAAAAGCGTTTTTGATTTTCTTTTCTATTTTAACGTAACCAGCTGTTTGTAATGAAAAGTATATATATTTCTTAAAAACAAAAAGTTTGATGTTACTTTAAAATAAAAGCATCAGAGCTAGACCACAATTATGATTTTGAAAATAACTTCTTTTGTACCTCAAAATATTAAAACTCTCCTTATTTTCAATAAGTTGGACCAACATGCTGTTTTCAAAATTTATGTTGCTGCTGACTTGGAATGCAGTTAGTCATATAGTCAAAATACAGAAGTTTCTCGAAAACTCGACTTGGACCGAAACGTGGCCAATTTTGTGGAAACGCTGGGTTATCAGGTATACGCGTGCAACAGGTATTTTGTCTGGAGACGCTTCGTCTTGCCTGAATGCTCCAAAGTTTTATGGATTTGACTGGGTTACCCAATGCCTAATTGCAGGATTTGCCGATTTTCTTCTTTTTGGCATTTTCAGCTATCTACGGTGTTTGACTTTTGGCTGAATGCTATATTAACACTAAACAAAATCTAATACAGTTTTCATTTTTACTGCAGATTAGTGCTCATAAGTTTTGTATATTTTGACAGAACAATTAAATATACTGTATGATAAAAAAAAGTAAGAGTGTTTTTCGTCCCTATGACTCATTTTTTAGTCATAAATCCGATTTTTAAAGCTCGTTTTTGTTGGATAATTTTGTTAAAAATTATACGGAAGTGTTCTGATGAATTCAATTTTAGCAGCACATTATTAAACTACACTTAAGCCTGTTTTTGTGCGGTAGATAGAGAACGCATATTAAAATAATGCATAAAAATATTTTTTAAAACGTCATTGCAACACAGTTAATTTTTTTTTGATGCAGTGGAGAGGGACCGCATGAAAAAAGCCTCACGTAAAAAAGAACCCTAAAACGTACGAAAGAACTAGGAATTAATTCTATAAACGAATTCAACACACCGCAATTACTCGGAATCTTGCCAAACCTTTTATAATCTGGTTTAGAAAATATACATGAGAACATTTTCAAGAATTTTATTCGTATGTGCTCTTATTTTACGCAAGCAAAACTTTTAAAAATGTTTAACCAGTATCCTTCGTAGTCTGATAAAACGCGAACTTTCCTGGGATAAACTGGTTAAAAATCACTCTTGTCACTCAGAGGCGCTCGAAATATTTTTTTTTTTTTTTGGTGGGGGGGGGGGTCGGTAAGGCTCACTTTGCCAAATGGAACGCCAAATTTTGCCGAATGATGGTAATTTTTCCCGAATAGAAATCCAAATTTTGCCGAATGGAACCCCAAATTTTGCTGAATGGCGATAATTTTGCCGAATTTAAATCAAAATTTTGCCTAATTGAACACCAATTTGTGCCGAATAAAACTCCCAATTTCACGAATGATACTAATTTAGCCGAAGAGAGCTCCAAAGTTTGCCAAATGGAACTCCAAATTTCCCCATTTGATGGTAATTTTGCCGAATCGAGCTAAAAAGTCTGCGGAATGTTGACAATTTTGCCGAATCGTCAGACAAAATGTGCCGAATAAGGAAATTTTTGGGAGGTCACAGTGACCTCTAGTGACATCCTTTTGGGGAGCCCCTGTCGTCACTTAAAGATATAACCTCGCACTCATTTTTCAACGTTTTCGTCAATTGAGTCCCAATCTGATCGAAATTTTCTGGTACCACACAAAAAAAAAATTCACACAAACAAAGACCGTTCAGAAACTGGTTCGTGTGTAAACACAGGTTCGTTAAATAGTAAAAAAATGGAATTTCTAGCAAAAAATGTAAACGTTCATTTTATAAATATCAAAGCACAAAATAATAAGAAGCAAAATTATCATATTTTCAATCGAAATCAAAAAGTGTCATTTTCTCCAATATCATATTACTGGTATACTGAAAGTATTGAAAGAACAGTAACAGCGAAAATATTTTCAGTAAAACTCGGAGCTCCCACTATTCCAGATTACCTGCTTTTCGAATCATCCGTAAAGCTCAAAAACCGTCTGATTATCCATTTTTGCGGTTAGTACGATCGCTAAATGAATTTCGAAATATTGTCCAAGTACTTTGCTAGCGTTGCTAAGGTAAAATATGGAAAACTTTTAACAATTGTTAAAAAAGAGCTGATGTGTGAATCACATGACTTCCTTTTACTCCAATTTAATGTCATTTCCCCATTATTGGCAATTTTAATGTGATTCAATTGTTTGCTTTCTAAATATCACCAGCAGTGGCCGAATTGAAACCAAAGTTAAAATTAATAAAAAAAAAAGTCGCCAAATTTGTCGCCAAGTTAGCGACAAAACTTGGCGACCAAAAGACTGGCGATATATCGCCAAGTGTCCGACAAATTATAACACCACTTGGGTTTACATCGAAATTAACAATGATTTCCCCCCAAAAAGGGGCAAAAGACTCCTTTAAAAACACCCGAATGCAACCAAAAGGGGAGGTGCACAACTAGACCCCACTAGGTATCTACGTACAAATTTAAACTTTCTAGGACATACCGTTTTTGAGTTATGCGAGATATATACGCACATACATACGTACATACGGACGTCATGAGAAAATTCGTTGTAATTAACTCGGGGGTCGTCAAAATGGATATTTAGGGTGTCTGCAGGTTCCTAGGCATATATCCACGTGTGATCAGCGAAAAAAAAACTCAACTTTTATTCGGGGCGAGAAAAATGGAAATTAAGGCCGATTTTTGAGTGAAACTTTTTTCGCGAATACAATACTTCCTTTCTTGTAAAAGGAAGTAAAAATGAATTGGTAACCAAGTAAATGCAATTAAATGGTTGTTAACAATAGATAACATTGTTTGCAACGCATCTATTCTTCAATTGAGGATCATGTACCCGATGGAAAGTGAGGAGGAGGATACTTGAACTTAAAATTAAGCTGGTTTATTTTACTATATCACTAATTGATTACGCGTGTTTTTCAATTTTCCGTTGGATCGAAGCATTAATTGGCACTGATAATCAATTATTAATAAAAGTCGAAAATGTAAAATAAAACTAAACCTTAGAGAAAAAAAGTTCCTGCATCATATTTTTACGATATTATAAATAATTATATACAGAAAATAGATGTTAATTTTCTTTTTCTGATATTGTAATGCAGATCAAGAAATAATTGCCCAAAATTTCTTTTAATCACTTTATGAAGCAAAAATTCCGTGTAAACATAATTTTTACAATTCGGTCGACGAACTACACTGCTTAATAACATTCATTATGTGAGAGCATTAAAATTACACTTAATAAATTTCAAAGCATCTCAAAACTGAAATTTTTCTGCAAATTTCCAAGGCTTATATTATTCCACACTTTAACCAGTTCTTAATTAAAGGTACTTAACGTAATAACAGCTTTGTCTAGGAAACACAGCCTTGTTAAAATAATATCCTTGTTTAGAAACTGGTGGCCGAAATCTTGTCTTCGAATAGGACTTTTATTGATGTCTCTAATTCAGAGCAAAGAATGATATGTATTTAAAAATTTACTTTTAAATCTTGAAGGATTTTCTCTTGGTAAAAACCTAATTACACTAACTTGTTTAAATGCCATGATGAGTTGGTAAAGTCATCAGTGGCTGCTCGTGCCTTGAAAAAGTGAGGGGGCCAGATCATGGGTGCACTCGCATCCCGCCCCCCAGTTTCTGAAAAATAAAAAATAATTTTTAAGATTTTTTTTTTTTTTTAATATTTGAACTTCCTTAAAATAATTATTTGCGTTAAAAAATAAAATTAAATTCATTTTAAACATAAGACAAGCTACAAAGTACTTAAACTACTAAATAAATCACGAAAGATATTAATCTCATGTTTGTGTACATGATTGCCGGCAGGGTAGTGCACTCCCCCCCCCCAACCCCCTCACTTTCAAAAATAAAATTATATTAATCAGATAGGGAAAAGCTAAAAAATACATCCCGAAAATTAATAAATCTCGCGTTTATATCCAGTATGATTTCCGGCGTTGCAGTATGCTTTAATTGCAGGCAAGGAGCTGCAAGGGAGGCACTTTCACCGGCTTTTCACCGCACCTCATTAATTTTACTTTTCTAACCGATAAACCGCGGATTATATGCAGGAAATACAGTACAATCCATTTTTTATTTCAAGCACGTACCGCACAAATAAATAAATAAATAAATAAATAAATAGTTATAAATTATTGTCAGAAAAAGTGAGGGGGCCCGGGCCCCCTCCGCCCCTCCCTCGAGCCGCCACTGGAAGTCATTGTTACTATACCTCCTTTCAATATCTAACTTAATATTTTTGTCGTTTCTGTAGTACATGTATTAGAACTCTTTAATAATAATATACATACTCTTCTAGAAATCATACTACCACCATAAGCATTTCATGAAGCTGTAAACTTTTCAATGTTAAATGAGCAACTTGATGTGGGTCAGAATGTTTTCTCTAACTCAAGGCTATCAACATTCAAATATTAGATAGCTAATTTTTAGAGATTATGATTACATTTGCAATTATATTCATATACTTTCGAAATCATTTACATAAATAAAAATCACAAATTGAAAACGTTAATCGGAACGTTTCAGACCATACGCTTTGCGGTATAGTGTGGGCATTGTTATACATAAAACTATTCAATGACTTAAACACTATGTATGTCACGCTTTGTGAAAACCGTTCAGTATAGATTTTTGGTGAATAAATTTGAAATGTATATTAATATTGTCCATACGAGATGAAAAACTCTGTGCATTACTTGCATTAAATATTAAATTAAAGTATAATCTTGAGTAAAAAAAAGCATGGCAGCATTAATGCGATGTTTTTAAAATTATTTTACAGTAACTTAAAAAAATATATTTTTGAATTATAAAGTGCAGCCCAGTTAGTTAGAATATCAGTTTAAAGAAATTCCATCCTATTGTGATAAAATTTCAATAAACTATACTGTTTCAAATTATTTTTTTGATACCGTATAATGGAATATCCCGCTTATAAGAATATTTTTTCGTCACAAGTATGCTATTCTACTAAAGCGGGATCGACTGTATAAAAATTTATTCTCTTAACAACAAGGAAAACATTTTTTTAAGTATTTGTATTCAATAATTTATGAAATGAACTTTAACTGATGATCACGTATGTTCCATGGACTTTAAAATGTTAACGCATGAAGTTTATTGTTCCCGTTTCGATTTGCTTAACATGCAACATCATGTCAATACAGGTATAAAAATCGTAAATAAACGGAAGTTTTTAAATATTATGTCAAAAATGTGTCCAGTAAAAACTAAATTGTTTGCAGTTACATTGGAACAACATTTTTACCTATTTATTCCTTTTCGTGATTTTTTTTTCAAACTACTGTAATTACATCCTTGATTTTCCGATGACTCAACTACTAGAAACGAGTTACATTTAATAATTTTTTTGAATATTTCGTTCTAATCATTTTATGTCCTAAATCTCAACAAATGGCTGCATATTCCTCACGAATTAATGTATGAATTCTTTAAATTGCTTTTGTTGCTATTAATGGTATTACGCGTATGCATTCAGTTTTACAATTTTTTCTCAACTAAGTAAATTACACGTTTTGAACTAGCAAATTTACTCATACGGTAAAAAAATGCATTCAGGCAATTTAAACCACGTAAAGCAACATAAAAAGTTCATTAATAAAAACATGCTCAAAAAATAATTAAAATGAAACAGCAAATTTTGGCTCTCCTCTGATATGCCCCCCTCTTGGCGAGATTTTAATTTTTCGCTCTATACGAAAATCGCCAATAAGGCGATAACTTGGCAACCCTGGTTTTGCAACTTGAACGCTGGAAAGTAGTTTCTCTAAGTCTGTTTTTGCACGTGTATGTTTTAGGAGGTAGGTGCTTATATGTTTCGCTCTTAGGGAGATTTTAAGTTGAATACTCTAAAATAAAGTTTCAATTCAAACTTTATTTTAGAGTATTCTTTTTCTTGTTGTTTTTTAATGTTAATTTAGTTGAATTTTCTATTTTAATTATGAGTTCGGTTTGTGATGTTGTCCAAATGTATCAATTGAAATTTTTGAATGAATCTTCTTTTTCTTTTTCGTCAGGTCGTCCAACGTTTGGACGTACCGGAGTCCTAAATAGATTTTTTATATTTAAACTAATTGAAAATAAAGAGGTTAGGTAAGTGAACATATTTTGAATTATTGTGTTTTTAGTGTGTTTCTGGTAGTTTGTATTTTGGTCTGGTTGGCATTTTTGTAGCACAAAAATGGTGTTAATTTCACATAAAATCTGTGACTTTATTGTATACTGAACGGAGGAGATCTGTGACTTATATCCGACTGTGATGTATATTAAAAGTCGGAGGGATAACGGACCGAGCGGCAGCGAGGTCCTGGCGAGCCCGAGGTGTCATAGTACTTTCGTAATGAGACCGAGGCAGGGCCGGCGAGCCGAGGTCTCATTACGAAAGTACTATGAGACCGAGGGCTCGTATCCCGGAGAAACAACTTAAAAAAATTAATGCATTAATTTCATTAAATAATTAATGACATAATTTGAATTTTTCCTGTTGGCGCTAAAAAAGCATCGCTAAGAACGATGTATGACATATGACGTCATACATAGTTTTCTTGGCGACGCTTTTTTGGCGCCAACAGGAAAAAGTCGCCAAGAGGGGGGTATATCAGATTTGTTCCCAAATTTTTGAAGTACAAAAATGCGTGAAACTAAAAATAGCAACAAAAATGTTGCAAAAAGAAATCTTGACTTAAACTGTCATCATTTGCACAAACTATGCATTATTTCAAATTTTACCCCGGAACCCTAAACTCCTTATGTTTCCACATGCCTCGATAATAGGAAAATATTTTTTAAATAAACGAGTAAATATGGAGAGGGGGGAGAGAATGGGAAAACGGCTGAAAACTATTTAAATTAATAAAATCGTACTTTAGTCTGCTCCTTTTCACAAGGGTTGAGTACAAATAGAATGATCAGATTTACCACGATAATGAAATAAACTTCCTAATTTTACATCTGAGCTGTCCTCGTATGCTTGTGAATTGCAATAAAATAAAAATTTATAAACCTAAAAATTGTAGAAAAAATAATGAAACAAGATCGTATTTACGCGAGGAAAGGAAACCGGTCGACTCTCTGAGACCACATCTGGCTTTCTTAATTTTATTTTAACCTTTTGACGTACAAATAAAATGCACGTTAAAGCTTGTGTGGGGTACTATTTAATATAGCTCAACAGTAAACACTCATGTACAAGCTCAGAAACTGCATTTTATTTTGACATTTGCATTACTTTAAGATTGACAATTAGGTAATACTATAGAATACCAATTAAGCAGTTATACTAATTGAACTTCTTATAGATTTGGGGATGTATAGGGAAACGATAAAGGTTTGTCTTGCTAAGTCGTTTGTATTTCTTACATTTTATTTTTAGATGCGATTTTATCATCGGTAGTGTTGCGAGGGAAAATGGATCTTCAAAAGTCTAAACAAAACAGTATTTTTACACTAACGAAAGCGCTAATCTAATAACATACTGACCGGTGTTGGCTAAAGGCAGTTCTTGACATCTCGAAGGTTTCAAAGTCAACAACAGCACATGAAATGAATGACGTCTCCGAAACGTCAATGTATGGCAAAGGTTTAAGTGACATTAGTACCCATTTATAATTTAAGTAAATATATAGTCAATCCCGCTTATTAGGATTTCGGTTAAAAGAATATCCCGCTTAATGTAATACATTTTCAATGTACCAAACCGTTGATGTCTTTTACTTTAATCCCGTTCAATGGAATATCCCGCTAATTAGAATATTTTTCGTGGAAAATTGGCTATTTTTTTAAACGGGTTCGACTGTATTTAACTACAAAGTATACGTTTCAACACATATCAGTTATTTTGGTTACTGTGATTGTTTCACCTTTGATTTCGTTTTAGATTTACATAATCTGTTGTAATATTTACAGCCTTTTTTGAGTGTACCTATAGAAGAACAGTTTATAACATATAGAAAGAGCACCTTTTTTTAAAATTGCTCGTACAGCCTTAGCTACCAATATAAATTTGACTTTTAGTGGTTCCAACACCCCTGTATCACATTAATAGCAGTGGCCAAAGTTTGAAACATTAATTCCGGTAGGAAAACTAATAACTTTCGAAAAACAGAAAAAAAAACTTGTGAGTTTAGTAAGGTAAAATAAATTAAACGATCCGAATGTATTTATAAATCTTAATATTTTTTAGAATATGTTCTGTTAAAATTAAATGCAAACTATACAGCTATTAACACATTCTATGTCAATGCTTATTTGAAATTGCCCAAATTCGTCCTAAAGTAAAATGTAAATGTAAAATACTGTAGTCACCTTTTTTAACACATTAATCAACATTTTTTTAAAATTTTTTTTTGAGTATGTAAAGTGCACATGAAAAACATGTAAACTTTACATAAAAAATTCTATAAAGGAGGATAAAAAAGGGTGAACCTAATCTTAAAAATTCATGTATTTTGCTCTTTTTTAAACATAATATGTGCTAAATATATGCGATCTTATGGGATATTCAAAACTGACGGGCGTGAAACAAATTTATTAAAAAGTATAACTTGGTTTTTCAAGATGACATTAAGCATTGAAAACAAAACAATATATCAGTTATGGGTAAGCTTCTTATAACCCATACTGGTAATTACTTCTCCAGACAAATACTGGGGAAGTACATACTGGTCTATATTTTAAGAAACAAGTAAAAGGTAACTTAGGGTATAACATTTTTGCCCTTTAAAGTTTACAAAACTATCACAACAAGCTATTATACCATATGAAGCAAGTTGTGTAAACATTGTATGTTTTATTTAAAAAATGATCTTGATGTAAGAAATATTCACATGCATTGGAGTCAAAACATTTTGCATAATAGAACATTCAATAAAAAAAAATCGCGTCAATAAGTTAGTTTTGAGAAACTAATTATTTTTTCAAAATGTAACTTTTTCCTTTAACTTTAAAAATTTTTGGTGAAAACTTAATATTCAGCCAAGAGATCAGAATAGAAACAGGCATATAAAACATTTGGACATATTTTAAAAATAAAATGGTTTATAGAAAGTCAACACTAATTAATCGCGTGATGGGTCCAGAATATTTTTTGACAATAGAAACTGCACGTACTTATTCCATTGTCCAACAGATTTCTTGGGATCCTATCCATTGTGCAGTTACTTTTTCCATCGTAGAGTATGGCCGATCTTGACTGTTCAACAGTTTCTGTACTTCGTTTTCCAAACTGAAAAAAATAGTCATCTGCTTTGATGTCATTCGGGCTGAACTTTTTTTAGATTAATGAAAACTTTTAACTGAAAACTAAACAACGTAAAAACTATGCGACGGAAGTTTCACAGTTCACTATATTCAACAACAACGTGCAATTCAGAGCACGCATAATGAAGAAAATATACGGATTTTTTTTTTTCGTAACCGTGATAGAGTAAAAGATTACGATACTGTTTGTTCTCTTTATCCAAACTACTGATTGGCTAATATGTGTATTACATTATCAAAATAAGTATTTTAACAGCGATTTCAGCAATCGATTTTTTTAACCATCATATCGTCAACTTTGTCTCCAGAAACAACTTAACTCACAAATTGATAGAAAGAGATTTAAAAAAAACGCTATCTTAGTAATAGAATGTATGCTGATTTTATGCCGAAGTACGAGCTCTAATGCCGAAACGAAGTTCAATTAAATAAACATGAAATTCGTAAATGGCAATCAATAACATTATCAAGCACAAAATTTGGCAGAACACTGCAGACGCGTGTTTCGGGGACGCACAAAGATATTTATTAATGTCTCATGAAATTGTTTGTTCAAGGTGGAGTACAGCGCTCCCGTGGTTGAGCGGTAAGAAGTACAAACTTTGACAGATGCCTACGTGCAATAAAGGAGGTAGCGGCTTCGATTCAAACTATTGCCTTCTGAGTTATTTCCATCTATATCTGTGGTATACATTTCCTTTTAACTTGTATTATCTGTGCCGTACACAAAACAATGACTATAAAGAAATGTTTAGTAGGTTAGACAAAAAAATCTTATTTATTTAATTGCAATATGCGTAACAGTTGCATTCATCTGTGCATATAATGACTTACTTTTCTCACGAGAAGGTGGCGATTCCTTTTGGTTTACTTACCTGCTAAGGTGTATTATTGGGACACCAGGCATTTTTTATACAAGACACATACCAAAAACTTCATAGTACTTGGCATTATTCTCCGTTTTCAGTTCTGACCTAGGACGTCCAACTTGAATTCACTTTCTAAACAATAGCACAAACAACTCTAAATATTTGACACGTATGTGGCAATTCTTTCAGGTGCACCTGCTCCCTTAAAAGCTCGATATACAGGGTATGAATTCAGAAGTTTCAAGGCAGGGTTTTTTTTTTTTTTTTTTTTGTCGAGAAAAGGAGCCTGCGTGAACTTGCGCGGACGGGATGAGGAAGTAGTGGGAGAGGGAAGGGGTCGGAGGGAACGAACGGAAGCTGCAGCAGTTTGCTTCGGAACACTGGAGAGTGGTCGTCGCTAGCTGCGTGAGTGCGTGTCATTGACCTCGGTCGAAAAGAGGGAAATACGAAAATGGAGCACGTTTAGAGCAACCCGCCGATTGAGGGATCGAGTCCACTCGGCGATCAAGGGCAATTGGATTTTCCACCACGACAACGCACCCGCTCACACGTCACGCTTCACCGATGAAGTATTTTTCAAGTTCAACGTATCAACACTGTTACAGCTTTCTTACAGCCCCGACTTGGCTCCGTGTGACTATTTACTTTTCTCCCAAATCAAGACAGGCCTAAAAGGGAAGCGATGCGACTCGATCTACACCATCCAGCAGGCTTGCAGGCATCCACGAGAGCCCTCGACAACATGTCACCCGAGGACTTCTTGAAGGGCTACGAAAAATGGAAGACGCGCTCAGCGCTGTGTTGATTCTGAGCGATCGTATTTTTTAAAACAAATTAGTCCGCTGTACTTAAATGTTCAGTAAATTTCTAGTTTTGAGATCGGTCTTAAAACTTTTGAATCATACCCCTGTATGTACAAATTACGTACCAGAATTCAACGAGCTCAAGCCACTTCCCCGTTGCACAATATATCGTTTCTATCCTCCCCTAATATCTTTGAGAATATTTCATGATCCAAAAATATGATATATAGTCCTCTCAGCTTTGATTCACTAAGTAGAAAGTAGACACAAATATGACTTTTGAAAATATGAGTTTTGAACATATCTAATTACCACAACTCCACCTTTTGTTGAATGAATTAGTTTTTTATGGTATATTGGCAAGGCACAAGTGTAAGGATTCCTCTTAATTTTGTTGTATGGGATGGTTCATCCGATAAAGATCTTGTGAGAGTGAATACTTTAGGAACATCATCAAGTTTTTTTTTTTTTTTTTTTTTTTTTTGTGTTGCGTTCTAACAAACGATAGTTTGCCATTCTTCTTAATGAAACTTGGTTGATGTTGATATTAGTTTCAGATTGAAACCGTTTATAAGCTCGTTACGGTACGCTGATTTCTAGTCAAACTTAATTACTAATAACTACGAGACTAGTTATTTATACTATTAATTTCTGTGTATGTCTATAACTCTATCTCCTCTGGACTGGCAATGTCTACCAGGTCAATACTGGTACCGTTGGATACAGAACATTCAGGGGAATTCGTTCTGTCTCCCCGTCTAAACCTTAAGGGGCTGGAAGTAAGGGACCTGACATTCAGTCCTGAAGATGTTCTGACACTCCTAAAATCATCAATTGTTACCCGCTGCAGGCGGCATTGAGCCGCCAAAAGTTGTGAAAACAGGTTGGAGAGCAAATCAAGTAGCGTGTGGAGCCAACTAGGGTTCACAACGGTTTAGCTCACAATTCATTGATGCATCTGTAAGCGCTTGTAGTGTGATATTCGTGCTGCTTGTGACGTAATCAGGTAGGTCCTGGTTTCCTAGGACAGAAACGGATCACGCTCCGGACATGCGCGCGGCCAAACCGTACACTCATTTATCGTACCCAATCGTACGCTCGATTTTGCTCCCGTCAAATTGTACTCTCCTAGGAAATTAGGCCTTTAGACACAAACGTGCGGTTGTTGTGATTTTGCGTGTGAAACAGCTTGAATTAGTGTAGCATGAAAACTCGTTTAGTTAGATCGTTTGTTCAGGAGTCTTTGTAAATAAGTGGAGAAATACTTAAAATTAAGTAGCTACATTCTATGTGTAAGAATAAAACTATTTGCCCAAATATATATGAAAATGGGGAGTCGTAATCACACACTTTAACATGTAATCCATACTCTGAACTGGGACCAATGAAAACAGCTAGGTGTGCTATTTGTCGCAAATTTAACTTCTTTGCGAAAAGTGCCGGTACCAAAGTTTCAAAAAAGAGTAAAGCATTCGTCTGCGTGTAGATTTTTTAGGGGGGAGGGGAGGGGGTGGAGGTATTTTGAAAATTAGAGAGGTAAGTTAACAACTTAAATATGCAACTTTTTCGATACAATTTTAGAGTTTTGATTACTGTTTTTTTGAGCAATCACGATTGCTTATTGTTCCCATTTGACTGTTTTGAATTCCTAACATTTTATTTTCCCACCAGCACCCTCTGCCAGCACCACCGTCGCGTCGACCGGCCTCACGATGCTGCTCCTCTTGCGAAAACCGTCTCCAGGTTGCGTCCATATCCTACACACACAAGCATACACATACTCATGCCTGCGCACAGACACAAACACATACATATACACACACTCATGCTTGCACACAGACACAAACACATATGCCTACATACACACATACATGAACGTCTACACACACACGCAGCACTGCATACACAACACGCACACACATGCAGCACTGCATACACAACACGCACACACATGCATACATACACACACATGAACCCACACACATGCGCCTACACAAACACACACGCGCATTCATACATAGCCGCTCGTGATTGCGAAAAACATAATTTGAATTCAAGATGCCAAAAAATCAAATTAGTATTTTTTTTTTTTTTTATGTTTTCGTTCTTATAAATTTCTTTATAGATAAGTAAAAAGAATAAAAGCAAAAATCCTGAAGCTAGTGTTTTCTTTTTTGCTGTTGCATCGAATCCAAAATATTGAAATAAATCCAAGTTAATGAATGTTGAAGGATAGAGGCTTAGCTTGAAAATTGCAAAAAACGTTAGGGCAGTCGTCACTTTGTAGCGCTTAGCTTAACTACCACTGAGTTTTCACTACAATAAGGACGAATTTCACTAACGCACTTCACGGGGATCGATTTTGGTTGTTGAAATCAAAGTGGTTTTGATCACTACTTCTTGGCAAGCACAACGATCTAAAGAGCGCAAACTTAGTTGAATGCGTAACCAGCTAGCTTGATCATTACTTTTTCCTAGTTGTTGACAGCAAGTTTCTGCCTTCTAGATAAAAAAGCTTATACTATGTTTGCATATTAGCTCTGCCTTACGTCATTTTTTATCTGGGCTTGAAAAACTATTAACCTTACCGCCGCACCTAAGTAAGGCCCTTTCCTTGCCACCTAATAGGCATCGTTTCTGGCTTCGTCAAAAATGCGTCGCCTACTACCATCTACTTCAGGGCATAAAATATTTGCTTTATTTCAAAAGCAGCTTCGCTGAAATACTGTTTAAATTTGGCAAAACACGCCTGAAAAGTTGGTGGAATTGCGAAACAAATCTTCAACATCAAGTGTGTCATTTTATTAAATTATGAAGATTTTGCTCGACTTTATTACACAATGTGCGAATATTAATTCAATAATGATAAAAAACTGGATAATTGTTTTATTGTTTTTTTTTTCTTTTTAATTTCTTACATTTTTGTGCAGCATCTATCAGTCACCAAATCATTTCTTTATCTACAGTTTAAATATAAAATCGTAATATTCTGTATTTTTTTACCGGTATACTAAAACTTCTTTTTTAACTTACTGGATACAATTTCATCATGTTAAAACCACTATACATAACCTTCTGACGCATGAAAAGATAATTCAATTTTTTCTGAAACATTTGATCAATTTAAAGTTTAAAAAAATTAATTACTTTTCCAAGAATGACTGTTACGTTTCCACTTGATTCGACGCAAACCCGCATCGCATCTATTTTACTCAGAATAATCAATGTACATAGACAGAGCATTTCAGAGCTACTGCGGAGTATCTACGAAATTGGATTATCTTCAAATATTTAAAACAACGTTTCTTTTAGTTGAATCATACTGTTCTTTTGCATTTGGAGAACTATGAAAAGCATCTTAGCATAAAATGTTTTAGTTCAAAAATATTTAAATGCTAAAAGTTTTCTTTTTTATGTACTTTATTGATAGCATTCAACAAACTTAGAGAATAACACGCATTTCTTAAATGGGTTATGTAGAAAAATGATTCGAGTTTTATAGTGGAAAGTCTTGAGTATTTCTTTCTAACACCTGCGCATTTTTAGCTCACAATGCTTCTATAATCAAATCTACGTGCAGCGTTCGAGGTTGCATTTGTTCAAAGTGCGGCAAAAGAGCTCACGACATTTGTAAAAATTTAACAGCGCACGAATGAAAATTGAAAGAGAATCCTTTTAAAAATAAAACTCTAGGAAAAGTTTAAAGACTTTTAAATAAGGTAACACAATCTATGTAAGCTTTTCTATATATATATATATATATATATATATATATATATATATATATATATAAATATAAATATATATTCTATTTTTATGATTTTAAGGGCACGCGAGGCAAAGTGCAGTAAGTAATATCATTCATTTATTAAGTCATGTACTAAATACCTTACACATTATAATTAATTATTAATTTACATTCTTTGCTTTTTTAATTCACTAATTTAGTTATCAATTTCTCATTTACAAACCTATTCGCTGATTTATTCACTGATATATTTTTCCCCTGATATTCAATTATTTATTTATGAGTTTCTTTTCTCATTATTCATTCATTTACTCACTCATTCGTTTATTTATTCCTTCATTTGAAGAATAATGCTTTTTAATAGCTAAATAGAAACTATTTTAGAAATTTTTTTTTCATATTTTCCGCTTTGCTCCATACATAAAGAAGTGCAAAATTTATTATGAAGGTTTGTTGTTGTGAAGATGCTTTTAAAGGCACACATTTGCTGCCAAAAATTAAAAATAATGTTTCAATAAAAGTTTTATCACACTATTCCTCGTTCTTTCTTTCTGTACTGTAGTTTTTGAAACTAATTTTCATTCTGTTATTTTTTTTAAAAAACAAAAGTTATCTAAGTTATTTCACTTTACCCCACATTCTCCTACTATCCCAAAAGGCCTTTAGTTTTTGATAAATATCCGTGCTTGTTCCAGCGCCAGTTTATTTGATCACGTAAAACAAAACATCACTTTCCTAAAGATGACTCTCATCTATCTGTAATGCTAAATATAATGTATTTCAGCAAAAATACACACCTGAATATGAAACTGCACTTTCCGCTGTACATTGTACACTATAGTAGGTGACACGCTGACATATGCATACGTAGAACGGTTTCCAAGATCTTGCATACACTTGCTATGGAATTATATATATATATATATATATATATATATATATATATATATATATATATATATATATATATATATATATATATATATATATATATATATATATATATATACAGGGTGTTCCGTTTTAACCTGCAAGACCTTTTTTTTCGCAACCGTTAGTCCTAGATGTATACTTCCAATCGCAAAAATATTCAAAATCGATGCAGAGTTTAGGTATTGAAAATTTGAAGAGAAAACAAAAATAAATCAAAAAATACAAAATTTACCTTTTTGTATGGGTCCCATGTCCCTAACTTATATTTAGGGAAATAATCTCCTTTGAAAAACAATTCCAACACAAAAAGTTTGAAATTAGTACGACCAATATTCACCGAGATATGAAACGCAGCGTTTTGTGCCTGTCATCACTTTTCACTCGTCGTCAATAGCGCCTTTTGGGAGAAAATATAGCAGTTAACATGTGTTTAAAATTATACGCGTGCATAGAGTGTGGTGTTTCAAATTGTTCGAGGTTTTGTCGTGTGTTTTTGCGTATCACGGCATAACATTTGCATTTATTATTGAATAGCAATGAAAAATAAAAATGCCTTGTTTTTCTTACTTTGACGACCTGTCAATCTTCTAAAAGGGCGGTAAGTTCCAATCTCATCTTTTGTCTGGTCCCTGAAAACTTTCAACTGGAATGTCTCCCAGAGTTTTGGTCGCACAAATGTAAAGTTTTTGTGTTAGTAATATCTTTAAACGGAGATTATTTCCCTAAATATGAGTTAGGGGACCTGGGACTTGCATAAAAAGTTAAATTTGGTATTTTTGACTTATTTTTATTTTTAATTCAAACTTTCAATATCTTAACTCTGCATCTGATTTTGAACATTTTTGCAATTGGAAGCATGCACCTGGGATTAACGGTTGCGAAAAAAAGGTCTTGCAGGTTAAAATGGAACGCCCTGTATATGTACATATATATATATATATATATATATATATATATATATATATATATATATATATATATATATATATATATATATATATATATATATATATATATATATATATATATATATTAGGGTGGTCCTTATTTATATATGGGAAAATATTTTTTCCGGAATTCAACATGTGACGCCCCCTAGTTTTGTGACACTATAATAAAAAGTAATCTGTGCAAAATTTGAACTCGATCGGTTAATAATAACACGTGCCCCTAGGGCGTTGAACTTTAACACTTTCAATAATTTTCTTACAAATCGAGTTTTTACTCTAGATCCCGTACATCGTTTCTCCTAGGTTTGAAAAATATTTTTACAGCGAGGTAGCACTAAAATTAATCTTTTTAATTACTTCATATAATCTAAAGATTTTACATTGAATAAGAATGAAATAGTGCTTTAGAAACTTTACCTTAATCATACGCTTTTCTCAATGTATTTCAATCATGTGCAATTTCTTCCGAATCTTGGACTGTCTGTAAACTAAATTGCTTTTGTGACTAAATTTGGTAAATTGATTGTGAAATTCTTCGATTAATATTGTGCTCCTCTTTCAGTTGTATCATTCACAACTTTCAGTATTTTAACCTCTTCCCTATAAATAGCTTCCTTCATTTTGCCACGAATCAGGATCAAATAGGAAAGCATCTTTTGGTGTTTGTAACTTATCAAACAGTTTTATATTGACTTGTAATTGATTCTATAAAGAGGAAGATCTTTACTAAGGAAGTATTCGAAATCATCTACTGTTATTTGAAAATTTTTATACAGTCATCAGACACGTCTTCCTTATCAGCAAGCATTTTTTGGAGTAGTCTTTTCCTATCTTCAAAGTTAATTCCTTCATCCAGTACGGACAAAGCAACTTATTCATCCCCTAAATAACATAAGTGATTTATGAATTTTCCAATCACTGCTTCTGCTGCATGTTTGTCATCATTTTGTACGCTGCTAGTTTTTTAGACACATTTTATTATTTAAAGGAGCCTAAATTGGGTTGCTGCGAAAAATCATATCTTCGTACAGCATCTAACTGTAAAACAGCATTTATGGGCTTTCTCTTCATGTAAGGTCAATTTAAATTGTTTCAAGTTTATTGCTTTTTTTTCAGTTACATCTGGATGTAGCTTTTTGTATCCCAGTGAATAACTAAAAAATCTAAATTTAAATTCATAAAATTTGATTTTGCCTCTCGAAGATTTTCTCTTGCTCTCTTAAGGGATGTCCAATTGATCACAAGGTCATTTGGATTTAAATTTACTGCATCTACATAGGCTGTTAATAAATGAATAGCATCTTTGTTCCTAATACGGCATTTGTCTAACAATGATGAAAGGCGAGCCGATATCAATAGTTGTTAAGCCTTTTTTTCTTCGTTGTAGGAGAACAGATATAGAAAAAAATTTCAACAAGTTAGGATAGATACCCATTTCGTTTTCTAAATCTTGTGAATTGCAAGAAGAATTTGATGATAATAAAGGTATATGTACTGAAATAGAAGAAAATTAATTTAAAGTATAAATTTTTACATTATTCCGATCTGGACATTTTTTAAATTTATATTTCAGGTATGGAAAATACAGTATATATTTATGTTAGAGTAATCGAGTATTTTTCAAAATTTATTCTTTAAGAATATAGAATTGCGTAAACATTTAAATATATTTATTACTAAAGAACAGCGAATTAAAATACAATTGCCAGTATTATATTTATAGCGCTGAAATCTAGCGACACTATTTGCCACACCTATAACATACACAGGAAATTTTTTAATGCAACACCCCCAAAGCCTGAAGGAGGCAATTTGTTATCGTCAAAGATCATTCATTAATGGCCTAGGCCATTCATTAATGGCCATTAGAATCCCTTGTGTCTATATTGGTTGAAAGAAATGTTCCCCTGTCGCTTGGTTTGAACCGAGCGGAAAATAGCGGTATGGCTGAACCAAGGCCATTGGCGTACATGAAGCCTCTGTAACATGTAAAATTTTACACAATGAAAATGAGAGAATGGTCAGTCTGGAAGTAGCAACATCTATTCACGTTCAAAATTACTTTAAATATGAAACTAAAGAAAACTTTCACATAAAAATGAGAAAATCCGCAATTTTTTTCTTCGAAACTCAAAAAAGAGGGCCCTAGGGGCACGGGTTAATATTCATGGATTGACTTAAAATTTTGCAAGGATCATTTATTTGTATAATGGAACAAATTGAGGGGGCGTCGCGTAAAATATCTACAACTTCAAAAATAAGGTCCACCCTAATAAATAAATAAATAAATATATATATATATATATATATATATATATATATATATATATATATATATATATATATATATATATATATATATATATATATATATATATATATATATATATATATATATACAGTTGGCTCTCTGTTTAACGACTTCCAAGGGACCACAAAAA
Source organism: Uloborus diversus (assembly GCF_026930045.1). Taxonomy (NCBI): domain Eukaryota; kingdom Metazoa; phylum Arthropoda; class Arachnida; order Araneae; family Uloboridae; genus Uloborus; species Uloborus diversus. The sequence goes on from NC_072733.1 coordinate 171,317,801, forward strand.
ATCGTCCTTAAGTAGAAAGCGTTCTTTAATAGAATGCTTTTAACATTATAGTGTATGATCTCGGAACTGTGTGTGTGTATATATATATATAAATATATATATATATATATATATATATATATATATATATATATATATATATATATATATATACATATATATACAGGTAGTTATCAAAATAATGGAAACACATGTGAACAAAAGTGACATTTTCAAATGTGCTTCGTACGTAATAAAGAATAAAATTAGATATCTTTTTTTTTTTAAATATAAATAGCAATATACATATTGTGGTAGTATATGGTGGATTAACTGAAGTTCTTGACGTCTTCGATTTTTTTCACGCGAGTGAAATATTAAACCTCTCAAATTTTAAAAGAAGACAAATTGTTGGAGCGCGTCTAACTGAAGCAAGTGTAACTGAAACATCTCACCTTTTGGGTGTTTCTAAAGGTACAGTATCATAAGTCATGACAGCATACACGCAACGCGGTATGAAAAGCTCGGCAAAGCAAAATAGTGGACGGAAAGAGGATCTTAGTGAAAGAAAACGACGGTATTGAAGAGGATTGTAATGTATAAAAAGCGAACAATATCAGAAAATTTGACCTGAGAACTCAGTCACCATCTGGATTCACCAGTGTGAGTGATTAGAGTCAGAAGGCACCTTTATCAACAGAACATTTATGGCAAAGTAGCGATTCCCAACACACTTAGTCCAGTCAATAGGTAGAAAAAAACGGGCTTGCCTTACAAAAAATGGGGTCAAAGATTTTTTTTTTAATTTGTACGTACTAATGCCAATATGAAAAAACCAAGTTATCCAACACGAAAGACCTCGGGAGAAGTTTTGGGGGCCGAAAACCCCCAAAAATTTTTCACTTTTTGTAGTATTTTCAAAATATCTCAAAAATGGTTAAAATTACAAAAAAAACTTCCAATACAAATGTTAAAGAGGATTAAATTTCCTTCAACTTTTGTCATTACAACATTTTTGTAGCATGAAAAGCAAGGGAGTTACAATTTCTTGAAAGTCACACTTTTTCTGAACCCCTCAGCAAAGCGCGTGAAGGCGCATCGGATAACGGAGGAAAAAAGGAGAAACGCCGGCAGTCTGACCTTGGAAATGATTTGTCTTTCTTAACTGAGGGTAAATGCCTCCGTTCCCTTTAATAACTTAACGAAACACCCCCCGTTCTATCGCCCCCCCCCCCTTTTTTCCAAATGCGATGTATTGACTCAATAGCTACGCATGTTGGTAACTTCCGAGTTCGAGCGAGAGTATGTTTTATCAATCTGTGTGTCCTGTACTAAATTTTTTTTTCTAGAAATGATTATGCCTAACCAAGGTGTTTTATTATTATTATTATTATTATTTGCGAAATCAGTTTGAATGAATGCGAAATAAAGATTGTGAAGGAGAAGGGGATAGAAAATCTTCAAAGATGCAGCGCAAAACGTCAAAATGAAGAACATCAGCGTTTTTCGAAGGACTTAAAAGAAGTGACAATTCACACTGTCTGTCATGCTATATCAATGAGTAATCAATCTCTTCCCTTGAAGTAATTGTTGAACCTAACATGTTAACTAAATTCCTTAAGAAAGGTTTCTGGCAAATTATCACAACAAGAATCGTCTTATCCAACTTCTTGAAACATATTTCGAAGAGTGTGGCATTGAAGTCAGGCAGACTCAAGAAGATTCCGACTTACATACTGCTCTTTCAAAAGGCGGAGGAAATTGAAAAGGTTGTTATAGTGGGTGAGAGGATATAGATCTGTTGGTGCTGATGACAGCTTTAGGACAGCCTTTCAGCAACTTGTTCTTTTTAAAAACCTGGAAGAGGGAATGTTTGTGATTTGTTTTTTTCCCCCCACTAAATCCTTTAAGTTTGACCCCAGCAATATTCTTTTCATCCATGCATTTAATGGGTGTGATACGACATTGACAATCTTTGGCCAACGCAAAATTAAGTTGTGCAACATAGTCAAAAGAAATCCTGAAATTAAGGAAGCTATTGAAGTATTTTTCAACCCAAACAGTTACCATGATGCCGTAACTGCAGCTGCAGAAAACATATTGAAAATATTACACACAGGTAACGTTAAGTATTTGAACCTATTTTTGAATACTTTGCGATTTAATCTTTTTATAAAACTAGCGTACAGGACCAAAATAAATCTTGCATTGCTACCTCCAACGTGCGATGGTGGACGTTATCACTCATATCGGTGCTACCACCAAATTCAAAGTTGGTTAGGCAACATAATTGATCTAGAGAATTGGGGTTGGGAACGCAGAACGCAAGGTCTAATGCCTGTTGAGGTTTAAAATGCTCCAGCATATGCAAACACTGCAGTAGCACAAATTGTGAAAATGTTGCAGAAATTTCACCTTTGGATGAGACTGCCGAAGAAGACGATTTGTTCCAGGAGCTTTTGGAATTATCGCAACAAGGAGATGAACAATTAAAGGACAACAGCTTCTCTCTACCCCCTACAGATTCTGAACCGGGAGAACCTGGGCCTTCAAAACGGCTTCGAAAAAGATAAACAACGTTTTTTGTTGTCCTTTCTCTATTTGCTTTGAGGTCGAATGAATCTCCCTGTAATTTAGATGTATGTATTAAGCTTCTACAGTTGGATTTTCATTTTGAAAGGTAATTCTTTTGGGTTTTTCATGATTCAAAAAGTCAGTTTCTGAAGAACTTTTTCCAAGTGTTCATTACATATTGCTATTGTACCTTCATTTATTCATTATTATGTCTATTGTTTGCTTATTAGCACACTAATATTTATTCATTCACCTTTATATTCAAATATCGCATTTTTGCTTACAATAGAATAGATGGTACGAATTATGTGCTTTAATTGAATGTGAAGATTATGTATTTCAATTACAAACTGTAATATAAATCAAATGTTATTGGAGTCTGATGAAGACTACCTCTGTCAAACCAGAAATATTAGTTCGTGAGCGGTGGGGGAGGGTTTATTATTATTATTGTATCAGCAAAGGATGCATGATTTTGTTGATTGTTAGATTATTAGCTGCCTAATACTCATTCCTTCTCATTAATATTTAAAAATTGCATCTTTTTTTGCAATAATTAGACTAGGATGTACAAATTATATGCCTCAAATGAATGTATATACAGTCGACGCTCGATATAACGACCCTCTCCGTGCCACAGAAAAAGGTCTTTATAACGAGTGGTCGTTGTAAAGGGTAGAATTAAAAATGTATACATATGCATCATGCATATTCCGTTGCTCCAATAAACTTGGCATTTTTTCAAAGATACCCGTTAAATGCCCAAATTATTTTTTATTATACGCATTCTTAAAAAATTGTGGGCACAAATATTAAAACTCATTTTAAAGTAGAAAACATGGGAAAAAAATTTATTACATGCATTCAAATCGTTTTATTTTTCGAAGGTGAAAACAGAAACAGTTGTTTGCCTCTTCAGCACACATGATGTTTACAAAACAAACTTTTCCAATTTAGTTATAGATGATAAATTGTGTTTTTCTTGCCTTTCAAAGAAACATTTATAAGTCCCTGGAGCATTCGAAACATTTTTTATACCAGGAAATTTGGTCTCAATTTTTTCTTCTTCATCTGATTCTGATACCATCCCCCCCCCTTTTTTTTTGCAAAATGAGATATCCCACGCATTCTAAATCATTATCAACATAAGCACAATTGTCAAAGTTTAACGATTCATCCAATTCCATTTTCTTAGAAAACATTTAACAGCATTTCATCTTCTTCATCAATATTTTCCTCTTGGATTGCCTGAACAGTCACTTCAGCAATAGATTCTGTTTCCTTTTGCTTTTAAAAATTAGAGTGATTAAAGCAATTTATGATGGTCTTTTCTGAGACTTTTTTTCATGCTGCTTTAGAGAAATGCAAAGCTGTAAGGATATCCACTTTGCAATCTTCACCTTCGTCGAGTGCAGGAACAAAATCTTAAAAACCAGCATCCGGAAATTTCACTTTTTTCCTCCCTGTATTTTTTTTGTACTACAGTGAGTGGAAATTCCTCTACAGCCCTCTCAAAGTTGGATTGAGCACTGGAGACTCCATGCAGCTGTCCATAAACAATAGTTAAGGTCATTTCAAGTTACTAATTTGTTTTATTGAAAAAAAACCCCCGAAAAAGTGTCAGCAGAATTCGGTCGCTGTATTGGATTTGGCGATATAGAATGGTCGTTATACCGAAAGAAAATAAACATAGGGTTCATAGGGACAATGTTAGGGCTTTCACCATTGGTCGTTATAATGAAATGGTCTTTGTTATGTGTGGTCGTTATAATGAGCGTCGACTGTATTGTGTAATCCAGTTACAAACTGCAATATATCATCTGTTATTGGAGTCTGATGAAGACTACCTCTGTCAGACCAGAAAATGTTAGTTCGTGAGCAATGGAGAAGTATTTTTTTTTATTATTGCATCGGTCGTATGTGCTTTAAATGAATGTGTATATATGGAGTTCAGTTTCATAATACATCGTTTATTTTTGGAGTCTAGTGGGAACTAATCTGTCAGCCAGAATTGCTACTCTGTGTTCGGTGGGGGGGGGGAGCAAGAAACTCAAACTGTCGATAAACTCTCTGAAACTAAAGCTTCTATTCAAGTTCTAATAATTGTGACGCCTTGCTTTTGGTATGAAAGTTCTTTTTTTTCGGAGTGGAGGAAAACTGCTTATTTTCGAAGAGCTATAGCAAGCTTGCTATTTGTGCTACAAAAAAGTTGTAAATACGAAAGTTGTAGGAAATTTAATGTTCTTTAAACTTTACTTTTAATACTTTTTTGTAAAGTGAACCATTTCGGAGATATTTTGGAAAAAACAAAAAAAGTCATAAATTTTAGTGTTTTTTCGGCCCCCAAAAGTTCTCCCAGGGTCTTTCGTGTTGGATAACTTGGTTTTTCCATGTCGACACCAATATGTACAAATTAGAAAAAAAAATCTTTGACCCCATTTTTTGCAAGGTAAAATTTATCTATTGACTGGACTAACTTGTCACAGAGTGTTTCCAATATTTTGATAACTACCTATATATATATATATATATATATATTGAGGCAATTCGGAACGTTACCTCCGTGTCGCGTGTCGCTGTAAAGAACGAACCAGCATATATGGTGCGAATTTACTTTATTTGTCATCATAGTCTCCTCCATTGTTCAAGAACTTGTCGTACCGTTTTATCAATTTACCAATTAATTCTGCATGAAAGTTGCCGCCTGTGGCTTAGATCAATGTTTGTTACAGCGTTTACAGTACCTCATCATCAGCATTTTTCTAAAAGGTTCACGAGACATGACCGACTTTACCCGGAGAGAATTACAAATTCTTCAGAAAGTTTAAAGGATAATTTTAGAAAGGTTAATGATATTTAGCGGAAATCGTTCCCGTTTTTACGTTACTGGCAGACATTAGGCGCATCAGCAGTCCAATATTTTCCAGGAACGTTTCTGAATTGTTTTTAAAGTGTAGCTTTTAGACTTGAATATTCTTAAACGTTGTTATGTTTTTTCTAGTTAGTAAAAAAAAAACTAAACACTCCTTCCAATTTAAATACTTTGTATAATAGAGGGGGTATAAAAAAAGGGTAATTTATCAGTGATAATTTGTAGAATCAAATTTTACCAATACAATTTTGTTACTAGTACAACATTTTCTTTACAGTAAAATTAGACAATTTTTCTATCAAAGATTCACCCAGAGTTTTTTAAAGATTTTTTTAAAACATATTATTAATTAATTCCATTAGAGCTTCAATACGTATTTTAGAAAGTTTGCATCAAAAACAAAACATATAATTATACATTGACATGCTGTAATGTTTGGAAATTAACATTTAAGACCAAAGTTTAAGATATTTTATTCAGATATATGTTTAAATTGCATCTTAGGTTTAGTATCACACGATAAAATATATGAACATCATTTAGAAATCGTCACAAAGGCCGATGTGTGTTTAAGTCAGGCTTTTGTTTCAGAATAAATCATTACAAATGCAACAAATGTTTCGAGTGGAGTTTCATTTAAATATTTAATGGATCTGTTCAATTTTGATCAAGTTAATGCGTCTGGTCTCTTTCTATTCAGAACTGAAACTAATATACATAATTAGGTCTTAGAAATTCCGACATTAAAGTACTAAAAAGCAAACCTTAGCTTAATTAGAGAATAATATCTTTTAAAGACGATCGAATTTGAAATAAAATGTTCAAAGAAAATACGGATTTAACTCTAAATGTGTTCGTTACTGAATTTTAAGCTATGTAGAGCTAAGAACGTGTAAATAATTGTATTTGTTTGTTGAAAATTAGTGATTCACTATTGCGATTGAGATTGTGCATCGAGAAAATTGTTGCCGCAAATTGATTTTTTCGTACTCGTGCATTCTTAAAACTGCCTATAATAAGAAGTGCATAGACCCAATAGGAAATGAACATTGATGTTAACGCTTAAACAATAAGAGAAACTTACCGTTGAACAACACAAAGCTGTAGAGTACAGCTTGCATGTGTTTCAAGGTTAATAGGAACTTTTTATTCAATCCATAAGAAATTTTGAGTTTCTGCACCATAAACAACACTCAGTATGAAATCCTTATAGTGACTGCTGCTTTTCTTTCAGAAGTTCAACATTTAATCATGACGGCTGCTTACCGGAAGCTTAAAATATCATTTACAAAGAAAAGAAGATTCCTCATCCTCCCAAAAAGCGTTTGCAATACATCCTTTTAGAGCTTGTTTTTATTTCAATCTTGCAAAAGCCAAGTGAAGAAAAGATTCTGCCTCTTAATGATTTTTGTCCATATATTTTTAAAACTTCAACCCCAAGCATTTTTTTTTATTTTAAAATAATTTAAGTACCTTTAAATTTTTGCAAGAAACATAAAACATGGTTTATCCGTTTTTAACAATATGCTAGAATGGTCAATGTGTATATATACTATAAAACTTTATGCGTGATGCATTTTGGTGCATATTTTTATTATGTGTTCTTACATTCGGATCTAAGCTTGGCCATGAAACTGAACCGGCCGTAGCACTTAATGTCTGTCGGAGCATGACTTTGCATACTACACATGATTTACTTTGTTTAAATGCCTAGCAAGCTGTAGGTACGTACAGATGTTCCTGCGGTTGATAAGAAATATTCATTGTGGTCTAAAATTACTTTGCCTATATAATACACAAAATCCTCGTGATCTATAGAGAACAAAAGTTTCAGGTATGGTTGTTTGAAGGTAGGTGCTAGAGATTTTGATCGTTTTAAACAAAGCAGAGTTTATAGTTTTTGTCACAAGGATTGAATTCCGACATGCTTGAGTGGCAAGACCCACTTTTTAGTTGCAGAAATGCATTTATGTCTTATAGAAAACCTTACATGGCGTTGAAAAGATTGACGTGTGACGAAAGTTGCTTGCTGGCACATTCGAAAACCTGAAAGTAAAAACTATCTCTCCAGACTGCTCATTAAGGTTTTTCCACTATAATGCTTTGCTGGTATTCTGTGAATGGTAAATCTACTGCTGTTTAGCGCTGTGAATTATCTAATGTTAGGCAAACTTCCTGAGCCTTCGTATTGTCATTAGTGCTTTATACTCCTCTGTCCTTACGCCGGAAATTTTCTTCTTACGCCTATTCTCCAAACACTATTTCATTTTTAAATACACTAATCAGATGTCCGCAAGGAAAAAGTGAATGTTACCATTGAAAAAAAATTATCTTTCTGTAACTGCAACTATAAGCACTGCTTTGCTTAAAGTGATCACAATTCTCAACGCATACTTTCAAACAGCTTTGTGAAATTTTGATTTGATTGGCTCAGCGGATGGACAGCTGGGCTCCATATATACAAGACGTTTCTAGACCACTCTGCTCGATCTTTTGCTCGAAACAGAAAATATAAAATTAGTAATTTGAGTCATATAACAAATAATGAATATTACGCATACTTCAGAATGATTTCAATCCCGATTAAAAAATGTCTAAAGGGGTTTGTTTCTTGCAATAGAAGTCAGGAAATCCGTTTTGCTAGGTCTATAACGTTCTACAATATTTATTGACCGTGTGTGAATGTAAGAATTCATTTTCGTTCTCCCCTTGCCGACGTAAACTAGTACAAGGAAGGTGTATTTTCCTCAGAGATATGCTATATTATTAAATATTCATTCGGGCGTGTGATACGGATGCATAACAAATCATCAAGTAAGATTAACCCATTTGAAATAGACAAATCTCCTTTTTATTGGAATGCAGATTATTTTTTTTTTATTCGAACCAGCAAGTAATGCACAATCCCATCACGCCTAATTAAATCGGGAATTTATCTCCGGCATAAGCTATTATAATTGTTGTATCAGAATACGAACACATTAAAACATAAAATTTTTCCTGTTTAGAACATTAAACTAGTTTAACAAAAAGATTATTCTTCCCAGCAAAAAAAAGAGGTTATAATCATAAAAAAAGCGTTTATGACCGAAAAGAATATCCCATATGATTTCTCACTGCTTTTACTTTCAAAGAAATAGAATATGGGAGACAAAAAAGTAGTTCTGCTTGCTAGAATTCCCCCTTTGTGCCCATCATCAAAATAATCAATTAAATGGAAAAACATTCAGTCAAACAACCTTTAAAACATGATGAAATGTTGCTACTAGAAAATAAATAATCAATACCGAAATAACTTTATTCTTCAATACTGATCATTAATTTGTATTCCATTTTTATTAAAAAGTAAAATAAAACAAAAGAAACCTATTTAAATAGTAACTACTCAAATATTATGTGAAGAAACATCTGACAGAATTTGCTCTTCCATAGAATAACAATTAAATATACATAACGTTCCATGCAAGAAAGCTTCTGCTATACACCTTAGGAGTGACAGTACAAAAATGAAAAAGGAAAAACACTTTTAAAATGATAAAATGCAAAAAACAAGGTGATATTAACGATCAATATCTGATACAATTAAAAGTCACACATTCATTGCTCCGACAAATCGTTATCATTATCAAACTTATATGTCAAGAATAATATTAAGCATTCAATGAGTAATTGAACTTAGCTTAGGTCTTTAGTTAGCTTCCAAGTGTTGTAACTTTTGAATTTCACAACACGAGGATTAGGGCGTTTCAAAAATACATGTAAAAAAAAAGTTTCTCCTAGATAGCAGGACACCCTTCAATATTTTTAGACTTGTGGATAGCAATATACTGAAAGAATTTTAACTTCCTATTTCAACTAAAAGGGGGTGCTCAACCCCTCCTCCCAAACTTCATCAGTATGGGGAGGAGGTTAAAAAAATACATTTAAATGAAAAAACAACGCTACATATTATAATATACACGAGTATCATGCATATACATTGCAATAAAATAATTATTTCCAAAAAAAAAAAAAAAAAAAGTTTTGAAATTAAATGTTTCTAAACTCGTGACTTTATTTATGCTACGGCTAATGTTAAATTGAGGGGTCATTGAGCACCGTCTTAAAATTTGAGTAAGAAGCTAAAACTTTTACAGCATACTACTATTAGTAAGTCTAAAAAAAAATAGAGAGTGTCCTAGACTCTAGCTGAAAAATAGTTTTTTTAATTACAACATAGGATAAATTTTGAATTTCACAACATTTTATTTCATAATGTTAGTCTTCCCAATTATTGTTTATACATAAATGTAAATACAGTACACTGTTAAAAGTTCAGGAAAGTTTTATGGTAAATATTACTGTAAAATAGAGTCTTTTAGTACAGAAAAAAAAATACAGTACGTTGTAGAGATTTAAAAAAAAGAAAAAATACTATAGGGCCAGTTGATACACCACGTGACTTACAGAGCGAGGCACATATAACCGTATTTCCCCTATCTCGATGTGTCCCAGCTCATACGGAGCTTGGCGAAGCCGCCTGCCAATAGGGAGATCCTGAGATTGAATGCTGTGCCCACGTTTAACAGATTTTTTTACTCTTGTTTATTCTACCGCAAAATTTTATAGTAAAATAGGATTTTACGGTAAAAGTTATTGGTAACATGGATGGCAGTAACTTTTACCGTAAAATTTCAAGATTTTTTTAAACTTGTGCCCCCGACTTGTTCACATGGGCCTGTCCCCCTATAGGGGCACATATGAATTTGGAACCGTTTTTAAAATACCATAACGTAAAGAAGTATTTTTAAAAGAAAATTTCAAAAAATTCCATGCCCCCCCCCCAAAAAAAAATAATAATACGTCATGTTGACATTTTTGCCCTGAGAAATTGACAGTATTTTTGGAAAATTAAAGAAATGGAAATATTGACATTTGCCTTCTTACCCTGATATATATATATATATATATATATATATATATATATATATATATATATATATATATATATATATATATATATATATATATATATATATATATATATATGTATTTCGAACGAAAGCAAAAATAAGAAATTTTCCATTTATTCTTGACATTGAAGGAGCTGTTTCGCATTTCTTCCCTTCTCTTTTTTAACTCAGTTTCTCCGGAAAGTTCAAGTCTACATCTAGATGACATCTTACCTTTTTCCTCCCTCCCATTTTTTATTTATTTTTAAACTTTTTATCCTTCAAAAAAAAAAAAAAAAAACCTTTGTTTTTGGCGCCATATTTGTAAGCAGATTATGACATTTGCTTTAAGGAGAAAAAAAAAATAAACCAAGGTAATTTGCTCTCGATGAAAAATTAATGTGTGCCACCTTTTAACTGTGTCTTTCTTGTCAGTTTTTAATATTTTGTGGCATTTGACTGAAAATGTTAACGGTGAAAATTTTGCATTGACATTTTCATGAATTTTTGTATTTCGTGTTATTATTATTATTTCTGTTTTGCTCATGAAAATTTAATTGAAATTGCTTATCTCCCTACTTTGCATTAATTTATTAAACATCATGTTGTCAGGAGAAGCGACTTTTGGAAACTTATATGGATTCGACTCTGATTTTTATTTTATTTATTTTTACTATTTTTTAATGTAATGAAATATTATCAATATAATACGGCGGCTCCTATTTCTTGTGGTTGAAAAAAGTTCCTACTAAACTAATGATAAGCAATTAGCACGAGCGTTGGTTTCGTTGATTAATGGGACTAGCAATGAATGATTAACTTTATGCGTTTATGACAAGTACAATGAAAAACGCAAAATTGGTAACATTAGCCCTATAAAAAAAACTTTTTGTGCTTTCCAGAGAAAAGGATTTATTCCTTAATAAAATATGACACTTATATCATGACGTGAAAAATATTTATAAATATAAGTTTTTTTAAATGGATAAGAAAATAAACATGCATGACAATGTGAGATAATAGTGTGTACCGAAGACATGTACTGTCCAATTACACAGGCCAACAACAAAAAAACTTTTCTTTGGTGCCCAGAGTTTGAGAACTGATTTTAGATATGCTGGGGGCTCTGAATCGAAATATGAAATTAGTTTTTCTCTAGCAGATCTACTTTTTAAAATAAATGCTGCTGTTTTACCCAAAATGTGCAGTTTTAGCTCCATTTTGCGCACTTCTAAAGCAAGTGTAGGCTTCTCAAGCAAGAATTGCTTCTGGTATATTTACCCTATTGTCAGCCTGCAGTCTAATAACTTAAAGGAAAATTCACCAGATGCAGTAAAAGTTTGACAAGTTTAGTAATAACACTTCAACAAGTTAAGGTCAACGTGTAAGTTCTTGGCTTGCATATATTCGCTTCTTGCGATGTGTGATGAGCTGGATCTTTGTATACAGTATTTTTCAGGGCCTGATTAATACAGCGGGTGACCCGAAATAAACATTTTTTGTGAGGTCCTCTGAGGTCAAACCTTCCCCATAAACATTAATGGGGGACCACCATTTCAGGGGTGTTGAAATGTTTTACCACTCGTTCAAAATATTTGTTGGGAGCAGAGTATCCCACACTTTTGAGGCTCTTAAAAATTAGGAACCCTTGTCCAAGAGCGCAATTGGACTGTTCTTTAATCAATCTGTTATTATTTGTACAATACAATAGGAATAAAAAATCCTTGTTTTGTGTTTTATTTGATCTATAGATGCAACTTCAACCTGTTTTATGTATATTAAAATGTTATATCTTAGAAATTTGAGCTTCTGGGCAAAAACTGATGTCATATTTGAACTCAGGGTACCAACTTCATACGAAATCAGTTCCAGAAACCCCAGCACCAAAATCACTGTTGCCCTGTGTTATTTTACATTTAGTGTTCCATTATGAAACTCAGGGAATTCATTTAGTTCTAAATCCATGCAATCATTCCTGTCAACCCGTCAAATTTTGTTTATTAGCTATATAAGGTACGCTTTTATAACTGAAGAAAATCTTCGAGCTACATACATTTTAATACGTTAACTGGTAAGGTGGGGATGGAAGAGATACGCCCAAGAAGTATTGGACGTTTGCATGCAGTAAACTCCAGGGACAAAGTAGCCCGCGTTTAAGGTATGTATCCACTTATAGTACTGTTTCAGGTGTATTTATATAAATAAATAATGAAAAAACTTAAGAAACAATGGGTCGTGCGCATTTGGCTCGTTGCTACATCCAATGTTATGAATCTAAAAGTATGTTCTGGAACCTTTCGAAAGAACCGATCACCTTCTTTCGGTATTAAGAAAGATTGTTGCAAATTTGGAGTCAAAGGTTCGAAAGTGCCTTCTCAAATACATACAAAAACTTAAAGCATTGATAAAAAAATAAGCTTGTAGTAAAAGTAACAACAACTCTTTTTTGTTATCTAGGAAAGAAAGTTCAAATGTATTTATGTTCTGGTACTCAAAATTCATATTAATCGGTACGGTGCAGCCATCGGGTAAAAAAAAAGTTAGGCAACATTCAACTGGAATGCTAGAAGAGTTACTACTATGTCACATACATCTAGTTCTTAAAATTTCAAAGACGCCATCTGTGCATAGTTAACATTGATAAACAAGCCATAGATACCTGGAATGATGTTTACTTTTTCTAATGCAACTTTTCATGCTGATTACAAATCATAAAACTATTTTGCTGCATCATTTTTTTTTAAATTGAAAAGATAAATTTTTCCCTGAATTGTTAGTAGTTCAGCCCTTTTCCCCTGAAATATAAATTCCCCCAATAGAAATATATAAGCTAAAGTGCTATTTAAATTTTTTTATTCCCCCTTCACATTTCCATTATTATGCCTCCACTTCATATGAAGTTAATATAAGGGGGCCCATGAAGAACTTCGTGAAGGCACTAGATAACAACACAAATGCTTGTCGGCGCCTATCCAACAAGTTTCCAGAGTTGCGTGATGCGAAAGTGAAAGATGGTGTGTTTATGGGTCTACAAATGAGGACGATCATTGACTTACTCAGCAGTATTGAAAAATATGCATGGTTGGCATTCAAGTGTGTTGTAGCAAATTTCTTGGAAATACTAAATCTCTTGAATATGTAAATATTGTGCAAAAGTGCATTAGTACGTACAGCTTGATGGGTTGCAACATGTCCCTCAAGATCCATCTCCTCGACTTGCATCTCGACTTCTTTTCCAATAACCTAGGTTCTGTTAGTGAGGAACATGACGAATCTTTTCATCAGGACCTCTCGGTGATGGACAGGGCCTGATTTAAGTGTAAGCTCGTGAAGTCTGGGCTTAGGGGCCTCTAATTTGGGGGCCTCCAAAAATTAGATACATTTTTTTAGCATACATAAATGTTTTAAATTGTTTGGGACTATGAGAGTTATTTTTTGTTCTAGTGTAAATTAAAAAATTTAACAGTTATTGCTAGCTCTGTTTCAACAAAGTTTATGAGTTTAGTGAATAACCAACTCTCTCCCATTAAACAAGACAATTATGAGGAGTGATATCCAGCATAGATTATATCGCTCACCTGTCACTCTATGTTAGTACGGAGCTCACTATTTGTGATTATGGCATCTATTTTGTTTCTGTTAATTTACAATATTTCAAGATGTTTGAATCTTTTGTAATTGCTTATTTATGTGAACTTCAAACTACAAATATATTGATACAGGAATTAAGTAATTTCATAACTTTCTTTTAAGATTGGATGACTATACATGATAGCCTATAGCCATGCGAATGCCAAAGGTGTCACAGCGAAGGGGGGGGGGGGGGAATGGAGTCAACCCCCAAAATAATCAGTGGTGCAGACTAGAACAGATTTTTTTTTGGGGGGGGGGGAGGCGTCGATTTTTTTTTAATGGAGGGTGCGCCACTACTCTTGGGGATGAAAAGCTCTGCCATGGCAAAAAAATGTGCGATGGAGCACGTTCTTCGATTGTGCAATTTAAGGGATCCCCACAGATTTGATGTGCATACAATACCAAAATTTCTAAATCGGGCCATGGTGATGGAGTTACGCTATCAGGGTCGATGGCCTGCAACAATGTTGGCTGAGTACTGCTGGATGCTTCAGCGCAACTTACCAAATACTCAGCACAAACACGTCTACAGTCATGAAATTCAAACCACACTTTAAATTAAGGAACTTTAAGATATACCTATGTATTTTATATGTTTTTTATACTTAAAACTAGATGGTGCTATGTAGTTTATGTTAATTAATACTCTATTCAGCGATATGTGCTCAACTGTTACTTTTGGTTACTGAGGTTTTTGCCTTGTTACAATGTTAAACATATATAAAAGGTCAATGTCAGATATCTTAAAAGGCGTGGGTGATATTTTTAATCAGCATGTCCAGATTGTCTTAAAACAAGTGTTGGATACCAAGATATCCGCCGAAACATTTTTTTTTTTGTTTGTCAATGCAATTGTTTGCACAATGAATGTATTTTTCTTTGTGAAATGTGTTACTGTCCTTTTTAGAAGTGTTTGCAATTATTGCTAGACACCTATTAACCATAGAAACATTAATTTTTTTCTGACATAAAGACAATTGAGCATTTAAGTGTTTCGATGTGGTACAGGGATTTTATGTAGGCTTATGTTGATAGAAATAGAGAAACAGTGCTACACTGCAAATAATCTAACACTTTTTGAACACTTTTTTCACACGGACACTTGTCTCCTTTTTTAGAACATTTATTTCGGAACATTTATTAGAACCGTTGTAAGATCACTTTTTAAAATATTTTTTGAACACGTACCCTTGTCCCCTTTTTTAGAACTTTTTGGGGTCAGTTTCCAAAACACTTCTAGAAACACAGTTCGGAACATATATTTAGTTCAGCATTCTTTTTAGCGCACTTTTTAAGCACTTATAGGATCGCGTTAAAGACACGTTTTTGAACACTTCATTAAACATTTTGTGGCACACATACAGGTACAGTTTCTAGAATGCGTTTTAGAACAATTTCTTCGCACTAATATCATCCAGGATACATACCGCACAAATATAAAAATAGCTTTCAGAAATTATAAATATGCACTAAATTCGTGTTTATTTTGAGACTGCAGGCTGATGATGGTTTAGGCTTTGGATGAATCTAATTATTAGTCAGCATAGCTTCTATGAAAATTTAAAATACAATGATATTTCCAAGGTAATTGACTATCTTACAGCAGAATTTCACACGAACAATGTTTACCAATAAAAAGGTTGCAGGAAAATGTAGTGCACAATATTATTTAGTACAGAAACTGCATACCTTTAAAATATTAATTTCCATATTTTAGTTTTCAAGGCTAATCCATACTGTAAAAAGTAATCAAAAGTGTACAAACAAAGGCTCACATAACTTCAGTTTGTTGCTTCATAAATTTCATTTTCAAAAATTTTAATTTCTCAAGATCAAAATAAATTTGCCTTCATTGTTTGAATTCGTGCTACTTTGCTATTCAGTGATCTATTGCTGGGTATCTGATCAATGACCTTAAACATTAGTTGTGTTCTTTTAAAAATGTAAGTGCGGTGGAATTCTTTAATGACTAATTATTTCCTTGAATATTAACTAAAACGATGCTGGATGTGGGGGCGAAGGGGGGAGTTGGAATCCTTGCCCCCGTGAGACAATTTTTGGGGGACAACAAATTTTTTCCCTTTCCGTGTGGGGGGGGGGGTTTCGTTGAAACTCAACTTAAAACGTGAAGGAGAATGAGTAGGAGCATCAGTTTCAAGATTTGCCCCAGCTCGGAAAAATCGTATATCCGGCACTGACACTTATCAATTAATTATTTTTAGTTCCTTGCATAAGGAAGAAAAGTGTTCGCAAAAAACAAAATAAATAAAAAATTACTTAGTCGTCAGTGGCTGGCATACACTTTCAGTTTAGTATTTCAGGTATTACCGTAAGAGATCTAACTGAAATTCCATTCATTTGCCTTTTTTCTATCCCCTCCCCCCCTCCAGCCAAAGGTGAGTACAAACCTTTTGTATAAGCTTCCAGGTTTGTGCTTGTTTTTAAGGGGTGCGGTTTGGATTCTGAAATTAATAATGGCTTTTATTATTGATTGAAAGGCAACAAGTAATACTAAGGTCGGGATTGTTATTACAGTGCAGACTAATTGCTTCAAAATAGAAATGATTTTTTTGAAAATTCATTGGCGCAAAAATTGTGTGGCCGTTTCGGTTCTTAAGACGTGACTGGTTGAGTACTCTTTTTAGCTTCTATCGTATGGCATTTAATCTCCAGATGGCAACTAAATGCAATACATTCAGGTCTAACTCAATCAGACAGTTAATATCAAGTTCATTAACTAATGCAGCTAAATTTAAAATACGCATGGGATTTATGTTTCAAACGTACGCACATAACACTGAACTGAGTTTAGCAAACTTATCTAGTCATTAAACACAATATATTTAAAATTAATTTATTTAACTTTATAGATACACATTAAAAAATTTACATAACAATGCTTGAAACTATCATTCTTCTACAACCGGGTAAACCATTACCTAAAAAAAATAAGAAAAAGCCTTTTTTTTTTTTACAAACATACGCTTAATTACGAGAACACAAGCAATACGTTGTACATTTATTTGTAGGCTGTAGGGGAATGTGGGGCAAAGTGAAATGGTGAAATAATTACTTTTACTGCCAACAATATCGTAATATTTTAACTATATAGTAGCACATGTACTCTATTCCAGTCAGGAAAAAAATGCAACTGAAGCTTAAAATTAATGATAATACTGGCAATTTTCAAAAAAGGACATTCATATTGTAATATTTTGATGTAAGTCAAAAATTATTTTTGTAAGAATAAAACGATAAAATTATTGTTACTAACACTTTAAATATTAATTGAGACCTTCTAATACTTGATGCAGGATTTTTTACCTTTTTCAGTTAACTTTAAGCTTACCTGTATTTCTAATATTGGCAAGGTGAATGGAACAAAGTGAAATAGTTTATTTCGTTTACTCACTCAATTACACTGTTCGGCAAAAAAAAAAAAAAAAAAACCTTCAAAATGTTTCTGACATTTCGTCGGCTGATTTTATATGTTAAATGACCCCCTGAATCCGAATATGACTTCCGTTTTCTCCCTATACGTACCAATTTTTTTTAAGCTCCCCCCCCCCCAAGTTTTTTTTAATTTTCCTTAGTTTGAGTTTTTTTTTTTTTTTTTGGAGGTGAAAGGAGTTCTATATTAACTGCTAACATAGTTTTGGTGGGCAAGAGAGGTTCAAAGTTCTAGATCATGGACACCCATCGCAAAAAAGGGGGGAATTGGGGTGTATACCCCCCCCCCAATATTAGAAAATCACGAAAAACGATCTTTTTATTCTGCTTTTTTAAAAAAGATGTTTGTAAAAAACATTTGGGTGTAGAATGAGAGTATAAGACTCTCTTCTATGACTCCTATGTCCAAAAAAAAATTTCGCGATGTAAAAAAAATTTAAAAAAAAATGTCTCATGAATGTCGCACGTTGCATATGAGTTGAATCGCAGGTCTTCATTCAAATAGATATTCTTCTGGCTGATTCTTATATAAAATGACTCCTTGTTTCCAAATACGACCATCTTTCCCCCATCATACCCCCTTTTTAGAACCTCCCCCTCCCCTGATTCAGAGACATTTTTTGTTTTAAATTTTGAGGGGAAAATGAGCATTACAATAACCGTAAACATTTTTCTGAATGACTAGAGATGTGCAAAGTTCTAAATCTTGTGCATATATAGCAAAAAAAAGAAAAAAAACTTGCTCCCCCGCCGAATAAAAAGGGGGGGTAGTTGTACAAAAATCGGTACATGCAGGAGGATAACGGAGATCATTTTTGGATTCAGGGGGTAAATTTGCAGAAGAATCAGGCCTCAGAAGCATTTGAGAGTAATTTTTGCTGCACAGTGTGTTTGGAGGGGTGCCCCCCGTTTTCCTTTTTGCTACATATGCATAAATTTTGAGCTTTGCACATATCTAATCATTCAGAATTATGTTTACGGTTATTGTGATGCTCTTTTCTCCCTTCAAATAAAAAAATGGCGGGGGAGAGGAGGGGGGTAGGTTCTAAAAAGGGAGCGTGATAGGGAGAAAGATGGTTGTATTTGGAAACAAAGGGTCGTAGGGGTCATTTTACATAGAAATCAGCCAGAGGAATGTCTTTTTGAATGAAGACAAGCGATACAATTCGTATGCAACGTGCGACATTCACATGATATTTTTTTTTTACGTCGCGAAAATTTTTTTGGACATATGAGTTGTAGAAGCTTAGTCTTATACTCTCATTCTGCTCGGAAATTTTTTTTACAAACATCTTTTTTTGAAAAATCAGAAAAAAAAGATCGTTTTTCGTGATTTTTCTTTTATTTTGAGAGGTTATACTCCCCCCCCAAGTTCCCCTTTTTGCGATCGGTGTCCATGATCTTGAAATTTGAACCTCTCTTACCCACCAAAACAATGTTAGCAGTTAATATAAAGCTCCTTTCACCTCCAAAAAAAATTAATTGCTCTAAAACTAAAGAAAATTGAAAAAAAACTTGGGAGTCCTTTAAAAAAAATTGGTACTTATAGGGGGGGGGGGAACGGAGGTCATATTCGGATTCAGAGGGTCATTCTACTTAAGAATCAGTCGACAAAATGTCAGAAGTATTTTGATTGTTTTTTTTTTTTTTTGTTTTTTTTTTGCCGCGCAGTGTTATTTACAAATTCACTTACGGATTCATTTATTAATTTATTTACATTTCTTCATTCATTAAATCACTTATTTATTCATGCCTTCACCGATTTTCTTATTCATTCACTATTTTATACGGTCATTTATTTTTCTTCATGTATTAAGTATTTTATTTATTTAAGTATTCGTTCATTGTTTCATTACCTTTTTATTATTCATTCTACCCTTCTTTTAATCATTTATTTGAACAAATACATTTTTTATGAGTGGATAGAACATTTTTCATTTAGAAAAATATTTTATTTTTCACTCTTTCTATAAAAAAAATAAAGGGAAAAATTTCCACATTTTTTAAATGTTCTTTCTTTGTAAAGTGTAATTTCCAATTTGTTCATTTAAAAAAAAAATCTAGCTAGCTTAGCAATTTCACTTTACCCCACATTCCCCTACTATTTTTTCTATAATAATAATTTTTCCGAAAAAAGTCCCTATATACCTGTCTTGATCCTTTTCTCTTTACATCATCAAAGATAGCTAAAATGTTTTAGACGCATCAGTTTTTACAATTTTCCGGATACCAACCCCCCCCCCCCCTCCAACCAGAGTTTCCTTCCTCTAACATCACCAAAGATAGCTTTGAAATATACTTTAAAAAAAAAACATTTTCAAAATATTGTGGTTAATAATACCCTTATTCCTCAAGTTACCTTACAAAAATGTTTTTAACACTTTAGCTTCAAAATATTTTCCGCTGAAATGAACCCCGGAACATAAAACCCAAAGTTCCTTAAAAATAACCTAAATGTCAGTTTTAAAACTGCATTCTTACATTTTTTCCTAGAGGTATCCTTCCCCCCTCTCCATACTTTTTCCCATCTTTACATAATCAAAGACAGCTTAAACATATTTTAAACAAGATGAATCTCCGAGGAAGATCTCCCTACGCCCTTTCCAGAATTGTAAAAATGGCTTAAACTTGCGTTACTAATATTTAATTCGGTATTTTTTTCAGAAAAAGGTCTGATATTTCCTGTTTCCTCAGTCTGTGGTCACCCTTAATCTATCTATCAATGTGATAGAACATATAGCAACTACATTACAATTAAAATAGTTTTTACACTGCAACAGACATCACTTTTAGTTATCCAACAATTTTTACCAAGTCTTTCATGGAAATTTTAATGGTTCAAAAAAAAATAAAAGTTTTTGTGTTTACGTTATCAGGTTGTACCTGTTTACAAAGAACTAAAGGTTTTTTTTTCAAAGAAATAAAGGGTGAATTTTTTTATTTACATGTTTTTTATCACACAGCAAATTAAAAAGTGGGATTAAAGAAAAAACTATTAAGCATTTTTTTCTGAACTAGCGGTTTTAACTATTTTTGTGTCATGACCCCATTTTTAAGAACACGAGACCCGATACATGTATTGTACGTACTCAAAACATACATTTATATAAGGCTTCCTATTTGCTCTAATTGCTTTAATGATTTCAAAAATTTGACTAAGATACTTAATACGATGTTTAGCTAATGTTTTGAACTCAGATTATTCATTCGAACAATACTTTGCTTGGCATTTCTGCAAAACATCGATCATGAAACTCAAATTTCATGATTTTTTTTTAACTGCAACAGATAATAAAATTAATTATCCATAAATAAGATGCTAAATGGTACGCAATATTTTATCCTCAAAATTCAAGATAAAATTGATTGATATGAAACATTAGACAATATATTTTGTCAAACATCATTACTTAGAAGAATCTTGATCTCTGGACCTAGGTTCAAATCTCATTCATACTATTGTGGTAGATTTTGATCATATTCAAGTTTAACCTAATCTAAGCCGCAGAACCTCCAGCGATTCATTCTTTTTCGGTTTGTTAAACCAAAAAATTGTGCACAAGATGATCGATCTTATGGGATGTTTACAAGCAAAAATACTAACGTATAAAAAAATTGCTAACCAGAAAAATAAAATCACCTGAACTATTTGTAAAAACAAAAAGTAGATGACAGAACTTATAAAAAGCATTTAGATGAAAGATATGCTTTTTTTTAAAGATTGAAATTGAACAGCGTAAGAAATGCCCTTCGACCTTCATTAGAAATGTTTCTAGGTCATAATCCGTAGTTTAGGAGCCCTTGTTTATACCTCTAATTCCGATGCTCTTAAAAAATTCTAAATCGAAATATAAGGACAGGAGCCCTAAATCAATCGTCAAGTTTCAAAATTAGAATCGTAAAACGTTAGTCTTAACGTAACCACACAGTTTTAAAACACAGGATTCCATTTTATTTCGAAACTTAAGCGGTATGGTAAATTATTATTTTATTTAAAACAAAAGTATGAAGCTCAGTAAATGTACAAATACAAAATTTTTCTCTAAAGAACATAAAAAAGTAAAGTGGAGTACCTTTTGAGCATTCAAAAATATCACGAAAATGATTGCGGCCGATCCAGATTGTTTACAAACATGGCGTAGCTAAGAAAGCAGTGATTTCACAAGCACTCTCAAATCTGCGCGCTATGTGTTCTCAAGTGTATTCCCAAACTTCGGCTGAATAGAGATTCCCAGCAAAACACATTCGGTGCACTTTTAGAACGTTTTCTTTAAAACGGAACGGATTAGTAAAACATTTCAGCTTCATTTCTTTGTACACAACACATTCGAAATACATTTTAGCACATATTCAGGCAACTGGAACACTTAAAGAGTTTCAAATGTGTACCGATTATTTGCAGTGTATCTCATACTATGAATTTAAGACGTTTTAAACTGCCCTTCGTAAACCCAAAACTGTTTTAGTTTGTGTATCTAGATATTTTTCAGTGAAAACTAAATAAACTCAGATACATTACTGTTTCCACAATAAGGCCCTAACAACATTTGGCTAAGAAATATAACTTATTTTTCATCTGACCCATTTTACTAGGTTGCTACGCATAAAAAAATCCAAACAGCAAATCTGACAAGATCATATCGTTAAAGAACGTTGAACAAAAGTCAGAACGTCAAGTTTCGGGTCGCATCGTAAATTATTTACAACATTATGCCATTAAAAAGAAAGAAATTTCGCACATCTTCAAACTTTTTCCCTTTTTGTTGCAAACGCAGCATGTATCTGTTTTCACATACCTGGGATGCATGACAATGATGTTATTTCTGTAAAAAGATATAAAAGTAAAATTTGAGTGAAAAGGAGGAGAAACTGTCACCCAGGCATGGAAAGATTAGCTTTTCTGGTTTCGAAGAAATGCGATACCATCGAAGAGAAAAAGGAAATGCGAAATATGAATGATGAGTTTTTGGATTCTTATGCATATTTATTGATTTAGTCTAGTTGGATAACTTACTTGAAATATTTAAAATTTGGGTAAATTTAGTTCTATGTTGCTTTATAATATAAGGAATTTAAAGAGGGAAAGCTATTTTTCACTGTGTGTTTCAATTTTTAATATAATTTTGATAATGCATCGCAGATTACCACACACTGCAGGAAAATTCCAAAGCCTTATTGGTCACGTGACGGGATTTTACGGGTTTAAACTAGTTTCCGGTGAAAAATAAGTATTAACAAAATCAAGTGGTAAGGAAAATGACGAATCATGGGCACCCAATGGGTAGGTTTGTCTTCTATCGTCAATACCAAATTTTTAATTGATCTTATAGGAGCACCATTAATGAATTCTAAAAAAAAATGTATCTTAAAGACCATGATCGCATTTTTCCAACATAAATTTTCATCTTCAGTGTAATTTATTACTTTAATGCTTCTCAGTCACCAATAGTAAATTTTCTTTCTAGTTAAGATTTTGAATAGTTTTTGAAGAACGTGGCACTGCTACTCATTCCTTGGCCGTTTTTTCTCTCTTTTTTTTTGTATTATGTATTTTTTGTATTTATATATATTTTTACCATTAATTAAAATAGTTAAGATCCTTTTAAGCTAAAGTGATGTTAACTAATGATGTTAAGTAAAAGTAAGTATTCCAGTTATGAGTACACATGACCACACAGATGATATTCTGCCGTTCTTACCAAATATTATTATTTAGAATTGATGATAAAATATTAGCTTAATTTGGGAAACAAGTAGAATAGTCTATTTTGTTTACTTATTTATTTATTACTGTTGTTGTTCACTAACCTTTTAAAAGCGATTAGTCCGTTATCCTTTTTTAAAATTTAATGTTGCTCGAATGGGTAAGTTGAAAAGTCTTGAGATTATAAGAAAAATAAGTATTTTAAGATGATTGAATATTTTTTTTATTATTATTTCCTAGAAAAGATTAATTTCAGCAAGCATGACTATTACTAGGTGAATTCCGGGAAAGGGAGACATGACACTTGAATTTTAAAAATTAATTTTCTGTCACTTGCCATATACAATTATCTTCAGAAATAAATGAGTTTCGTGCATCTTAACTTATTTTTCCCAAACAGTTTGATGACTATTAGAAAATCGAGTGCAAAATCAAGTTTTCTCTTTGTGTTTCTACAGAGCAAAAAATATCTTTTTTGTTACATACTGTAACATCAATAAACTTGTTATCAGCGATATTAGGGTACATCAAAGATAATATTTAGGTTAACTTTTATCCTTTGAATGTTTAGTTACACTTTTTGGTAAGTAATTTAATTTTTTTTTTCCAACCATGAAATAGGTCTATTAGTAAGGTGACAATTTGATGTCCTTCCGTTAACAAAATAATACATCTTAGTTCATTAAGAACCTATTGGGTATAGAAACTAATGTTTTTTTATGCAAAGCAGAATTATGTCCCTTGTCAAGGAGGCATAGTTAGAATTTTAATATAGGTTAATTTATATGGTTTTTAATGGTAACGGGAGGACAAAAAAAATACGGTAACGGAAGGGCATTTAACTATAAGCTGGTAGAGGCTAAAATTTTAGAATGCTAGTACAAAACAAACTATCATATAAAGTTCGTAGTCACATTTGAAACATATATAAGTAATATTTGTATGAAAATTATGTGTGCTTTTATTTAAAAAAATAACTTTTATTAAAATTTATTAAAAACTGATTCGTGATCTTATTTCTTCTATTGTATGTGATGAAAATCACGAAAACTACACTTAAAAACTCTTAAGCATGTGAAAATCATTTTGATATGACATGTTTGTGATATGAAAAGTCAATTCAAGCTGAAACATTTGTTTAAAAACTTGAAACTTATATTGGAACAATACAATATTGAAACGTATTTCAGATTTAATGCCACAAGTCACAGGAAGTTGATTGAGAGCATTGATTTAACAGTTAAACGTACTGCGAAGATATCAATAAATTCATAAATCAACTTTCAAAAATATGGAGAAAAAAGGATCCAAAAATATCCATTCTCATCCTGACACACAAAATATGTGCTATTTGAATCCTGTAACAAGTTATGTTATTGACTATAATAAGTACTTCAACAAATTGAAGGAGATTTCACTTCAAAGTCAACAGACTGACCTTGAAAGTCAATAAATAATGTTGAAACTGAAGATACAGCTGAACCGAAAACACCAAGTCATAAGAAAATGCCAAAAGATTCATTAACGAGTTTTGCTAGTTGAATGGAAGGGAAAGGAATTAACAAAGAGCAATGTTGCACAGGTACTTCATATAGATGATGAAGAAATAGAAGTATCTTGTTTGAAAATGCGTAATAATGTGGGAATGATCTTCGTGTTTAATGAGAAAGAAGATCAATGTTATATGGATTATGATAAAATTATTGAGTATTTAAAGCATTCACAATTGTAAATTTTGGCTCAGACAATAGATATCATTATTTAAGACTGCTGTATTAGCTGAATAAATGTTTGTAAATTGAAACTTACCAACTTTAATTGATTTGGACTTCTTGTCTTTCCGTTACTGTCCTTCCGTTACCCTTAACAAATACGTAATTCATATGCTTAAAATAATTATTTTTTAAAACTAAATGAAATTGTAATTATTGAACACTCCAGTATGTGCCCTAATTTTTATAGACCTTCCGTTACCGTTCTTTAAATTTGATTAAAAAAAAGTTACTACCAAAATGTCTTGGCTTTGGCTTTTTTAGCAACTTACTGTGATGTGTATAGAAGTCATCAGCTTCCGGAAAAATATGTATTTTGATATGCTCTCAGACAGAAATGCATCGATTTTTTTGTACAACTCGTTCCGTTACCGCTGGAATTCACCACTAGCTTTCAGTGTGTCCATAACTAAGTGCCATCAGAACTAGTCAAACCAATGTATTCCGATTTATTTCAAAGGATCCATATAAACCATGGTTGGAAATTAATGAAATTTTCACAGCTTTTAAAGTGCAATTTCTAAGTTCAAACGCCGTGAAAATATATTTTTTTCTGCGAACTAGAACCTTAACATCACAGTTCAGTATCAATCCAAAAAAAAAACTTTAACCATGTCAATAACTAGTCATTTACCCTAGTTCCTTAGTAAATTTTTTCTACTGTAACACCTTTTTATAGACAGAACCGACTTAACGTAACTTTTAAAAAACGATGTATTATTTTCGGCCTACTAGCAGTTTTCCTTCCTGCATTTTGGATTTTGTTCATTTGATTCTATCTTACCTTCAAATAGCCCTGGTCTTTAAAGGTTAATATTTAATGCGACAAAGATGTGATAATTAATAATAATTTTTAAAAAATATTACGCTGTAATGGACTTGTAAATGTTTACAAGTCCCACCTTAGTCAATTTTTTTTGAAAGCATGCGGTATACGTATTGCTGAATGAAAGTATCAGTGCCTGCGAAATAAACATTTAAGTACTTTGTAAATAAATAATTAACGAATGTTTGTTTTTCAAAAATTATTTTCAGTGGAAATTTCACAAAGGTTTATCTACTATTCCTTCAACAAGAATAATTACTTGATGAGTCAATCTAAATTCACATGCATATTGTATGCCTTAAAAAGCAAGTATTTGGAAATTCACTATTTTTACATTTGAAATCGTTCTTAACTCAATAAAATATTCAAGATATGTGTCTAAATATACATTATTTACTAGATAATATATAGTAAAATAGATTACCAGTAGCAAACGTTAAGTCATTAGTAAAACAAAGGGGGTTGAAGAGCACACTTCACTTAGTTTACCTATTATTTAAAGTATTTCGACATGGCATTAAGCAGACAGTTGTGTCTGAAATCTGATTCGTAACTATATGAAAAATGTATTAAAAATGTAACTGTGATCAAAATTATATTTTATTTGTTATGGAGACACAAACCTTCTCTCAGAAAACAGTAAATGCAAATCAATCACTTTAACATAGCAGGTATACATTCTTAAATTGCTCTTGTGAGGGTTAGCCTCTACTAAGTTTGTGTTTGCTTTTATGTTACTCTTCTTCTTCTTCTTCAAAAAAAAAAAAAAAAAAATCAAATTTATATTTCTCCTCGCAGACTCAAAAAAAAAAAAAAAAAATCACCAGACTGATATGAATCCGCTTGTTTGGTACAAAATATGATCTACAATGGACATGCTGATGGTGGATAACGCCTTCTTGCAATTTGAAAAAATGTGATATGCGCATGACATATGATTACATTGAGGGAATAAGATTATTTTTATGTATGATTATATTAGAATTGCTGATGTATTATTTGCAACTGTATTTATTGCCACTGCTCTGTATTTAACCCTAACACTTATCAATTCATTCAGATCAACTTTTGTGCCGAAATTGTTTCTTAACAAACATAACTAGAAAAATGTATCAATGTAAATTTGGATTCACATAAACTTCTCAAACTGCTTGACCAAAACATGAAAAATTACACTGCACCCACTTTATGTTTAAGAAAAGTCGTTTACTTTTTTTACAATGAAATGTTGTTCTTAATTAATAACTAAAAATTTTAACAAATGTACTTACGTTCTCGAATTTCCGACGGATTATAAAAAATCCTGTAACAAATGGCCAAATTGATTTTACATTTGTGAACTAATATCACTAACTTAAACAAAAGAAGAAAGGTCGCACGCTTTAAATATAATTTAACAACATAACGATGAATGCACTACTAACGAGAAATTTATTGAAGGAAATTATTTAGAAATATGGACAGTATTTAATTTCTTCTAACGAAAATAGTTAGATCTCATTATTCCAGAAAAAATGAAAGAACAGATTAATAATCATTAAAGCCTTTGAATAGATGAAACATGTTTTATACTTCAAAAGGTAGTTTTTTTTATCGCTCTTTATTGTTTTTTGTATCACCTGTTTTTTCTTAAGAGCCAGTTTTTATATGAACAGGGCAGAAATGTGATGCTTGGATATATACACCAATTTTTATTTTGCTCAAATTTTTATAGTGGATTCTTTTAAAGATTTTAGAAAAAACATTTTTTCTTCTCCAAAAAATTTTTGGGGACCTGTAAACGTTCGTAAAGTGAAGCCCGACGTTAAGGTTCTTCGAAATCGACGTTTTTTTTTTCAATTCAATTATTTCTGTGTATTGAGCATCAATCAGAAAATTTCTGGTGTTGACAATGTGACATTTAGTGCCTAAATTGAAATATATCGCAAATTTTGTCGCTGACCTTCAGTACAGCCTTTCGAAGGTCCCCAAACTTTGTCGAAAAAAAAATGAAAAAGTGCCATGTTTGAGGCCCTCTGACTACCTGCATTAAGGCCCAACCATGGTTTTGTACGTAATTTGTGCAATAATAGATATATAAATATTTCAATGCCCTCATCAGTTGCAAGGCTCACCCTCTGAGCTGCCAAAAAATGGCAGTTTTTGTATCGAAAAATCGGGTCAGTGTAGAACTGGATAACTGCATTTCAAACTAGATTATGTGTATTTTCACAAAGAAGGGACAGAACTATGCGCAAACTCTTTTCAAGAACACAATGCGTATTTAAAAAGCAGTAAAATGAACTATTCGGTTTTCAATTCAATCAACATATCCGGGATTAAACTTTCCCCGAGGGTTGACACAAATTTCATGCAAATTTGTATTTTTTACATTTTGTTTCATTCTGGAAATCTCTCCTTGTTTCGAATATCGTTAATAATTTTACTAATACCAAAAAGTGTTTTAAAACCTGGTTTCTGAAAGAAAAACAAAAGCAGTGAATAAAGAATAGTACACGTTAGAAATATCTGTAGAAAACAGAAAATAGAACGGTTAGTATTGCGGTAAGAACTTATTTGTAACACTTTTTAAAAGGTGTTTTAGATATATTTTTAATTATTTTAATTAAGATTTCTTTTTTCGTTTGATAATGTCTTATTTTCTTCCACTTTAGGCTGTATATTCCAGCGACAAAAATTATTTTCTCTGCACTAAACTACCATTGTAGCAAAAATTTACTAAGTCATATTTTGTTACTTATAATAAAATCAATATTATGACTATAAAACAAGGGTAGGTTGCCTAACTCTCTAGTGGTACAATAAAAAAGTGCAAGACAAAGCATATAACATGAGTACAGCTAACTGGATGCGTCGTTAATTCGTATACAATTTACTCATCTTGAAGTGCATTTTATGAGCCTGCGGAGCCATTGCCCATAAATCTGTCACTTGTTTGTGAAAAGACATACATTCCAGTTTGAAATGCAGGCATCAAGTTCTATACTAACCCTCAGTGCAATGAGATACAGGCCTCTAAAAAGAATACTTTTTATCATATTTTGATGACAAAACTGCTCTTTTTTCGCAGCAGTGAGCATTAACTATGCATTGAATGAGCTTATTTAACAACTTATATACATATTTTTACACAAATTGATAGCAAAAACTATGGTTGAACCTCAGTGCATAGAACCAGGAGACCTCAAACATGACACTTTCTTCGGCACAGTTTAGCCGACCCTGTCAGCGTCCACTGAAGGTCAGCCATAAAATTTACGATAGATTTCACTTGAGGCACTAAATATCATGTTGTAATCATAAAGATTACTTTTGCTGATGCTCAATGAGCAGAGATAATTGAAGATTAAAAAATGTCGATTTGAAAAAAAAACCCTAAGTCGGGACCAACTTTCGGAATTTTTGTGGGTCACAAAAATTTTTTTTGGAAGAAAAGAAAAAAATATGTGTCTTAAATCATTCAAAGAATTCACTGTAAAACTTTTAGCAAAATCAAAAATGGCATCTGACCTGCCTGACTCTTATAAAAACTGGCTCTTAAATGTTTTACACACTGCTTACTTAACATATTGTTTGCACATTTTTTCTTATTTTACACAATGCAGCTTTGTATCCTTTTCCAGTTTTGTTTGTAATAGACGAAACATTTACTTTCCACAATAATAAAAAAAAACATTTATCTCCATATAGGGGAAGGTGGAGTAACTTGGACGTAATGTACCTTGATTCTTTATTATTTCTACCTTCTAATTTAACATTATCTCAACACTACACGTATAGTCTGTAATTTTACATCATAGTTTTCAGTATAACTTTCAGCAAAACTACAAATTTGAGATAATAAGGTAATAAGCCATTAATGGCCATGGTAACTTTGATGATTAAGCTTTTCATATGCTTTGGTTAAGTGCATTGATGTGATTTTTTTAAAGCAAAACTTTACACATATCCACAAAAATCAGCTGAAATCATTTCCATACAGGGAACACTGGAGTAACTTGGACATAAATGACCCTTGTTACTTTATTATTTTTAGCTTCTGCTTTAGCAATATATCACTAGTCTAAATTTTATATATTTCCATAGTTTTCAATATAACTTTCGGCAAAACTGCAAATTTGAGGCAATAAGGTGAATGAGCCGAAGATACCCAAGCTTTGATTGTTTTTCATTTTTTTTTTTTGGTTAAGTGCATAATTGCTATTTTTTAATGAAAAATTTCACACTTATCTGCAACATTTATTAGTTATAACTTTCTTTCTAAAACAAATTTTAATTTTCGCCATTCACTTTAAAAATTGTAGTTCATGTGCCTCTTTTCGATTATAGTGCCAAAAGGGTGGGACATTGAAATCACTTATAAAATGAAAATAAATCTTGGAAAACGTTTTATTTCAGGAAGGGTATTAAAATTTTCAGTTCAAATTAGGTATTTAATTACAAGTAAACTATAAGGGGAAAAAATACTTTTTACATTTGTTTGGTCTTGCGCTGCCGAAATGGAAAAAATGCAAAGCAGGTTCCCTTAGTAATGCGTAATATATTAAACAGTTCAGTGGAGCTCCGAAAATTACCCTACAACACAAATTAATTTTTCTGTGAGGAGGTCACCCAGGGAACATACATATGATCAAAATATGTATGACGTGAAATTATTCATTGTCTTAATTCATAAGAATTGAAATGATTGAGGTAAAGAGAAAAAGAAATATTAGTTAGGGAAACGAATCTGGCCTGAAGTTTTAAGAATTTAGGCACATGTAAGTTCATAAATAATCTTACCTGGAAACTACAACTAGTCCTCCTCTGAAGTGAAATCATTACATAAAATGGAGGCAGACCAAGGTTTTTGCAACAAATTTAGCCAAACGCACCACAAAAAATGACTTACTAAGCAGTACTACCAACACGTGGTTCTAAGAGGAAAACTGACCACTTTCGGCTCACCTACTATGTTGGAAAATAAATTAACGCATCAAAAGCTTTTTTTTAACGATTTCTTTTCAGGATTATAGGTCACAATATACAAATTCTGTGTTAAATTTAATACTATTTCTAATGCTTTTTTTTTTTGTTTTCTGTGAAATTATACATATTTATTTTTTTATTTTTTATTTGGATAGGCTTGAAATTGCATGTTTTATAACTATCTAAATACTGCCAATACTTCAAATTAAGTTACGTTGAATAGTTCTTGCGAGTTAATACTAGACATTAAAAAAATTTTGCTCACGCTTTTTTTTTTGTTATACTGTTTATTTTTCATTTTCCCCTGAGATCCCCCGCACCTACCGCTTGCACAGGTTATACTGCAACCCTAAAATGTATCTTTTTGTAGAACAAAGGATATCTCTCATGTTTTATTGTAGCCCAAGAGAAATATTCTTTGTTCTATAAGAAGATAAATTTGCGAATATTTATGTAGTAGTTTTCACTTGCTCTTTCTTCTGATACGTGGTAAATTTTACTTATCTTTTTATTGTGAAGAACTAACACATTTTTATTCCGTTACAGGTATAAACAATGATTTCTTGTAAAACTGCAAGCAAAAATAAAGTCATTCAATGGACTTTCTTGACAAAATTTTAGAAGAACTATTTCCCATGAAAGTAAAAAGGGAATAAACGCTATTTTATTGAATATATTTTATTCATGTTCCGATATTGAAAGCAAAAAATGCTTAAGCCTCGAGTTTATACTATGGAATAAAAAGACGAGAATCTTCCAGAAAATCGCGTGAGAAGAAAATATTTTACGAAAGTCAAATCAAAATGTCTAAACACATATACACCGCCCTTTACTTTGTAATATAAAAGCTTAGATTTTAAAGCTCACTTTAGCTGCTGCACTTTCAGGAAATTTTATATTTTGCAATAAATAGCTTCGGACATTTTCGAATGATAAAATGTGAAACACTGGAATTTTTTTTTTCAATTTTTTCTGCATTTGCTTGAATAATGTTCAAAAATGGGTTTCTTAATGCGTACAAAGATGAAAATGGAATGCAAAAAAAAAAAAAAAAAAAAAAAAAAAGAGGGAAAAGCAAAAGACTATATTAAAATTCTTTGAAAATGGGAATTTGAAAAGAATCTCAAACTACAACAAAAGAATATCTACAAAAAGTGAAATTTGATGTAGTAATAATAAGCATTCTTAAATGACCCTAAATTCTTTAAGACTACGAACTATCTGTTAAATCATATAATCTAAGCAAGTGTAAGAAAAAAAACGTTTATCAGATTTGTAATGGAAAATTAAAAATCAATTCTATTGACTCGCAGTCACATTTTTCAATATCTATCCAGCCAATCCTGGTTCGGTAAATGCTGAACCCTTATTGGTTGTAAAGTCGTCTTTCGTTATATTTAAAGCTTCGTTATATTAGTTAAAATTAAATTTAAAGTCAATTAAAAAGCACAACAAATGTCTAAAGAATAGCATTTGAATAGACTCACTACCAAACGGCACGACCTTGAGGGTCACGGATTTGGACAAAATTCTAGATATAGGTTTATTCCAACTAGATATGAGCCCAGGTATAGCGGTTTGACTGCATAGGTCCTAGTTCGGTGGCAACGGGGGTCCAAAGTTGATAATTTGGACCCAGAAATGCAATGGAATTTCCTTTAAAATTACCATTTTTATCGCTTTTTCTGCTGTTGTACTGCAGAATGAGCCGTTTGCATACTTATCATTGAATTATTTAAGTTGAATAATAGTTTTTAATAAGCGGCTCTAAAATTCAAATTGGCTCCTACTTTTAATTTCAATAACTTGAAAGCAAAATTAACATAGTAACAGGATATTTATCGTTTGCAAATGAAACTAATTATTTTCATTTTATGTTAATCGTTTTCTAGTAACAAGTATTTATCGATTGCTAATAAAAACATTTACTTTAACTGGATATTTATCGCCTGCTATCAAAGATATCCCACATTGATAAGCAAAAAATGGGAGAAGAGAAAACTTTCTGATTTATTGCACATGGCACACAAAAGAACAAAAATACAAGATTGTTTCGACTTTTCAACCAACTTAGATCATGCCCATAAATAAATACGTGTCCCCCCCTTATACTCAATTTACTAACAAAAGATGAAAAAGATGTTGGGAGATCGAACATAGTGTCGAATTCTGAAATTCCAATGGAAACGCCATTGCATTTCTGAGGCCAAACTAGCAACTTTGGACCCTCGTTGCAGAGAAACTAGGGCCTATGCAGTCAAACCGCTTTACCTGCACTCATATCTAGTTTGAATGGATCTATAGCTAGAATTTTGTCAAAATCCGTGACCCTCAAGGTCGTGCCGTTTGGTCGTCAGTTGAATATACCTAAAAGACGAATAAGTGTAAGAGACATCGAAACAAAAATCATCTTAAAGTTAAATAAATACCAGAATAACAATAGTAAAAAAGAATTCTTTCAGAGACGCAGTTCAATATATCCCTTACGAAATTTTTCTATAGAGTTCTATAAAAAATTTTTATAACGAACTTTTCGTAACGAACGAAGACAATTAATTCCTCCCCAAAGAACTATTAACCATAAAAAATTCATATCTGTTCTATTTTGTGCATGTGATTTGTTTAAGGCTTGCCATTTTTCGTTATTAAACGGCTTTTTTTTTATATAATAAACGACATTTTGATTTAACAGAAAGCAACATAAAAAGCCAGCATTCTCCAGTTTTGGATTACTTTTGTTTACCTAAACAAAACGGTAACGACCAAAACAAAACAGCTCATTGTAGTTTCTAAACACTGAGTTAAGGTATGATTAATGTAGGCATTTGTTTCGTTAAAATAATCGTTTAAAAGTCAAAACTTTCTTTTATATACGTTCATGATTAGTATGTGATGATGTAAGATAAGTGTTTTTCGTGCACATTAAAGTTTCTCGAATAAAATCGCTTATTAGACTTACATTTTATCACAAACATTTTCGAAACAATTTCTAGCCATAGTTAGCGCATTGCAACAGCCATTCTAATAAGAAAAAAATAAAAAGAAGTATCAATTAGTTACAATTATATAGTACGTAAAATAATAGAATTTTGAAATTAGAAAAGCTAACGGTAGGAAGCTTTTGGAAGTAATTTCAAACATGATTAAATCAAGTGTCAAGACAGTAGCTGTCAATATCTATAAATATCTCACGCGTCAAATATAACAATGTCCTTCAGAAAGATAGAAAATTCAATGATCGCATGTTAGTTTAGGTTCAACTCTTTTGAAACTTCATCGAAAAATGTTTAGAACATGTTTCGCAAGCTACCATTTTTAATGAAAGAAAGCGCTTATCGATTTTTCCATCACCCTGTATGGCTTTTAAAGTGACTTTACTTTTCTAATGGACAAAAGATCGCTTTTAAAGTGTTTCATGAAAGTTTTGAACAACATTTCTGCGGTGAGAAGTATCAGACATAAGAAAAATCATAGATTCAATGTTCACGCAACAAGTACGTGAAAGAAAACAGACATAATTTAAAGCAAGTTATATTGATAAAATAATAGCTAGTATTAACATTATTATCCTGTACTAATATTTAAACAGTTTTATCGTTGATAAAATGTCTTCTCATGTACCCAGTAACAAGACGCTCAATGTGGCCGAAACGAAAAATAAATGTTTTTGCATCAAAGGAAAAATAATAAGCTTTTTAAACCTAAAATATATTACGGCTCTGGCAAAAAGACGACTAATCTTGAGAGCTGATTTTTAATGGAAAAAATACGAGAAACTCTTGCATTAACACAAGCCAAACACAGTTGCAATAGCTATTAGAAAAACAATTAGACGTTGCCCAGCCCCATTACAACAAACAAAACCGTTTAGTCAGTCGTAATTCTTCATTTAAATTATCAGAGCCAAACTAGAGTACTATTGCGTTTTCTTATTTTGACGTTATATTTGTTTATTAAAATACTTGTTGACAAACAACAGTTTAACAGACTACGAGTTTGTATGTCAAATGGTAGTTTGTCAAAGCCGTACAATATAAAAATGTAATTTTCTTCTTCCTTAAGCTTCTCTAGTTTGAAAAACGTAAGTTTAGCCTAATTTTATGGCATCTTTATATCACATTTCTTAAGTTGTTCTAAATCAATAAATAAAATTAGTCGAGCGTATCAGATAATGAGAAACGCTATCTGGAACATTTCTGAAGCTTTCTGCATAGTCAACTTGATTGACATTCCAAAGACAGAATGTTATAAAGAATTTTACAAATGGTTTCAAATTTTCAGATGTCACTTTAGTAAACAAAAATGCTTTTACTAAATATAATATTGCCAGTAATGACATTTTGAATTTACAGTTTAATTCCTAAACGTCAAAATCTAAAATTAAAGCTCTACATGTATTTTTAATTAACATGATTAAGATTAAAACTGAGGTAAAAAGGATATAAAATAAATCTAAATGTAATTTGAGTGTAAAATTGGTATTAAACACGAAACAATTTAATACAATATTGGAAGTCCGGGCTGACAAATGAAAGAGGCCGATTTGGAATTATATAGTAGAATTAGATTTCCAAGTTTTATGGCGGAGAGGGGGCCGGCGAGCAAACTGACAAGAGGCTGTGCTTATTTCTAGGTGGCCATTGTAAAAGTTCCTTAAGCATTGTCATTTAAAAATTGCCTATTGTTTATTAATAAATTTTCTTGACCATTTTTTGATCTTCATGACTTTTGTGCTTTTTTTTCCAACACCTCGATTCTCTTCAACTAGGCTTAACCATCTAAACCTTTAACACTGCTGAACTTAATTTAACACCTTGACTCTGGCTTCTTGAAAAGCTTCTGAGAAATGCATTACAATGCCAGAGATACGAAAAAACTCTGCATAACTATATTTTTCGACAGTCAGCCTGTGGACAGCAGCTAAGAGGTACTTCATGCATCCATGTAATAAGTACTTGTTTTAAGAATTTTCTTCTTAAACCCTTGAGGATAAAGTTTTAATTTGTTATCTCAACATTTCCCACATATTTTATTCTTGTTAATAAACTTTTGCATTCTTCTTCTTTTTTAACTAGTCACTCGTTTTAATAATTGCAATGAATTCTTCATTTGAGAACTCCTTGATGGCAAACTTTTTCTTACGTTATCTTCTTTCATTACTTCTTAAGATGTATCTCTTGGGATAACACGCAGGTTTTAGGACCCGAAAAAAAATCAGTTAATTACGTAAAAAAAAATTTCTTCTAGAAATTGACTTACTGTTCAAGATTTTTGAAAGAGTCACAAAAAATAAGATCACAGGAGCAATACATTTAATGCAATTTTTGTTAGAAAAATAACTTTATAGCAACATGCATCAGGTTAAATGTTAACAAGAAAATAAATGTTCATATTTCCTCAAAAGACGAAAAAAACAGAGAGGGAAACATCAAATCTGAAAAAAGAAGGGATATAGAACGAAAAGTTCTACTCACAAGAATTAAAAAAAAAATGAATGGAAAAATAAAAGTACGTTACGTGAAACTTGCAACTTGGAGTGATGATTAAATGCTTTCTCGAGAAAATCGCCGGTGCCAAATATTAAAAATATTAAGAAGCTCGCTTAAAGATTTTATTTACGCTCGTGACGTTAGCCTTACGTCATTCAGAAACTGCTTTTGGCAGCAAGTGTTGATAAAAATATGCTGATTTTCGGAAGCTTTCATAAAAGTTTTCATTGAGATGTTTCTCCATTTTATGTTTTTCCATCTTTATTACACGCTGACATTAGTTTCTTCTCAATTTATTTCCTTTTCAAAATAAATGCAACTATTTTTTTTCTATAGCAAGCGATACCAGTTTCGGAACATAAACTTCAGTTTTTTGTTTTCTAACGTCCTTGCTAAAGTCCTAACAAAAATAATTATAGCATGAAACGTAGGGGAATAATACGAATCTCATTTAACTTCAAAAGCTTGAAACAAAGAGCCAACTTTTTTGAACTTGTTGTAAAACAGAAATTAATTACGTTCTTGACAAAATTATATTTCAAAGCTGCAGTTTTATAACAATTGTCTGTTTTCAAAAATAACAATTGTTTAATTTGTGATTGTAATATTATAAAACTTATCACGCTGAATCTACCTGGTTCGCGTTTTATATTTTTGCCAGCTATAATTTGCGATTTTTTAGCTTAATTTTTCCTTTTCTTCATATAAAAACGGTTTTTTACGGCTTTGTTCACAATGTACATTAATTAAATTTTTGATGTACATTTTTCAAACTAAATTTAATTACATATTATACTTTTATGGTCCACATAAAGGATGGGAAATTTCCGGGAAAATTATCAGCCAAAAATAGTTTTAACCCTCATAATCGATATTATTAAAAAAAATAATAATAATAACAGTCGTTAGTAGTCGAGTTAAGGCCGGAAAACTATTTAGTGAAAATGCATTCCTAGTTTTACTCGCATGATTGGAACCATGATATTAAAAACCTCACCACAACAAATGAGAAAAATCGTTTGCACGTGCCAATTTTTCGTGTAGTGGTGATTGAATTATGCAATTTCACGTTTAGTGTCATTCCATAGAGTGACTATAGGGAAAGGTAAATTGACCCCAACTTTTGCAGTTTTCAGAAGACTCATAAAAATATTAAAAACTAATTCCATCTTAAATTTAAATTTCAATTATGTTTTTCAGAAGTTTTAAGAAAAACAATTGAATTTTAAAAGGAGCAAGGGTCAACTCTAGAGAAAACGGCAAAAAGTACTACCAAATTGAAAGAAATGGCGAAATTCTTTATTGTTAATAGATAAACATGTTAAACCAAACTTGATAACCCAAAAATCATTTTTTAAATATCCACATTTATTTTTGCAGCAAAAATGACGGTACACGATGGCATTTTTCTTTTTGAATTCATCTACAACATAAATTAAGATTCATGAGAAATAAAGAACTTTTTTCACCCTAATAAACTAAAGTACACAATGAAAAAACAAAGTTCATACTTTAGAATAAGAATGGGTAGTCTTGACGTGGTGATAAGATAACAAACTGTCTGTTGATAATATGAACTGTTTGTTGAAATTTGCTGTTACTTTACCATCAGTTAAGCTCTCTGATTACGATTAAGCGAATTTTTATCATGCTCCATCAAAAAATTTGGATTTGGCCTTTTTTGGTGTACCAACCTTTCTATTTGACCGATGAAAAAACATAAGAATATTTTTCTTAAAACATAATTTCTTTTTTAATGCCTCGTTACAGCGCAGATAGCTGACTGTAAAAGTCATCTTTTCAGCAAAAAAGATAATTTTGTGTGAAGTTTTCAGCACAAAGCGCTTAATAGGTTAGCTGCCATCCAATAGAGCCTTGAAAGTTGACTTCCGCATTTGGTACTGGAATAAGAGGGAATCAGGAAAAACTACAATCAAGAAGCTCAAAGAAAGTAGAAAACGTAACAAGAAACTATTTTTCCCTCCTTGTTTCTTATACCAACGAATCCAGCACCGGGATAGAAACTTGGTGTCATTTCAAAACTGCTAATTTATACGATTTCTGTAACAAATTTACTAAGTCTGTTTCACACATGTTTTCGAGTGTACCACAATCTAAATCTTGCTTTTTCTCCGGTATAATGCATAAGAAAATAACACGAGGCAGATCCACATGCTTTTTGTTACACATTATAGATACTTTTTGTTACACAATAAGATACTTTTTGTTACATATGTGTTTTGTTACACACCGTCTTTTGTCCAATCTCATTTTAACCATAAGTTCATTTCTTTCGCATTGAAAAAGGCCTTCCTTGTATCGCCAAAATACGTGTCTACAGTAATCTGCAATTTGTGCTCTTTGACGTTGTTGTTTCTTATCTTATTTTGTTATAGAGCGTCTGGTAGCCTCTGGTAACCAAATGGTTTGTCTTAATATGATCTTAGTGCTTAACGAGTCAAAAGTAAAACAAATAATAAAACGCATGATTAAAAACGTTACTAAGTAGACGATTTACTTCTTTTTAAAAGTAAATCAAGCCAAATCTATGGAAATTAAATACTAATAAGTGAGATAAAATAAAATGTAATGTAACTTAACGAATTATTATTTAAATTCAAAGAAACCAATAGGGTAACCTTTAAGAATGTGCTACAAATGTTAAATTTAAAAAAAAACTACCTTTTAGCTTTCTTAAACAAAGTATCTGTCATAAATGAAAATTAAGCACATATTTTATCAGTTATCATTGTAGGCGTAATTGATAAAAAGGCAGGATAAAACACAATTTTATGCAAACATATTTTCAAGTTTTGTATATGGTGAATATTAATTAAAAATAAATATAATATGTAAACGTTAGAGACATAAAAGGTAGAGTTTTCCCGTGGTATTAGTTTTGAAAATTAATCTATATTACAGTTAGAAATAAAATTTTCAGCTTTGCAGAAAATGATAAAAATGCTTAAGAAGAAGGTTAAAAGATTTTGACGCACGTGGCTCATGAAACAACAAAAAGAGAACAGTTCTTATCAATATTGTTTTTTTAACTGAAAAAAAAGGTATGAGCCCTTTAACAGAACAATTTCGAAGAATGAAGTGTTAAAAATAATACGTTATGAAAAACAAATGAGGTAGTGAGAAGCAAAGGGATGCAAGTGGCAAAATTAAAAATTTGGAGATAATCAGTACAAAAAGTAGGTGAACTCCTCCTCTGTCTTGGGGCAAGAGATAGTGCTAGAAGCCCTGGTAGGTGCTTCTGTATAGCATGACTTAGAAAAAAAAGTCAATGAAAGCCTACCTAGGACGTAATCTTTAACTCAAAACTCGAAAATGTCCACTTACATCCCTTGGCTTCTAAGTGCCCCAAATGTAAAAGCGTCTTATTTAAAAACTCATCATATTATTAAAGATAGTTTTTTTATGCTATAAAAGACTGTTTGCTTAGTTTGGTAAAAAAAAAAGAGGCCTCCGTGGCTCTGTGGTAGAAGCTTCGTCTTCTAAGCTGCAGGTCGTAGGTTTGATTCCAGCCGGTGTCCTGGGTGGTATTTTCTTCTCTTGTGTTGTAATCTTTCCTGTGTTTGTCCAAAAGAAAGGCGCTTGGCACACAGTCCTCTATGTATGTGAAGCTGTTTAGCATATAAATAAAGAAAAATAAATAAAAATTTATATATAACATCATTTATTTTACATAAACTTTACTTCGAGAGGTGCACGTTCCTGGATTTCAGACTACTTGTGTAGCAAAGTTCCTGCTTTAAATACTATAGGTGTGTCTAAATAACGCAACGTATTTTAGATGCAGCTACACAAAGATACATTGACTTTTATAACATTTTTACTTAGTCATCCAGAGCTTGATAATTTTAGCTGTGATTTTCAAATTTTTGTTTGAATTGAAAAAAGACGAGTTCAATCCACACATTTAGAATTTCTGTATTATGTTAATTTCAAAGTTTTTACTTTGTGCATATTAGCATGCATTT
Source organism: Uloborus diversus (assembly GCF_026930045.1). Taxonomy (NCBI): domain Eukaryota; kingdom Metazoa; phylum Arthropoda; class Arachnida; order Araneae; family Uloboridae; genus Uloborus; species Uloborus diversus. The sequence continues at coordinate 171,357,985 of NC_072733.1, forward strand.
GTGAAAAACAAAAGTGGATTCACTTAAACAGGTATTATTCAATTTTAATTTAAATAAACATCATCCGCATAGTTTATTTGTTTTGCTAAATTGTAACGGTCTCGAAGATCTCTATTCATTTTAGGAACATTGAAAATGTGGTTATTAAGCTTTGTTTAAAACAAGATTTATTTCCATCATTTAAAAAGTTTTCTTGAAAACAGAAGCTTTAAGTTTCTTATATAAGAGTTTGCATACTGTAGTTGCCAGTTCATGCAAAGCTAATGAACGAAAGTAATTAAAGATTTGTTTTCTAAAGGCAAATAGATTCGTGATTAAAACATTTCAAAATACTCTGAAAATAGTTTATTCATATAATCTACAGAAGGACAATTCTGTTTCAAAATAGATGTTTAAAAAGTATCAGTTCATTGTACTCCTATTCGGGGATTTTCGTTACATTTACTGATAAAATCTCAGGAAAATGAAACTAAGACTTTAGACAAGTATATAAAGATACTTCTGAAATTGTTTCCCTCTTTTTTTAACTAGTTATCCCATTTCTTCTCAAATTCCTTAAAGTAGAGATTCAAAACTCTTATCAATTGATCAAATATGGGGCTGACAGTTTAGCACAAAATCTTGCTTTTTTGTTGCCAAAATGCGTTAAACATAAATGAGAAAAACGCATAAAACTTGTTACTCTTTGAGGACTCGTCATGTAACCAACATGATTTTGTTCTTCTAACGGATTATTTTTTACAATTTTGTTCATTTAATTAGTTATCTTACTGAACGGTTGATATTCGACGTAGTACCGCCTGTATAGTATAAGTGAAGAAGGCCTATGCATGTAAAGTAGGTGGGATAAAAAATACTTTTTTTTCGCTATTCACATACAACGGAAAATGTTCTCTCTCGGTTCAATAATTATGGTGTAAAATAGTGTTATCATTGTATAACATTTATTAAATCCGCATTGCGTAACCTGGCCATTTTCGGCATTAGTTCTAGGGTGCCTTCATCAATGATATGCAGAAAATACAATATATTTAGAGTAGAATAACAGAAAACAAGCAGAAGTTTCCGATAGTGCAATCGCTTATTGTTTAAACATTTATTGTCACATCGGTATCAGTGCATTATCGCATGAAAGATATAATGCGGTAAAAAGTTGATGCATTAGCCAAAGAAAATATTTGAAAATAACTAATTTTAACTGTTTGTTTCTAAGATTTAAGAACGCAAAAGCATTATTTTAGTTCTATATCATAATCTATCTGCTCTACTATATCTTAATTGAGTTCAAAAATAAATTAACATTATAGAAAAAGAAAGTTTTGATATAATTTTGTTATAAAATCCAAAACTAAATTAAAAACTTCATTTTTCTTTTATAAAAAGTATAAAAACGCATTACAGCGAATACCATACAATGATACATCCGTTATAACGAAATTAACGTTCAGTCCCATATTAATTGCCATTAGAGTGCCTGAACACGATTACAACTAAATTCCTTTTACAACGAACATAATTTGCGATTCCTTGAAGTTCGTTATAATGGGATTTTGTTGTATTTGATTAATATTTTGTTAAGCTTTTAATAAAAATGGTTATGAAAATTAAGTTTTCTATTTTAGGAAGAACTATCTGCGTTATGATCACAAGTAGTTGTTAAAAATGTTAGGTATGTCTTAGTTAGAAAAATGTTATCTGTCCTAGAAATAGCAATGAAACCGCTTTTTCAAAAAGCGTTTTAACAAAAAAAATATTTCACTTACGAAAACGAACCATATTTATAATAGAATAAAGCAGTAGCCCAGGAGCAGAAAAACACTACAAAAGATATCAAAAGTGTACTGTCAATAATGATCAATAGTGAAATATCTATTTTGACTCTCTGCGCGTAAGTTTATAACGAGAAAACGCATTTATTATTTGACAGCCGCACAAAGGAAGTATTTGACATCAATATTAGATTTTTTACTTGGATTTCTTTTGAATCCCAAGTACTTAGAAAAAAGCTTTCAATTTATGAAAATTTACGACTTTCAAGTTCTTTTTTTCTCTTATCTATTAAAATACGTACTAAATTTTAAAAAAAATGATAAGATTTGGATAAAAGTTTTTCTAAGATATTTAAGACCGTACAGGATGCGGAACATCAAACTTCCGTATTTAAAGAGGACGCTGTATGAGTTGTGGTAGGGATACGGTGGTGGAAGTGACATCAATGGATAATAGTATACGTGCCATTTGCATTAGTGGAAATGGTCCAAACCGTCACGTATTGTGGAGGAGTATATTAAAAATATTGGTTTTTAATACTACTCAGGAAGAATTTCCTGTTCCGGTCCTTTTTGGTAGAGACGATTCTAATCTAGAAAGAAGAAAACACCATGTTTGGGTATCGAACTTTAGAACCACATGCAGGGTCGTGGAGTCGGAGTCGAACTGATTTTGGGGTAAAGGAGTCGAAGTTAATGTCAGGAGTCTGAGTTTTAATCTTCCAAGAGTCGGAGTTAAGTCGGTTACTATCCCTAAAAAATTTGCAACTCCACCAGTGTAGGAGTCGAGCGGATTTTCTGGTAAAGGAGTCGAAGGTTCTGAATTTTCCTGAGCTGTGGTCGGATGCAGAGTCGGTGATTTTCCCTTCGACTCCGCTGACTACAGGAACTGAAAACAAAAACACCTGATCCAACACAGACCGTTATAACGCTGAAAAAATCTGGTGCATGGGAGAGCGTCCACCAAAGAATCTCCAAAGAATTAAAACTTATTAGCATGTAATTGCCCAGCGATTTTCTGACAGGAATGTGTTTATAGCCGAACTGGATCACAGGCCGGACAAGTTGGAACCGAATGTAAAATTCTTGAAGAGTAGTTAATGAAAAACACTATTCTGGTTATCACAACACATTATAATGTTAAACGCACCATACTATTACTACTACTGTAAACGACACGTATACTGATGTTCATTAAAACCACATCCATCACTGTATCCACATTACAACTCACACAGCGCCATCTCTAAAAACGGGAAGTTGATATGTTGCATCCTGTACTTTGATTCATTTTGTATGTCTTTATTTATGCTTTCCATGCGTAAAAAAGAAATTACCTCACCTTCTTCCTTTAAAGAGCAGGTTCGCAAGGTTCTCGTTGTATTTACCACTGTTACCATCTTCAACTGATACTTCAGTGGCAGATACATAAAAACTCACAAAAAATAGTTTCTAATACCTGCTAAGAACTGTATTATCCCAGAAGTGCTTTAATTTAGTTATAGTTTTCTACTCATTTAATTAATAGAGTGCTCTCTCAAAAAGTTAAGCTCAAATCTCACAAAACTTTTGCAGTATTTGGCAAAATTTGTTTTTGAAAAATGTTTCGTGTAAACCTTTTGTCCTATTGACGAATATTTTATGCGATTTAACATGAATTTCTGACTCAACGAGAAAACATCATTTGTAAATGACGAAATTTACTTACTATTGAAGAAACTTTGAAAAATGTGTGATTTATATATGACTATGTAAGTGAAGTTTTAAGGCTTTTTCTCTGTGGTAAAAGTAATAGAAACATGCTTAATTAACCAAATAATTTAAAGTTCTGGCACTAATACAGAAAAAAAACCTCTTAAAATATCATAAAAAGAACGAGAGAACAAAGAGATGGTTTCCTGATAAATGTTGTGCCTCATCGGAGAAATGAAATTTCTCCATTTTCCTTTGTACTGCGAGGGATTAAATGGGATAAAGAAGTAGTTTTCGTTGGTTTGGTAAAAAGTAACAATTTTTGATACTAGGGAATGTATATACTTATAGTTTAGAGAAGCTTAAATATAAATAGGAAGTTAAAAAAGAAAATTCGTTCTGCCAAGATTCTTGGTCTAAGAGTATATTTTACAGCAAAAACAAACTTCTGATTCTAGAAAAGAATTCATTATAAACAGGATTTACAAACACACCTGTTTTTTTCCTGTATTCTTCTATATGAAAAGTAACTTTTTAGCGAGCGTTCCACATTGGGAAATGTAAAACACGTTGCTATACATTTTTGTCTCAAACATGTATTCAGCCCTTAGATGCTTTGATATTGCAAATATGATAGTATTGAAAAGAAAAGAGAGATATTTAATATTTGCAGATTTTTTTTTGTGTATTATTGTACTTTTAAACCAATTGCTATAAAAACTTATAGTGGCGACATGCAGAAGACGGTATTATGGAACATCATTTACGTTTCAAAAAATACTTCAACTAGTTTTTGGATAAAAATCCCCCAATCAAATAAAGAGAATGAAAGTGAAACACTTAAAATAGACTATCTTTAAAAACGAACAAATTAGAAAGTTGTTTTGAAAAGTTCAGTATGTAAAAGCAAAACAAAGTATTTTCATATTACGCATAATAGCTAATAATCGAGTAACGCTTTTGACGGCATCAACAATGAAACTCGCTCTACTGCACGATAATTTGATAATATGTTTTGGTAAAGTTTAACATGCAGGGAAATCCTTTATTTTGACGAGGCTGAACTGAATCCGGTATCTTAACTGTTTTACTGGTAAAGCTGTCATTTTAGGAGAATTAAAAAAACTAACAAGTGGTCAACAATGAATGCTGGCTACTGGAGTTTAGGGTTAATCCACTGGAGTTAGGGTTAAAATTTCAACTATCAAAATATCATGGAACAGGCGATTGCTTCGTTAAAATGTTGAATCAGTTTTCACCCGTCATACCTTGGCGGGTGATTTTCTAGTTTTATAATAAAACTCTCATTCAAAGGTACATTGCTGTAATTGGCAGTAAATATGTATCTTCAAAAAAACTGGAAAAGTATTTTTTTACACATGGTAAAATGAAAAATAAAGTATTTTCTATTGAAATGTTCCATATTTGATTAAAAAAATATTTTTTGTAAAATGAATGAACAGATAAACGAATTAATTAATTAATTAATAATTTCACAAATGAGAAGAATAAACAAATGGTTAAACAAATAGAGGAAGGTTGCCGTCAATGAATCGGTTCCATGACTAGACCGTGAAGATATTTCCCGTACCAGAGTTTGTGCAGACGCGTAATCAGATTTAGTACCTTCCTTTGTCTAAAAACAGTCTACTGCAGAGTCGTCAAGTTGCTAAAATTATTTAATCACAACGTTAATCGGGCAGAAAATATTTCTACCATTATCTTACTAATTATTGAGATTTTTATTTAGTTATAACAAGCTTTGAATATCACTGATCAATAAAACGTGAACATTGACTTAAAAGAGTGTCTTTTCAAGTACAATTCCCCATACTTCATGTTTCATCATGATTCGCCACATCAGTAACACCCATAAGAATATTAAAAATAACGCAGTTGTCGCAGTCATTGGGCCACTAGATGTTTCCACGAATAGACCACCTGACAAAGTGGATCATTCATGGAAAGTCTCAAATATTGTTGTAAATTCAGTTCAATTACCTTTGAAGATTTCGCAATTGTTTTAAAATAAATATGAAAATGAAAAAAATAATCTCAGTAATTTCATGAAAACTCTTATACTTTTCAAGACAAATTGTTTTATAAAATTGATTAAAAATTAAAAACATCATAATACAGTTCCAAATACTTTTGCTGATCCAAAAAAAAAGCAAAAATGAGTAAAATATGGCCAGTGGACAAGTGAAAGCATGCAACGTGCTACAGTAGCTTACAGAAATGGTAGCATGGACCTTAACGAAGTCTGCCGACAATATAGAGTCCTGAAAGCAACTTTAAACAGTCACATGCAAGATAAAAACCTGTTTGTTATTACCTTCGTCACTTATTAAAAAATTAGGAGATAAGCCCTCTGAAACAGTCATATGATTATTGAATCATACTTTGAAACTAGAAAAGAAGATTTGGAATTACTTAAGAAAAATAGGGGGAATTGGCCTTTCAAGAGGCTGAGAAAAATAACCGTTCCTTTTTTACCTATTACATTTAAGTCAGTGCATCAAGTGCTTAAAATTCCTGTGTATCCTAGAAACTCATTCCTTCAAATGTAAATGGCTTCAACTATCTCTACCTCCCAATTGATTGATGCAATGTATCCTGATATGAAAATTCCGCCAAATTGGCCATTAAATTGGACTTTTTACAAAAAGAGAACTTTTAAAGCTAGCGAAAACGGAAGGAAAAGAGTCGTGAATCAAAAATGTGTCGAATAAATAAAAGCCTTAAAAAGGCAATGAATAAAAACTTTATGTTTAGACTGTTTGATATTTCGAAAAATTTACTTTTGAAACGATATACAATATTTAACAGACATAGTGATTAATAAAACTAATTACGGATATAATTTTTCTGTAGACAAAAGTACCGTAAAGTAGGGCTACTTGAGCTTCCAAGTGGTACTTGAACCTATGAGGAAAAAAGTGTTTAAACTCCGTCCTGGCCCTATATAAGTCAATGTATAGACTTAAAAACATTTCTCCATGACAGGTAGCAGTACTAGGTAGAGGCTCGAGCATGAAACAAAGTTTCTGCGATTCCCGCCTTTTTCTGATTGATGTTAGGATTGCAAGTTGTCTAAACAGTTGTTTTTTGTGTCTGCAAACTTTCATATGTAGGTTCATTGAAACATCTGATATCATCAAGGTCAATATAGTTTTATGTTCGCATTCTATTTCTTACTAAAATAATAGTGTGTTAAGGTTAAAGCAATATAACCTTATATAATAATTTAGTAAAAGTGCACTGGTAGCCTTAAAATGGAGGGCTACTTGAACCCAGCGTTCAAACGGCCCCAAACCACATTTCATCACTAAAGTATGCTACGTAAGGTTTGTAATTTTTGTAAAATAAAGAGGTTAGTTAGGGGAAGGTTTTCGTCAATGAACCGGTTCCATAAAAAGACCGCGAAGATATTTCCCGTACCATTGCTTGTGCAGACGCGTAATCAGCTTTAGTACCTTCCTTTGTCTGAAAACAGTCTACTGCAGAGTCGTCAAGTAGGTAAACTTACTTAATCATATTGTTAATGGGTCAGAAAAGATTTCTACCTTATTTTACTAATTATTGAGATTTTCATTTAGTTATAACATGTTTTGAATATCACTGATCATTTAAACGTGAGTATTGACTTAAAAGAGTGCCTTTTCAAGTACAATTCCCCATACTTCATGTTTCATCATGATACGTCACAACAGTAACACCTATAAGAATATTCAAAATAATACAGTTGCTATCATTGAACCACTATGTGTTTCCGTGAACGGAGCACCTAAGAGAGTGTTTCATTCATGCAAAATCTCCAATATTGCTGTGATTTCAGCTCATTTACCTTTGAAAATTGCTCAATTGTTTTAAAACAAATATGACAATGAAAAAAATAATTGGAATTACTTCCAAATAATCCGGGGAATTGACCTTTCAAGAGGCTGAGAAAAATAACATGTACCACAGATTTAATTAAGACAAAAAGTCTGTTAGTACTACATTTTCTGGTAGTCTGAGACTTAATCTTCTGGTTTCAGTAACAAAATAGTCTATAAGTTCTTTGACATTTTAGAGATCTTGCGCAAAACGAAAATTATCAAAATTTATTTGAAAAAATTCCCAACAGTTCAAAAGAGGTTGAAAAGATAGTAACTAATAACAGTGTTGCACAGGTTAGGAAAATATCAAGTGGTGAACGAGGTGTGATGACAACAGCTGTGTGTTGTGTGAGTGCTGTGGTTTTTCTATGTTTGTCTAATCCAAAAATAAAACATTTTAGAAAATAAAGCCATTTTTCTACAACTTATTGTTATTTGTAGTGTTTATTGATCACTGGTTATAAATATTTGTAAGTTACGCCTTGACTTTTTAATTTGAGAATGTGGTCCATCGATGGAAACTCCATGATCCATCAGTAGCAACCGGTAGCCATGAATGGACCACATACTAAACTATTTATTTTTAATTTTCATTCTTTATTGTGTGTATTTATCATGAAAGTGAATATTATTACTAAAAGAGAAATATAATGCACGTGATATAATTAACGTGAAATTTGAGTTGGATTTCCTTTCTAAAAAAATCGAAAACTGTTATGTGGTTCATTGACGGCAACCTTCGCCGAAATAAAGAAGAAAATAAGTGAATGAAGGAATAAAAAAATAATGATTAAATAAATAAATATGTTATTTAATAATAAAGGAACGTGAGTGAAATTATTAATAAATGATTACGTGAGTGATTTAATGAATTAATAAATAAGCACCTCGATATAGAATTTATGCTCTCTCTGTAAAATTACGGCAAAATCACTATATATTTCTAATTCTAACTGTTCGTTTATCATGCACGCTAGAAAATCCAAGTAAAGTGCCAATTGACATAGTTAAAACGTTCTTTCAAATTATTGATATACATTTTTAGTTAAGAGGCTCGTTTATAAAAATAAGTACTAATTCAGAAACTTATAATGGAATACTCTGTTTCTGACAACAAGACGCTTTCAGTGTCCACAAATCATCAAAATTCTGAAATTTATCAGCATTAGGTTTACCCTTTAATAACGTGCAGTTTAAAGTGCGATAGAAGCAATCGAGACAAGAAATAAAAGTGTTTTAAAGTCAAAATTTTATTTAAAATTCGTTATTTATTTCTATTTGGTTTTGCAATAAACACATTAAAATAGCACATTTCATGTGTTGTTTGATTCAACTCTTATAGCCACAAACCAATCGGAATGAAAAAACGACGCTAGAAGGTTTGACAAAAAGATTATTCGCATTTGACACACGTAAATTTGCAATTGAAATAGTTGAACAGTACAACTTTTTTTCTTTTTGCAGAAACTTCTACTCTTTGGGATATTTAGACAAAAAAGAAACAATAACATATTGAATTCTGAAAAGCAAAGCAAAGTTTTATCGCGTCAGCAACACTTACGGCTTTTCCAGTAGGATAGGAAAAAGATGATTACATCTGACGCTTTATCGCCTGAAGTAGGTGAAATTTTGACGCAAGCAGAATGGAAAGAATAACGCCACGAATCTTAAAGAAATCGTTTAACTCCTCTTTATCTCTCAAACAAATAATATCCAACGAACTGCGAGAGGAGATTTCAGTATGAAAAGTATTCTATATCTAGCAGTTATTCTATTCTTCAGTAAATGTTAAAAACAAATAGCCTTTGAAATCAATTTAAAAATATGTTTATCAAAAGAATTACTTACTGATAAAGATGTTTAATTAATGTCATAAGCAACATTTGAGAGATTCTACAAATTTAACCTAATGTTAATTTGAATGTAATTAATATCTGCTTTTTAAAAGTGCGAAAGCAACTTTTATATGAGTTACCGGCACTGTCAAGAACGTTAAGAGTCGTTTTTTTTTTAAGATGGATACTTTTGATAGTTGGTGTCTTCAATTTTCGTAAACATTTCAGGATGTGTTAGTGGTACTATGAGAAGAAAAAGTGAAGTTTCTTTTTTTTTAAGAAAACTGAATTGTTTGTCCTTGAGTAGGAGGTCAAAGTTTAGGGTTGTGAGAAAAAAGTGCTAAATATATGATTGCTTTGCTTCAAAACCAATGAGTGAACCAAACCAATTCTTTTAAATAAGGATACTACTTGTTACTAGGTATATTCTAATATTAATATTTTGGTGACTCAGCCATGGCTTTGAGGGCAGAGGTCAATTGAAAATGCAATTTTTTATTTTCATTTTATTTATTTATTTATTTATTTATTTATTGCCTTGTTTGGGCCCGGATTTCTGCTAAAGCCGTGAGTAACCCTCGGAAATAAATATATGATTAACTACTCACTACAGTATTGTACTAAGAAAAATATAAAATAGCTTTCGTCTCTCTTGACTTTAATAGTTAAACGGTCTCAAAGTCGATGATTTTTTTTTTAAATGGACAAGTTTAGAGGTCAATAACTTTGATCGCGTCGGGTCAACAACTTTGGGACACAGCAGTAGTTATAGTCCAAGTGTTATAGTTTAAGGTTCAGGTTAGAAACCCATGGCAATTAATCAACTTTTTTAATTATGCGGTCTCAAAGTTCCTAATTTGAAACAACAAGAATCAAAAATTTAGGACAATTACTCGCTAACGCCTGAGTCAATAACTTTGAACAAGAGCTGTAATTATGCTCTACGTGGTGTAGTTTTAGACTCATGTCAAAAAACCATGAGATCTAATCATCTTACTTAATTAAATGGTCTCAAAAATGATGATTTCAGTATAAAATAGCGTTTTTTCACGAATTTATATGCGTGCTACTCAAAATCTTATGAGCTCAAACTCACATAAATAATAGAACGAATCAACCGATAAATGTACTTTAAGCTCCCAAAATTTCATACTTCCAGTGCAATACAATTTTCTGTAACCCTGACTACAACGTGGCAGTTCTTTTTCCAAAGCTGATCCTCCATTTTGGGGCACTTTATTTTGGAAAAACCCTAGAACCTCAGGATTCGGATCATGGAAGCTAAAAATTAACATCAGGTTAAGTTCAAAGACATCTCTACACCTTTATTAAATTTCATCCCATTCGGCAATGATCGAGCAGGGACAATTTTGAAAATTTATGTCAGTTGACGTGGAATCACTCGGATATAACATTGTGACAATTCACATTCATCTTTGGTTGTTTTTGACTTTATAATGATCATAAATCAATGCTATATTTTAGGAAGAGGATCGCAATTGGGTAAGAGATTGAGTTCAAAATTACAGTAGAATTTGCATATACACTACTTAGTAATAAACTTTTATAAATAAACAAATTTATTAAATTTTGCTCAAAAGTAAAAACATAATTACAAAGTCAAAAAAACACAGGTTTGTTAGACAATAACAAAAGATGCGGATGAAATGTGCATAATGTTTATATCAGAGAGACAGACGTGGAAACCACGTCAACTGACCTGATTGTTCAAACTGTCCCCGGTCGATCATCCCCGAATGGGATAAAATTTTATAGAGGCTTAGAGATGTCTTTGAAACTAACCTGATTTTAATTTTCAGCTTCCGAGATCCGAATCCTGAAGATCTAGGATCTCCTATAACTACAGCTGTGTTCCAAAGTTGTTGAAGCGACGCGATCAAAGTTATTGACCTCTAAACTTGTCTATTTAAAAAAAAATATCGACTTTGAGACCGTTTAACTACTAAAGCCAAGAGAAACGAAAGCTATTTTATGTTTTTCTTAGTACTATACTGTAGTGAGTAGTTAATCATATACTTATTTCCGAGGGTTACTCACGGCTTTAGCAGATATCCGGGCCCAAACAAGGCAAAAATAAATTAATAAATAAATAAAAAATTGCATTTTCAATTGACCTTTGCCCTCAAAGTCATGAGTGAGTCTCCAAAATATTTATTAGAATGTACCTAGTATCAAGTAGTATCTTTATTTAAAAGAATTGGCTTGGTTCACTCACTGCTTTTGAAGGAAAGCAATCATATATTTAGCTCTTTTTTCTCACGACCCTAAACTTTGACCTCCATTCAAGGGCTAAGAAGTCAAATTGGAGAGGAAAGAAGCTTCACTTTTTCTTATCACAATACTAGTAAAATATCCTGAAAGTTTCAAGAAAATTTAAGGTGTCAACTACCAGGCCCCCATTCACTTTGTCCAGCTTTAAAAAAAATGACTCTTAAACAACAAAACTAAAAAAACTGAATTTTTCACCATAGAATATGTGATAAAAATACAGCAAATAATAAATTTTTCTTATCCTAATACTTATCTTCCCATGAGATTTTTCCTCCTAGTCCCGCGGAAATAAGTATTTATATGGTATAACAATATAATAGCGAATCGATAAAGAAGAAAGTTGTTTCATAAAATTTTGAGAGTAAATAAAAGGAAATCCATAAACTTTGAAACTATTGCTTCAAAAGAAGGTCAAAAAACTTTTCTTATAAATAGAGTAGTTCAGACTAAAAACATATGCATGCGAATAAAATTTCATGAAAATGAGACAATCACGGCAAGAAGAGACACAAGTGGCGAAAAAAAGAACACGCTGTTTTTTTACTTTTGCTTATAGATACGTTTTTTAGATACGAAATACGCATAAAATGATATTTTAATTGTATGACATCACAGCTTGGGCACGCAATATTTTAGTACATGAAAAAGAAGTTAAGCTATAGGGTGCGTTCGTGAGAATCTGTAGGGGGAGACTGGGAATACTTGATCCCCACTTTAGTTTCCAATCTTTTTCTCTACTGCCAATTATCAGTCTAAAAAATAATACGTGAACAAAGGTAATTTTTTTCCTATATCTGACAATATTTTTTTTAGTTGAAATTAGACAGATAGTTTTGGTAAAATATTTTTTTTTCAATAATTTCATAAAGGGATCATGTATCCCCACATCAAGGGATACATAATCCCCTCATGGGAGATACTTGATCCCACTGAGGAAATACATAGACTTTTCATAAAGATGAGAAATTTATTTATGGATTTTAGCTTTCTACATAATGTTTCTAAAAATAACACTATTTCTAAGTTCCTTTATTAGATTATAATAATGTGAACACAAAGTAACATTGTTTTAAATTCCACGAGGATATTTGTAAAAATTATGTACATAAATTTAATGATCTTATGATGTTTTTGATCAGTTACTTATTCTCCAATACAGTTGTGAAAAATATTTTTTTTAAATAAAACTAACAATTTTTTTTCAAAGTATCGTAATGAAGCTAATATTACAACAAATGAAAAAAACTAGGATGACAAGCACAAAGATCAAGTTATTTGCTTCTTGTATTGCAATAATAAAATTAAGAGTTTTATCAATTGAATTAATTTTAAAAAAGAGGGAAGAAAAATGCAAGTATCAGTATATTAATAAAAAAGAAAAGAAAGCCTAGCATATGTTTTCAAGTCATGAAAAGTCAAATACAAACAATTCGTTTGTTGTAGCTCTTAAAGTTCCGCTCAACCCAACCGGATGCAAGCAACTTAACACATTCATCCTCATTTACTACACTTTTCTCAATTTTTCAAGAAAAAATAGATTGATTAAGCATATTACCTTTATGCTTTAGAGAAAAATTATTTCAAACTCTAAAAATCCAAATTTGCATTCCCTCCGCTAATGGGTCTACATAATGGGCAACTCACTTTTTTGTTGTAAATCTAACTATAGCAAAATCTTTTTTTTTTCTTCATTTAAACAAGAATTTGACATCTATTTTAACCTGTTCAAGCTCATTTGACTGATCAGAACATAATTCACCAGTAGAGTTAGTTTATGTTTGGATGTTAGAGGCGTTATGTGGGTTACAAGTGCTAAATGATATTTTAATTGTTTAGCATATTTGAATCCATTTTTTTTTCAGAAAGAGCTTAAGCCCTACGGGAATCCATTGGACTTACGCCCTTTCTGAAATAATCGATTCATTTGCTGCAGTGATCGTTTAAATCTATCACTCATACATAGTATGATAAATTTTATTACATTAACATGGTTTTGAATGTTTAAAGTTAATGCCAACTAAGTAAACAAGAGTTCTATTGTTTTTATCGTGTTTATATTGTCATATGGATGCTTGATCCTCGGGATCATGTATCCCTCTAAGCGAAGGGATCAAGTATCCCAAATATGCGATTTTTACAAACATACTTGTTCTATTATTACAAATCAGTGGCAAATTACTAAAAATATGTTTCAATTATTAAAGACTGTCTATACTTTAACATCATACTTCGGTATTTTTTTTAAAGTTGTATGTAATGGATAATGTAAACTTCAGATTGCTTTCCTAAAAAAAGTTTCTCTTGACACATTCAGAGTAATCATTACTTGAGCTAAAACAAAATGGCTGAAAAAAACAATGTGGTGTCAGTTTTTATATACAAGTATATCTTTAACATAATTGTGAGGTTTCAAATTTCAATTTAATGATTTTGTTACATTTTTGGCTGTGGGATCATTTTTCCCCAGGGATCAAGTATCCCCATTCTCCCCTATATTAGTCAATTGTAATTTAAATTATGATAATGCTCTGATGACTTCACATTCAGATGTTTAGGTATTTTTGTTGAATTTCGAAAATAAATGTTTAATTTTTTTTAGTGCATCATGGTTTTTATATCAGTTAAATCATGGTCAAATGAGTTGTGCAAATGAAATCATTGGGGTTATAAACTACGTTAAGTAAAATGTCTGGAAGGTAATTTAAAAGATAAATTTAATTGTTTTGTTCCTTAAAAGTTAAACTCTCTTCACGGCGAAATTTTTTTCTTTAGAGAATTATCGTACTTTAAATGCTCATATATACTTCAGGGTTTTTCGTTAATTTTGACGGATTTAAGGAATCAAAAGGTGTTCTGTACGCAAAAAAATTAATTGCATTTCTTATGTAGTAGTATCTGATGCTACTTTTTTATCCTATAGGATTTAAAAAAAACATTGGAGTAAAATAATAATAATAATAATAAAAATGAAAACTAGGAACACAAGTGGTAAAATTCTCCACTTTTTCTAATATTCAGGCTCTTTGTAGAATCAGAAGACATTGCATTATGTCATTATATTTTTTTTAGCTTTGTTTTTTAATTCTTTACCAATCACTGTTTTAACTTTCTATAAATTTGAAAAAAAAAAGAAAAAAAAAAGACCAAAAAAGTAAAACAATCAGAAAGAATCAGTGAAATCATTTTTTTTTCTTTTTCAAAGAGTTCCCAGACTCGTTGCGCCGAAAAATATTACCCTGTTTATTGATTTTTTGTGCGTTTTTGTTCTGTTTTTTAAGTCTCAACAGCTATAGTAACCGCTTTCTACAATAAATTGATTTCAATATATATATTTTTTTCTTTGCACCAGATTTTTTCTTAAAGTAAACTCTACGTAAAAAGATGGAATTGAGAGGCACAAGTACCGCGAATAATAAAAATTGTGGATTAACCGCAAAATGGTGAAATGCGGGACTTATGAAAGAAAAATTGTTTTGTTCCTCAAAAACTTGGCTGTATTGATGCTTAATTACATTTACTGTCAACAGAAAATTTATACAGTATAGTAAAAACGCTTTGTATTTCTACCCAACAGAACTTAACATCGTTGAAGAACAAGTGTATGTACTAGGAAGAAAGCGCAGTAAAAAGAAAATAATAATAACTGAGTTTATAAATTTACATGTTCTCGACCAAAAAAGAAAAAAAAAAAACGAGCAGATGTGTGCCTTACATGACTTTCTTTTACTCCAATTTAATGTCATTTCCCCATTATTGGTAATTTTAATGTGATTCAATAGTTTTATCTAAATATCACCAACAATGGCCAGATTGAAACAGATTTCAAAAAAATTGCCAAATTTGTTGCCAAGTTGGTGACAAATCTTGGCGACCAAAAGACTGGCGATATATAGTCAAGTGTCCGGATAATTGTAACACCACTTCAGTTTACATCGAAATTAAAAACGATTTCCCTCCAAAAAGGGACAAAAACCCCCCTTAGAAACACCCGAATGCAACCAAAAGGGGAGGTACACAACTAGACCCCACTAGGAGTCTATGTACCAAATTAACTTTCTAGAACATACCGTTCTTGAGTTACGCGACATACATACACATCCGCACATACATACATTTGTAACTAACTCGGGGATCGTCAAAATGGATATTTCACGTGTCTATACGTTTTTAGTCACTTATCCACGTGTGATCAAGTCGAAAAAAAAAAAAAAAAAAAACTCAACATTCATTCGGGGGTGAGCAAAATGGAAATAAAGGTCGATTTTTAAGTGAAAATTTTTTCGCGAATACAATACTTCCTTTTCTGTAAAATGAAGTAAAAAGTCATTGGTGTTCACTGTTTGCTACGAAAATTGATTTTCCTGATTTTTAAACGACTCGCGAATAATGTGCACGCAGATAATCGGGATTTTTCTGTACATCCTTGTTCAACTGAGTTACGATTTTCTTTCATTGAACAATTCACCTGTATCGTAATTTTTCCTGTTTAATATCACGACATAACATTAATCGACAGCAAAATTAAATTACAAACCTTTCAGAAGCTAAGTGACGTCCTAAACAAACACATGAAATATGAAAACTGTCATATGGTAGACAAAAAGTGATATTTGTAAAAGTGACAACAATTGATATTTGTAATACTAAATACATCATAAGTATGTTTATAAAAATCTTTTAATTTGTTTTAGACGATCCCTATCACACCAATTTATTTTGATTACATCTCAACATGAGCTAAGAGCAAAATGTGATAACTCTGAAATCAGAAATGGAGAATACAATTGCAATTACTATTAATAAAGAACGGCAAAAACGTAAAAGAAAGAAAAAAGGAGCAAATAGCCTAAAAGCATGATCTATAACCAAAAGTACTTTGAATCATATCAGATATTTTTAAACATAAAAACAGGATTTTCGTTTTTTTTTTTTTTTTTTTTTTAATGAAATTAGCAAAAGGTGGTAAATTTGAAATCAGAAATTTGGAATACTATTGTTATTACTATTAACAAAGGAAGACAAAAAAAAAAAAAAAAAAAAGCGTTGAAAAATGGAGCAAACACCTTAAAAGCTTGAATTTTTAAATCTGAAATTACGAATACGATTTTAATTACTATCCTCATGCATATAAAAGCCAATGATCGAGTTACGCTCCTGACGTCATCAACAATGAATTTCGCTCCACGGCATGTTAATTTGATAATATGTTTTAGTAATGTTTAAAATGCAGGTAAAGGCTTCATTGTGATAAGGCTGAACTGGATCCGGTCACTTAACTGTTGTACTGGTAAAACTGTCATCTCAGGGGAATGAAGAAACGAAAAAGTGGTCAACAATGAACGCTATCTACTGGAGTTTAGAATTAATCCATTTTTTTTAAAAATGAAGCAAAGAAAAATTCCAACACTAAAAAGTGTAAATAATACTTAACGCACATATAAATCAAATCACTATCTTCTTCAGCAGTAAATACTATACCAAAAGAAATCTCCAAGCTGTTTAAAATCTTTTCAACGAGAGACCAAAAATCTAATAATCTTGTCAGATCACATTCAGTTCAGCTATGAACTGACAAGAAAGCAATTTCGCTTCGGGAGTTCAAACATTTCAAATCCATATTCCTTTTAATATCTTGCTGATAGCATTGTTTTTGGTTTAACTTTTATGTCGTAATAAAAACATGCGTTACTTGAGCCTGGCTTTATTATTCTGAACTTGAAAAGAATAGGTCGCATCCTCAAACGTTTACATGTACCAGTTATAGGAGAGTTTGAATAATTTTTTTTATTGTCGAGAGGGGGCAGTTGTTGTAATTTTTCACTTGGTTTTGAATAAAATACCATTTTGGTTATATTTTTAATCAACTGTTTTATCAAATATTTTTATACTTTTCTGATTAGTATATAGTCAACTCTCAATAACTCGAAGTCTCAAGGGACCGGCTAAAACGTTCGAGTTATGGGAAGTTTACACAACAGTCTCAAGAATTTAGGACCTGAAGAAAACTTTGAAATAAATAAATATTCGGGCTCGACTGTATGCATTTCACTTTTAAAGACAATAGGGAAGTTTTCGATTTTTCAATTTTATTTTTATATGATAGAGTAACATGTATGAACATCATAGGTGAAAAAACTTTTGCGATACGATAAGTAGTTTTTTTTTTAAATTAATTTTTAAAGTTCAAGCTCTTGTGACGTCATTTGGCAAGGGAAGTGACGTCATCCCTTCTTCCGCTAGGGGGAGAAGCGAAGGTGACGCATTCGACTTCGAAGACGAAATGTAAAACGCTTTCTCCTCGCATTTAACTCCTCGCGTTTCTGGAACATTAAACCTCTCATCCTCTCGAAAATATTCGAATATCTCATTGGTGTTACTTGAGGAAGATTATTTAGATTGTGCTTTAACGAATCCGGCCTCCATAGTGTGTTCAAAAGGATTATTGAATTTCTAAAAAATAAAAATATCAGCACGCTCAAAATATTCCTAGCGAAAACAAGGGATCTTCGGCGGAAGGCTGCCCATTCGCGCCTTGTGACGTAGACTCGTGACGTTTCAGAAGCGTGCACTTTTGCGCTTGGATTTTTAAAAATTCATTAAAAATCAACCTCGGTGTTTTAAAATTCGGCGATGGTGAATTTTTTAGTTTTGAGGGTCAATTAACAATATCCAATAGCCAAAATATGAACATTTAATAGGTTGCAACTTCCCTATTGTTTTATCTAAAAATTAAATAATTCGTAAAGATTTTCACTTCATCATCGCATCCCATTCTTGGTTTAAGATAACAGATACATTTGTGGTAAGATTCCCTACGGGAAATCCATGCAAGGTGTTATAAATCAATTCCAATTTATTAACATGAACTACATTAGTGAATAAATTACATGTACATCCAAATAGCACTACTTTTTAATGATTTCAAGTGCTCTCTTTTCCCTCTAAGTAATATTTCTCCACTTCCACAGACTGCACATTAATTTTCAAATATAGAACACAAATCAAGAAGCTAAATAATGCATACAATACATTTCCTGCAGTCATTTTTCCAACGTTTCGTTGTATTTATCTAGACACTCAGAACATTCGTTTTCATATACGCGTATCGTACTACCGTCTGACACTACTCTCTCTCTCTCTAAGGAATAATTATAATTTTCATTCCTTTTTCCGCTGAAGATTCATCTTTTCGATTTTGAAGTTTTTCTAAATATTTCTTTCTAAAAGTTGCAAGGGGTTTAACTGATTCGTATTTTGTTAGCTTTTTGTTTTTCTCAGCGTCTTGTTTTGTTTTCTTCATTTGTTCGTTTCTCAAGTCTCCCTTTTCTTTCATCTGGGGATGTCAGCTGTTAAGCATCTTGTCTCCTCTTGTTTGGCTTTTTTCCCCTTGTAGGATGGTTGTTTATTCAGAAGTTTGGTTGGAGTAGACACATTTCCTTGTCGAGAATGCCTCAGAAAACAACGGCATCTCACCCAATATATATATATATATATATATATATATATATATATATTGAGAGAGAGAGGAAAATGACTAAATATGGAATACCATTTTGTTTTTTACACACAATTTTCCCAAACGTTACAAATAAATACATTTTGTAGTCATTAATACTAACCATATATTTACGATTCATTTTGTAACAAGTTTTGGTTACATTGACTAATTTTAAATAAAATTAAAAAAAAAAAACTAAATAATGATAAAGGTATCTAAATATGAAATAGGTACCCCATATGTAGAATACTAAACACCAGCAAAATTTAACATTAACTTAAATAAGATTTTTTGGAAACGTTAGTATAACATCAAAAGGAACACAAATTACTTGCAAAAATCACAAATCCAGGCATCAGACTCTGGTCCTGCGCAATCATTATGTGCCAAGAGCCCACACATGAGGCACTTGACCCATGTTTCCCCATGGATATCAATTGAAAACAGCATGCCACAGAAAATCCATTCCGAATCTTCAGAGCCTGGAGCTGTATTTCTTATAAAGGCATCGGGCTCACTGTCTGTATCAAACAGCATCATCTCCTCATCATTATCTGAATCTGAATTAGACTTAATCTTTTATTTTAGCTTTTTTTCCTTATTCAATAATTGGATACTATGATTCGTCCATTAGATTTTCCAACGACTTCAAACTAACATTTATGTTTTTCTATTTGATAAATTAATACAATCAAATGCCGCTAAAACCCACAAAAGAACATCTAAAAGTTATGTCTAGAAGTTATTACAACAGTACTGTCGCACTTTTTGTACGAAAAATACGTGATTTTTTACGTACCTTAAAAAGTTATGCGGAAGCGACAAAACAAGACACTGCGACTGTGATAAAAGGGCTCGCTCGACTGACATGCTACGACAAAATGTTTAGAGCGAGTGTTCAAAAACCATTCTTTTACGCTATCCTATAAGAGTCTAAAAAGTGCGATATATGTTCCGAACAGTGTTTTTAGAAGTGTTTTGAAAACTGACAGAAAAAAAGTGTTCTAAAAAGGGGACAAGTGTCCGTGTTCAAAAAGCATTATGACGTGTGTTCTCACAACGGTTCTAATAACTATTATAAGAATAGTGTCCTCAAAAAGGAGACAACTGTACGTGTGCAAAAAGTGTTCAAAGAGCGTTTGATTATTTGCAGTGTGCGCCTTACGCCACTCTTGTCTTTTTGGACATATGAATTGGTGTGGAAATTAATGAAAGTGTCCAATCTACATTTCTTAGGTGCTCATAGGCCCACAAAAGTAAAATGGCTTCTAAATTATCCTTCTATTACTTTTTTATTCATTTTGCGGCCCTCATCCTCAAAAAACAGAGGTTTTTTATCGCTTGTGCTGATTCCATCACAGACCAAGCCTGACTTCGCAATTTGGCTATGTTTAACAATTTCTAAGGTGCTTGGAGTGTTTACAGACCAAATCCTATAATTATGGGGTCTAGGAGTTGGTTGAACGGTAAATCAGTGAAAGGTGTCTCTTCCAGCGCGGACTTGCGGCCTGTCTCAAACGTTACTGGCATGTTTGGAGTCATATAAATTTGTGTCCTCAGACTGAACTTTTTGGAACTCGTAAAGCTTCTGTCCGAGCTCTGTTCTTGCCCTTAGTTGCAATAATTGGTCACAAATTTCCCGTCTCTCGTACGACTTCTCTCGTGGTAACCCAAAGATTTCATTGAACTACTCACTTTTGGATGGCCTGACGATTGACAGAAGTATTCACTGTTCATTTTTGTACTCATCCTGGACGTCGACTATCATTTCCAAGCTTCTTGAAACGGCACATTGCATCAAATACTGCTTGCCGAAGCACAACAAGCACATGAACTGCCGTTCTTCCTGGTGAAACAACTTTAAAATAGCAGGTCTTTTGCTTAAAATTGTAAGAAAACCGAAAACCAATACATAAACTAGGAGATATATTTTAAACTATTGTCTAATAAAGATAGAGATAAAAATAAATGAAAACGCTCATTAAAAAGATGACTTGATGACTTGATGAATGATTTTACTTCCATTCGAAGATGCAAACTTTGTCCGAGTGTTTTTGCCACACCCTGTAAGACTAAATAACACAAAGAATATTTTATTATGCAAAGTTTATTCTTATTATATTGTGCGTTTAAGCTCCATACAGAATATGATGAAGAATTTTGAAAATGTACCAAAATCATTGAGTAGAGATTTGAGACCTAACAATTATATTAAAGTTATACTTGTACATAAAAACTGAAAACATTTTTTTTTTTCAGTCATTTTGTTTTAGCTCAAGAAATGATTGTCGGAATGTGTCAAGGGAAGCTTTTTTTTAGGAAAGCATTCTCAAGTTAATATTATCCGTTATATACAACTTTTAAAAAATATCGAAGTGTAATGTTAAAGTATAGACGGTCTTCAATAATTAACACATATTTTTAGAAAATTGCCACTGAATGTTAATAGTAGAAAAAGTATGTTTGTAAGAATCGCATATTAGGTATACTTGATTCCATCGTTTAGAGAGATACACCATCCCTGTAATCAAGTATCTAATATGACAATATAAACACAATGAAAACAATACAACTGTTGTCTACGTAGGTGACATGAACTTTAAACATTCAAACCGACGTTAACATAATAAAATTTATCATAATACGAGTGATAGGTTTAAACAATCACTGCAGTAAATATGCTAAACAATTAAAATATCGGTTCGCATTTGTAACTCACATAACATTTCATACTTCTAAACATAAACTAACTCTACTGATGAGTTATGTTATGATAAGCCAAATGAGCTTGAATACGTTGAAATAGATGTCAAATCTTTGCTTGAAAGAAAGAAAAAAAGATTTTGCTATAGTTAGATTTACAACAAAAAAATAAGTTGCCCATTATGTAGACCCATTAGCGGATAGAATGCATGGTTGGATTTCTAGAGTTTTAAATAAGTTTTCTAAAGCGAAAAGTTAATATGCTTAACCAATCCATTTTTCCAGAAAAATTGACAAAATGTGTTAAGCTGCACACATCCAGTTGGGTTGAGCAGAACTTTTAGAACTACAACAAACGAATTGCTTGCATTTGACTTTTCAGATTTTGAAAGCGTATGCTAGACTTTTTTTTTCTTTTTTATAAGTACACTAATACTTACATTTTTCTTCCCTCTTTTTTACAAATAATTCCATTGATAAAACTCTTAATTTTATTATTGCAATTCAAGAAGCAAATAAGTTGATCTCCGTGCTTGCCACCCTAGTTTTTTCATTTGATGTAATTTTAGTTTTATTACGCTACTTAAAAAAAAATGTTAGTTTTATTTTAAAAATATATTCTTCACAACTGTATTGGAGAATAAGTAACTGATCAAAAACATCATAAGATCATTAAATTTGTGTACATTATTTTTACAAATGTCCTAGTGGAATTTAAAACAATGTTATTTTGTGTTAACATTATCATAATCTAACAAAGAAAACTGAAAATATTGTAATTTTTTAGAAACATTATGTAGAAAATTAAAATCCAAAGATAAAGTGCTGATCTAATGAAAAGTCTATGTATTTTCTCAGTGGGATCAAGTATCCCCCTTGAAGAGATCATGTATCCCTTGAGGAGGGGATTATTTGCAGCTGTCGTGTTTAGCAATAACTATAAGGATACGATTCACACACGACAAACATTTATTTTACAATACTACAACATGAACACTACAGATACATGATCTAATAATTTTGCGAACAAGAATGGAACTCAACGGAAACCATGGCAACCGCAACTTAACACAGCTTGGTAAAACACAGCTTGGTAAAATATTGGTAAATTCTTGTTGCCAGGTTCAAGACACAACAGTCCCTCTGCGACTAAATATAACGTTACAACCCAAATCTCTTAGGTGCTTTTCTAATTCTTGTAGAGCGTCGCAATGGCACAGTAGTCGGGGAAGGAACTTCTAGGCTCGGCTCAGGTGTAGGCACAGGTAACGGTGTTGATGAGAGTTCTGATGCAGGAATGAAATGATCTGGCTTTTCTACCTCACTTGAATCAGATATTTCCTCTGGTTCCTCAGTACGTTCTGAAATTTTAGGAATACAATTTTCAGGAGTTGATTCAGTTGTCTCCAAGGATTGTCCACACTTCCTTAGCTGGTCAACATGTCGTTTCCATATTTCATTTCCGACTTGTACGCTATAACTCAAAGATCCATCACGGTTGATCACAGTACCTATCTTCCATTTAGGCAGTCCTGCATAATTCCTCACGGCTATCTTTTCCCCTTCGAGAAACTCGCGTGTAATTTCTTCAGTCAAGCAGTGAGAGCTTTGCTTTTGCATCACATGTTCTCTTACATTCGGTTTCAAAATATCGAGCCTGGTACGAATACATCGTTTCAAAAACAGAAAACTTGGAGTTTCACCTGTTAATGAGTGTGGGGTTATTCGATACTGCATCAAATATCTTTGGAGTTTCACGTTAATATCTCCAGGATCGCTTTGACTAGATTTCAATGATGCTTTAAAACCTTGAACCAATTTTTCTGCTTGCCCATTCGTAGCAGGATGATAAGGAGCAGAAGGACTATGCTTAATGTCATTCATTTTCAGGAATTGACGAAATTCGTAACTAGTGAAACTTCGACCATTATCGCTCACAACCGTCAATGGAAGTCCATAATGGGCAAATAGAACTCTTAAGTATTCAATTGTTAAGCTCGATGTAATATTCTCCATTGGCATTACCTCCACCCATTTAGGAAATGCATCAACAACAACTAGAAACATTTTCCCCATAAATGGACCTGCGAAGTCGACATGAATCCTTTGCCACGGACCATTCGGCCATTCCCACGGATGTCGCTTAATTCTTGATGGGTCATTTCTAGTAGATACGCAAGCAGCACAATTTTGGACGAAACTAGTTATGCTCGAATCTATACCCTGCCAATAGCAGTAACTTCTTGCGAGGGCTTTCATTTTAACAATTCCTGGGTGTCCTACATGGAGCTCCTCCAAGACAGTTTTATGGTACTTATGTGGAATGCAAACTCGATGACCATACATAATGCATCCTTGTTGCAAAGAAAATTCGGATTCTTTACCTTTCCAGGGTAACGGCAGCTCAGTGCCAGCTCGTAAACGTTCGTAAAGTTCAAACAGTTTGCTGTCAACCTTGGTCGCTTTAGCAATTTCACTTGCCGTAATTGGAAGCACTTCAACTTGTAAAATATTTGCTGCATCTGCATCTGTAATGTGCTCTACCTTCCCGGTTGAGAAGGGCAATCTTGACAGAGCATCTGCGTTTTCGTGATCCTTAGTGTTTCGGTACCTAATAGTATAACTGAAAGCTTGAAAAAACAGTGCATAGAGAACCATTCTTGTAGCAGAAAGACATGGTAAACTTTTATTTGGAGCAAAAATTGATACTAGGGGCTTGTGATCAGTGACTAGGTGAAAATGGCGTCCAAACAGGTACTGGTAATATTTCTTTACTGCCCAAACAATACTTAGAGCCTCCTTGTCAATTTGAGAATAATTGCGTTCTGTTGCTGTCAGGGATCTCGAAGCAAACATAATCGTCTTCTCCGAACCGTCTTCAGTAATATGGCTCAACACAGCTCCAATTCCCACTGGTGATGCGTCTGTTTGCATTACAATGGGTAGCTTCGGATCGTAATGGCATAATACTCTTTCTGATGATATTTCTTGTTTTAGCTTCAGAAAAGTATTCTGACATTCTGTGGTCCAGCAAAATTTCGTTCCTTTCTTAAGTAGCTTATTTAGTGGCGCGGCACAAGTGGATAAATTTGGTATGAATTTTCCGTAATAATTCACTAACCCTAAAACTCTTCAACTCGGAAACGTTCTTCGGAACAGGCGCTTTCAAAATTGCTTCAGTTTTTTTTTTTTTGAGTTTTGTGCAGGCCAAATTTGTCAATTTTGTGACCACAAAAATTTACGGATTCTTTGAAAAATTCACTCTTACTCTTGTTAACCTTAAGACCATGTTCTGAAAGTCTTTGTAATACGTGTTCTAATCTGCTTAGATGTTCTTGATCGTTACGGCCCGTTACTGTGATATTATCCAGAAATACATGCACTCCTGGGATTCCGGATAACGCTTGTTCAATACTACGTTGCCAAACAGCAGGAGCTAAGGCGATTCCATAGTTCATTCGTTTGTATCTGAATAAACCTTTATGTGTATTTATAGTAAGTAAATGGCGATCTTCTTCATCAACCATCATTTGTAAATATGCCTCTGTTAAATCTATTTTAGTAAAAGTCTCTCCGCCAGCCAAATTCGCAAAAATGTCCTCGATTCTAAGTAAGGGATATTGCTCAATATTAAGTCCAGGATTTATTGTCACTTTATAGTCTCCACAAAATCGCAATTTACCATTTTGCTTTACAACAGATACTATTGGTGTTGCCCAATCACTATATTTAACTGGTTCAATGATATCTTCTGATACTAATCTAACGAGTTCTGCTTCGATTCGTTCCTTTAAAGCAAATGGTACTGGTCGAGGCTTGAAAAATACTGGTTTGACACCAGGATTCATTTGTGGACGACGGCTAAAGTTTTCAATGTAACAATTCTAGTAGTTTATTGCTACGGGAGTCGGATTTGTAAGCACCAACAGTCTTAATTTCTTTCCAGTCAAGAGAGAAACTTCTTAACCATTCTCTTCCAAATACTGCACTCACTTTTTCATTCACTAAATAAATCTTCTTGTTGCTACTTTGATTCTTATACCGAACTTTGACATGTGCTTCTCCAGCGGGTATGATCACAGAGTTGTCAAAATTATGGAATATCATATTCGTCGGTTTAATCACTACCAATGGACACAGTTTCTTAAAATCAGTTACATTCATGCATGTGACTGCGGCTCCAGTATCTAATTCAATGTCACCCTTTTGTTCTTCAATAAAAACTTCCAAATAAATTTTATCCCTTGCTTGCGTAGTAGATTTTACATTAAGAACAGGGGCACTGTCAGAACACGATTCAATTTATTTCACAGTTTCAGTTTTATTTCTTTTTGAACGACAGACCTTCGCCAAATGTCCTTTCTTTTGACAATTTCGGCATTCCGTGTCTTTGTGTTTACATTCATGGGCTAAATGAAGCGTACTGTCACACCTATAACATTTGCGAGACGATTTTGCTGCTTTCTTTTGAAATTCTTGCTTTTTACATTTATTCGAAACAGTTTTAGCAACTTTATCTTCAGAACTATACAGTTTGTTAATAGATACCATTTTATTTTGAATTTCATACACATCACGTTGTGCCGATTCCATAGCAAAAGCAATTTCTTTCGCCTTGGCGTAAGTCAAATTATCTTGCGCCAACAACTTCTTCTGGATGTTTTTATTTTTTAAACCCATGACTAATTTATCTCTCAACATTGTACTTAAATTGTCACCAAAATTACAGTTCATCGACATTTTTTGTAATTCAGCGCAGTATGCAGTAATAATCTCACCTTCTAATTGATTACGCTTGTAAAATCTGAAGCGTTCCGTCATTTCCAACGGTTTTGGATTCAAATGTTCAGTTAATAGTGTTACAATGTCATCAAACTCCAGATCAGAAGGAATTTTTGGTGTGGCCAAATTCTTCAATAATTTGTAAGTAGTGGCTCCCATTAAACTTAAAATGGCTGGTACCTTCTTAGTCTCTTTAATCTCATTCACTAAGAAGTAAGACTCAAGTCGTTCTACGTAACTTGGCCAATCTTCCACTGCAACATCAAATGTTTCAAAATTAATACTGAAAGATTCCATCATCCTCGTCGCCAACTTGTTGTCGTGTTTAGCAATAACTAAAAGGATACGATTCACACACGACAAACATTTATTTTACAATACTACAACATGAACACTACAGATACATGATCTAATAATTTTGGGAACAAGAATGGAACTCAACGGAAACCATGGCAACCGCAACTTAACACAGCTTGGTAAAATATTGATATATACTTGTTGCCAGGTTCAAGACACAACAGCAGCAAAGAAAGAAATTGAAAACTATAGTGGAAATCAAGTATTTCCAATCTCCCCTACCTCTAAATTGTTGGCTAAAGAATAATTAATTAATTAAATAAATAAATAATAACAATGTAATGATAATTAACAAGACATTTAGAAACTGGTTCTGGCAAAATAATAATTAAAATATTTAAACTTACATTTAACACTTATAATACGCCTACACTAACATTTGTATTGCGGAGAAAATATGGAAACTGTTAAAGAATTTTTAATTTAATTACAAAATTTAAAAATTGCCATTAATTTACTTAAATGTTCATATAATGGTTTGCAGTTATTAAGTGTAGCTTAATGGCTAGTTTAAATATGTCTTACATGAAGAAAACAGCGAAACGAAGAAGCTAACACCAAAGGAACAAAAACAGGCTCATTGCTCTAAAAGTTTGGCCAAGAAGTAAGACTGGTACTGCTATTCAATTTTTTTTTTTTTTTTTTTTGTATTTTTTTTCTTGACGTTATCCTAGTAAAACACACCATGTTCACATATACCCCCTTTTCCCCTATATATGTGATAAATGAACAATTAAATTCATTTAGGTTTGACAAAGGCATTATATATATTTTTAAAATTCAGTCATTTATATATGTAAATATTTCATTATATTTTGTGGAATCAAAAATATTTCTTATTAGGCGGTTCTTTTGAAGTCTGTTTTCATTCAATCTGCAAAGAAGCGTTACTAATATTTTAGTACGTTTTAACTAATTTTTTGAACATCGATGTTAGTTACTTTGTTGACTCTAAGACTGCATGGACGATAATTTGTTGTAATGTAGTCCAATCGTGAAGAAACTTAGCGAGTAAAATATTTTTTTTAAAGGCTTTCAAAAGATCAGAGTCTTTGTCTTGTACTTTCAGATCAACTCAATACGATTGCAAAAGCGAAACGACAGTAAATATTTCTCCACTGGTTAGACATGTTCAGAGTCATTAAACCTTTTCCACGAAAACCCCCAAAAAACTTTGGGCGGTACCAAAAAAGGTCTACGTTTATTATTTTTTTAATATAATCATGCTTATCTACAAAAATGTTTATATTGACTTTTTTACCACATGCTACATTTCTAAAGAATGTAATTAATATCTGAAAATGAAATTGTGCTTAATGGTTCATTTTCTGGTTAGAATATACAGCATTCCTCAGAGATTAAAGAAGAGTGATTTCACAATCATGAAAAGTGATTTCATTAATTATTATTAACATCCGCAATCACTCACTTTTTTATAGCATGATTGTACAAAACTGCAACATTCCGAATGATATCAGAACACTCTCAAGGTTCTCTCCACTAATTCCGAAAAAAATTAAAAAAAATAAAAAAAAAACACTTTACCCTTTTTTCGAGTGTGTTTATCATACTTCATATTCATGAAGACAACATCTCTGTAACATTGCCAGACAACTATTTATAAAAGCGCTCTTCCATCCATTTCCTCTGCAACCACTTAGAAAAAACGCTATCATAATTATCAGGGAAAAGGATTGGAAAGAGCTTTTTTTTTTTATTTTGAATTAAAATAACATAAAAGAAGTACTGTAATCTTACCTCTGAAAAGAAAAAGTCACTCGTTTTTAAAATAAATTCTACTTAGCAATATTAAGTATTCTATTTTTACAGAAATATCTTATGTCAGTAGCCTTTCGATTCTAGATATCACGATTTGAATAAATATTTTCAACTCATTAAAAGTTTTCTTTTTCGTTTTTATACGAAATATATTTTACTATATGTATTCTGCTTTATTTATTATTCACTAAACATATAAACTTAATGTCGAATAATATTTCGTCTATCATATCATTGAGAGGAATGAGCGCAACCTTTACTCAAAAAAAAAAAAACCTTCATTAAAAAAAAAAAAAAAGAAGAAGAAGAGAGAAAATTACATATTTTTTATCCAATAAACGTTTGCTCATTGATTATTATGCAATTAAAATATTTTTCAATAATTTTGAACGCTATTTTTTTTAAATAAAAAATAACGACCATAAAAAATAAGAGAAACACGTAAACCTGTACAGTTATTGAAAAGCAAAATTTTAACCGTAACTTCTGCATCAACTTGTATTATTTATTTCTATCAAGACAAACAAAAACATTAATTTCAATCTATTACAATTCTTTTCACTTTGATGTACCACGATATTTTATCAAACTGTTTTATACTTAACGCTGTTTATTGGTTTTTATAAAGATTATATCAGTCATGTGGGTAAAGAAAACATTTTCCTACAGTAACGCACCTCAACACACGTATCTCTGTTTCGTATGATATAGAAGAGCAATGTTCCAATTTTAAAGAGGAAAATGGTAAATCAGAAGAAAATAAGACCACAGAGCACCAACCCCCATAAAGTCTTGAACATTCTTCATTAAACGTCGATTATGAAATTCTTCCCGATTTTTCGGCGTCATGACGTTTCAACGATTTCATTGTCCGTTGAAACAGTATCCAATGCAAAACAATGTGTAAGGTTACGAGAATTAATGGGTGTAACGTTACACAAATTCTGAAGTGTGTAGCATCGTTGTTTTAAAAACTCAAATTGTTGGAGGAATCTTGCACGTTGGTTTCAGTAGAATTACAAGCGCATGCGAAAATATTAGAAACCGCGCAGCGCAGGTAAACTCTTATTAGCGAAACGAAAACCGTCTTTGGTCGCCGAGAGGTATAAAGCTCTTGCTCTGTTACCTGTTTGAGTTTCGCGTTCTGGGTTTGAACTCCACTCAGGTCATTTCCTCACTTAATTCAATAAAAATGTTATAAAATAAATAATTGATGAACATTGGTTGTTAAAAATCATAAACTCGCTCTAAAAAGTCGAAGGAAAGCTTAATCTTTGTAAGCACACAGAAAATTCTGGTAAAACCTTACGTAGAAATGTGTAAGACGTTAGGCTATAGTTATATTACCATGGTGTAACCTTCCACAAGCGTTGTATAACTTTACACCAGTTATATCAATTAAGTTACTCCAGATCAGTGTAGGCAGTTGAGCTGCCACCCATTTTATGGATGAAGGTTGCACACAATTTTTTACGGTGTCTTTGCACTTTATAATATAGTTAGAATCATAGAAAATGGCACACACAAATGTTTGAAAGGTCGCTATCAAATTTCCGCTTAAAACTTGCGGTGATCTATTGTAAAAATAAGATTAACAAAGTTAAGGATGATTAAAAAATGCGAAACATTTTCAGCATTCTTACAGATGCGTCGTCGAATGCTATTGGCAGCATCTTCTATTGGAATTTTTGTTTATAAATGACTGACGATATGTTGAGCTTTTCGTTTTCGATGCCATACGGCCCATCATTTGATATTGTTACTTTGTATGTACTTTAAAAGTGTAATTACCTGTTAATGTTGTTAAAAGCTCATATCAATTCAATGATGAGCGGCAATTTTATTTTGCTGTTGAGAAAAAGGGGGCTCAGTTTTTTTTTTTTAATTTCTAAGTTCTTCAAAAAATACTGTCAAGTTCTCAAAGCAGAAATGTCAGTGCTCAAATAGTCTTTTTGTCTCATGGGTTTTTATTTGTGATTTTAATACAATATTTCTTTACATCATAGGATTTTTTTTAATGTGTGCAATTATTGACACATGCCGCAAAGCAGGGGCGCATGTGAACATGTCTGGGGCAAGGCTGAACACGATATTAAAAAAGCGATTTTCATATTTATTAGAAAAATATAATATCAAGAAATATATTGGCATAAATTACATTGAAAGTATAGTATTCTACTATCGGAATGTCGATTGTACAATATTGTGTCAAAAAGAAAATATTTTAAATACAAATACATATACAAAAGTGACGACCAGCAACAGGCTCTGGGCCCAGCTAGACTGGTCCTAGTCAATTAACAATCCCCAGTGAAGATCAATGGCCCTCTTAAAACTATCTACTCCCTTGCTCATTACCACCTCTTCCGGTAAACTGTTCCAAGGTTCCACTACCCTGCTAAAATAATAATTTTTCCTAACATCCATGACAGCCTGAGATTTAAATAGCTTAAAACAATGACCCCTTGTCCTGTTTTCAGTGCTAAACTTCAGCCCCGTAACATCTTTCATTTTAATAAATTTAAACAACTGAATCATGTCCCCTCGGTCTCTTCTTTGCTCAAGATTGTACATTTTTAGCCTTCTAAGCCTGGAATCATAGTCTAAGTGAGAAAGTCCATTTATAAGCCGTGTAGCTCGCCTTTGAACCCTTTCCAAAACATTAATGTCTTTCTTAAGATAAGGAGACCAAAACTGAACAGCATACTCCAAATGAGGTCTTACCAAACTTCTATATAACGGCAGAAGAACTTCTTTAGATTTGTTTGAAATAGATCTATTGATAAACCCAAGCATCTTATTGGCCTTGTTACTAGCAATGCTGCACTGTTGGCTAAACTTCAAATCCTGACTTATTAAGACCCCCATATCAGTAACTTTGTCTGCCTGACTAATGACTGAACCTTACGAATAATAACTTGTACACTTATTTCCATGCCCTAAATGTAGCACTTGACATTTCCCAACATTAACAGCCATACCCCATTTATCAGCCCACTCCGTAATATGATCTAGATCCTCTTGCAGCTGTTTTGCTTGTTCTACATTTTCTACATTCCCCATAACTTTGACATCATCAGCAAAACAATTCATGTTCCCAGAAATATTTTTGTGAATATCGTTCATAAAAACAATGAACAAAACAGGCCCTAACACTGATCCTTGAGGAACCCCGCTTAAAACCTCACTCCAATTAGAATAATTTCCTCTTACAACTACCCTTTGTTTCCTTCCGGTCAGCCAGTTTTTTACCCAAATGAAAGTTTTCCCTCCTATTCCTATATCAGCTAATTTGCTAAGTAGAGCAGCATGCGGTACCTTATCGAAAGCTTTTTGAAAATCAATGTAAACAACATCTACAGGCTTCTTATTGTCCAAAGCCATGGTAACTTTGTCATAGAAATGTAATAAATTAGTTGCACAAGATTTACCTTTCCTGAAACCGTACTGAAAACAAGTCAATAGATTATTAGTTTCTAGAAAATTTACTATCTTAATTTTTATCAATGTTTCTAAAATTTTGCAAACCACCGAAGTTAGACTCACAGGTCTATAATTTCCCGCACTCCCTTAAGACCCTTTCTTGAAGAGCGGTGTAATGTTAGCCAGCTTCCAGTCCTCTGGCACTGTCCCCGAGTTATAGGAAGCATTGAAAATATTTACGATTACATCTGCTAATTCCTCCGCACATTCAACTAAAATTTTTGGATAAATATTATCAATCGAATTTGGATAAATATTATCATAATATTTTGTCGCAAATTTTGTCATTACTCACTTATGCGTTACATTTTACACTAATTATTTATCTCAATTATGTATCTACGTTTATTTATCCAAATATATGTATGTATTAATTTATATGTACATAAATAGAACTGTATTCATAGAGATAGTTAAATATCATTATAAGGTGTTTGTACAATGTTGAGTTAGCGACCACAAATTACACAGAAGCAATGTTTAGCAATTATTAACTGTTCTTGATTAAATAAAGACTTTTAAAAAATGAATATCAGGGCTTCCACCTACGTTTTTTATCCCATGGACCTCTTTCCGGTTTGTCCTGTTTTTCGTGCCCAAATTAGTAAGAACATGTAATATTCACGTTAGCTCGTTTCAAAACATTAGATCGTTAAGTTTCGCGCAAGGGGTTATAAAATCGGCAGAAAAAAAAGAATGTATGGAAATTTTAGGCTATGCTCTCTTAAAAGAGGGTCATGCGCCTCCTCCTGATCAACGCGATCGGCACAAATGGATATTGACTACAAACGAGCCGATGTGTGCTGCACATGATTTCCTTTTACACCAATTTAATGTTATTTTCCCATTATTGCAATTTTAATGTGATTCAATGGTTAACTCTCTAAATATCACTAACAATGGCACAATTGAAACAAGATAAAAAAAAATACGCCAAACTTGTTGCCAAGATGGCGAAAAAACTTGGTGACCAAAAGACTGGCGGTATATTGCGTAGTGTCCACCAAATTATAACATCACATGAGTTTGCATCGAAATTAACAATGATTCCTCCCCAAAAGGTGCAAGAGACCCCTTTAGAAACCCTCGAATGCAACCAAAAGTTAAGGTGCACTACTAGACCCCACTAGGAGTTTACTTACCAAATTTAAATTTTCTAGGACATACCGTCTTGAGTTATACGACATACATAAGCACTTACGTACGTACAGACTTCACGAGAAAACTCGTTGTAATTAACTCGGGAAACGTCAAAACGGATATTTCGGATGTCTATACGTTCTTAGGTTTATATGCACGTGTGGTCGGGCGAAAAAAAAAAAAACTCAACATTCATTCGGGGGTGAGCAAAATGGAAATTAAGGTCAATTTTGAGTGAAAATGTTTTCGCGAATACAATATTTACTTTTTTAGAAAAAGAAGAAAAAAAAGCATCCAAAGAAAAAAACTATCCCCAGAAAGAGAGGGGGAAAAACATCATTTTCCCCAAATTTGAAACAATATTTCAAGAATCATTTTCGTGGAGTTCTTTTTTTTTTTTGTTTTGCCATGTAAAACCCCGTGTTCATACTTTTTAAAGTAAATATTATTAAATTGGAAAAATTTCATTCGGTAAACAGTATGTAATAAGAATAATAATTACGTACTGTACTATAGCCCTCAAAAAACGACCCTCATTAGCATCTCATGCACACCAATTTTTTCTTTCGTTGATATGGACCCTTTAGAGATCGCCACGGATCCCTGAGACGCCATGTGGACTACTTCGGAAACCACCATGTAGAGGAATGACATTTTGCGTTAGTTTCTTTTAATTAAACTGAATGAAACTGGGTGAGAATGTGATAAGTAACTACTGCACTTTTTTATTTCATTAAAAAATAAAGGTTTGATATTGTAGGCACTTTGCGGAACCCCCTAAGGAAACCCAGGGTGCCGTGGCACTCGTTTTGGGAACTTTTGATGTGGAGTTTTTGATATTCTGTTAAAGTGGTTGCAAAATGCCCAAGCTTTTCCTCATTACGCAATGATTGTTCTTATTACATACTGTTTTCGAGTTCAAAATATCAAAGCATGAATGAGTATAGTTTAAAATTGAGTTAATACAAAAATTTTAATTAAATTTAATTGAACTTATTTTCCCCCTTATTCTACGATATACAAATGCCCCATAAGCTACCTTCGGACTAGCTTATAAAAATAAACGATTTACAACGGAAAAAGAAACTTAACACTGTCGTAAACTTACCAAAATATTCATTAACTAATTTGCAGACTTAGCTTAATAATTAGCTAAAATTGAATTTTCACTAAAAGAAGTCTGATGAAATTGTGTACCTACTGAAACAAAAAAGTATTTACCACAGAACATTTAGTTTGAAAAGGGCCAATGTAAAATACCGATTGAGAGGAACGGCCATCAACAGAATTTTTTTCAAAATTTTCCCTTCAAGTTACGTTTCAAATTTACCATGGTCAAGAGTGTGACCCCCCCCCCTCTCTTTCTCCTATCCATTAGGATACAGAGAAAAATATCTATGATAGAAATGTAATAGCACGAGAAAGTTATCATTGGTCTTAACGAACAAATTTGCAAAATATTCCGGTCAATAAGTTTACCACTGCAGGATGTCAACACTTTTGATACCAGCTTCCAATTTTGTTATGATATAAAAGACGGTGGAATAGTCACTTAATTATCATATATTTATCTCGGGTTGGATATTCCACGATTATGTCAACTAAGGAACTTAAACAATTGATTAACCATTAATTCTCCTTTCGCATTGATCACTTACGAATGATGGCATGTTTCAATTAAATCTAACTTTTAATGAGAACTGACGCCTTATGTTCTTAAACTTTCTGCTATAATGGTAGCTTAGATTTTAATTCTCTGGTACATTTTCTCTCCTTTTATCTGAAAGAAAATTGGGAAAGCATTAGTAAATGGCTTGCGTGCGAATACTTATTTAAGATAATAATTTAAGCATTACGAAAACCGATGTGCATTAAAGCACGCACCGAAGATTAAAGTCAAGTCGTTAAATGTGTTTTACATTAATTATGCACAAAGGAAACTCTTTTGAAATGCGAAAAAACAAACATATGTGCGAAAATTTAAAAAAGTAATCCCTAATATGATATCTCTCATAGATACATTTTAAAAATTCAAGAAATTTGAATTTTAAATTTTTTCAATTCACAATGTTGGTTTGTATAACAAGCAAATCTAATTAGTTTAACATTTTTTTCTGGTAAAAATTGAATTAGTAAAACTATGAGAAAACAATAAGCTATCATAATGCTTACACATTAAATTTGAAATTTTACTATCTGATGACATATCTATATACCGTAAAGTGGGGCTACTTGGACCTGAAATTTCATACTTTTTGCGAGCTTCACACTGAACACTTTGCTAAACCCATAATGTAAACTGATAACCTTGTTTTTAGCACTTTTCAGAAGTTCTGCTACCACCTAAATCCTTTTTTAAACAAACATTTCAACTATTTATATTTTTTTCTATTTTTAAAAATTGGGTTCAAGTAGCCCCGCGCTGCGGCTACTTGGTCAACCTCAGTAAATCCATTAGAAAAAGCTGTAAAACAGGTGATGGTACCAAGAAGGATAAATGATTTTGAAAAATAATCTCAAAGCGTACATTCTAGTGAGCAAACTATTTATATAAATTGCAAATTATTTATATAAATTAATATAAAACCAACGTATACATAAAAACATATTTTTAGGCAAACACAATTTCTCAAATAAAAATATAATCAAACAACAGCTAAAATCAATTGAAATGCGCATTATTTAAACTTTAGAAGGAATGAAAACCCATCAATTCAATATCTTGGGTGGAGTTTTTTTTCTCTGATATTATTTAATACCTGCTCTTCCTAGCTACTAAATACTATAGGATGCTCAGTCTTGTTTTGTGAACGATCTTTTAATTTCCTTTTTATAGTTGATATACTTAAGTCAAAATGGGCTGATACAACCTCTCTAAGACATTTCTCCAGAATTAGTTGTATCTGGACACAGTTGTAATTTTTCCTCTTAATAATCCGCATTATTTCTTACTGCAAAGGGCTCTTTTATTTTTGGACCCTTTTTATCCCCAGATCTGCAAAAAACGGGTATAATTAGTAACTAACCTCTTTATTTCAAAATATCCCAAACCTTACTTAACATAATTTAGTGATGAAATGTGGTTTGGGGCTGTTTGAACGCTGGGTTCAAGTAGCCCCATTTTAAGGCTGCCAGTGCACTTTTACTAACTTATAATAGTTACTATGTTAATTACATAGCTACAACCTTAAAACACTGCTACTTTATTAAGAAATAGAATGGAAACAAAAAAAAAATATAGACCTTGATGATATCAGAGGTTTCCATGAACAACTTACATGTAAAAGTTTGCAAGCACAAAAAAAAAAAAAAAATGTTTAGATAACTTGCAATCACAACCTCAATCAGAAAAATGCGGGAATAGCAGAAACTTTGTTTCATGCTCCAGCATCTACCTAGTTCTACTACCTGTCATAGAGAAAGTTTTTTAAGTCTATACATTGACTTATATAGGACCAGAACGGATTTCAAACACTTTTTTCTCATGGGTTCAAGTAGCCCCTGGAGGCTCAAGTAGCCCCACTTTACGGTACTTCGTAATTAGAGAGCTACATCAAGTTGCAAGTACTGATTTAAGAAAAATTGTACTTCTGAAAAAATAACATATTTCGTCTCATTTTCAAACTTAAAATATGCTTCTAAAATCTTGTCTTTAGTCAAAATTACACACAAATTCAAAATAAGAAAATTCAAGCATTTTCAAAATGCAAAGAACGAAAACTAATTTACAATTGAATAGTTTTCGAGCTCGTTCTCATATTTTGTGTCAACTTGTGTGGAATCAAACAAATAAATAGTACTACTCCGTTTTACGTGTATTATGTTCCCCTTAAATCGGGATAGATACAGATAGATAGTGGTTAGTGTTTCTTTTGGAAGAAAAGCAAATAAACTAATATTTATAGGTCTTGGCAAGATTTTAACATTCTATAGAAATTTCCATAGTATTTGTTTGGTATTAAATTTTGAATGGAAGATTCCTCTAAAAAAGGAACACCAGGGTTGCCCACCTCGGGGGGGGGGGTCATGGCGCAGAATGCACCACTGAAATTTTTAGGTGGGGGTGTTTCGAGAGGTTTTTTTTTCATCGAGAGGCTCTTGCTTTTTGGAGGGGAGTCTTAGTGATATTGCGGGGGAGGGGGGGTGCGCCCTTGCCTTTAGGGGGTGGGCGTCCCTGAGAAAACGCACGAACATATATACGTAACTCAAATTTAACAAATGCAATAGAATACAAAATATTCTGCAGGGAAACAAAATGTGCTAAACGTAGTATCTAACTATGTACGTAAGGGCCGAAAATGGGTGATACGAACATGACAATAATACTGTGCAAGTACTTACTTGAGTGAAGATGACTCTTATCCACGACTTAAGTTGTTGAAGCCATGTTTACTATCGCAAGTTGTGCAGCAGGAGTAAACTGGAATCAAAACGACATAAAAAGCGTCCGCCTGATACCATTCGACGCAGATGCACAGAGTTTTGTGTATACAGCGTTTTCCGTTTTAACCTGCAAAACCTTTATTTTCGCAACCATTAGTTCTAGATGTATTATACTTTCAATTGCAAAAATGTTCGAAATCAGATGCAGAGTTAAGGTATTAAACGTTTGAAGCAAAAATTTAAATGAGCCAAATAATACAAAATTTAACTTTTTTACGGGCCCCAGGTTCCCTAACAAATACTTAGAAAAATAATCTTCACTAAAAACTACTACTGACACAAAAAACTTGACATTTGTGCGACCAAAAACTCAAGGAGATATTCGAGTTTAAAGTTTTAAGGGGCCATGCAAAAGATGAGATTGGTTCTTATCATCATCGAATGTCAGGTTGTCGAAGTAAATAAAATAAATATTTCTATATTTCATTGCTATTCCAAAATAAATGCAAATGTTATGCCATGATACGCAAAAGCACACTAAGCAACCTCGAACAATTTAAAAAACCTCACTATATGCACACATATAATTTTAAACCCTTGTTAACTGCTATATTTCCCCCCAAAAGGTGTTGTTGATGGCGAGTGTACACTGCAAATAATCAAAGACTTTTTGAACACTTTTTGAACACGGACACTTGTCTCCTTTTTTAGAACACTTATTTCGGAACATTTATTAGAACCGTTGTAAGATCACTTTTTAAAACATTTTTTGAACACGTACACTTGTCCCCTTTTTTAGAACACTTTTTGGGGTCAGTTTCCAAAACACTTCTAGAAGCACAGTTCGAAACATATATTTAGTTCAGTATTCTTTTTAGCGCACTTTTTAAGCACTTATAGGATCGCGTTAAAGACACGTGTTTGAACACTTCATTGAACATTTTGTGGCACACATACAGGTACAGTTTCTAGAATGCGTTTTAGAACAATT
Organism: Uloborus diversus; assembly: GCF_026930045.1. Taxonomy (NCBI): domain Eukaryota; kingdom Metazoa; phylum Arthropoda; class Arachnida; order Araneae; family Uloboridae; genus Uloborus; species Uloborus diversus. Next base: position 171,396,570 of record NC_072733.1, read on the forward strand.
TCTTCGCACTAATATCATCCGAGGATACCTACCGCACAAATATAAAAGTAGCTTTTAGAAATTATTAATATGCACTAAATTCGTGTTCATTTTGAGACTGCAGGCTGATGATGGTTTAGGCTTTGGATGTAATCTAATTATTAGTCAACATAGCTACTATGAAAATTTAAAATACAATGATATTTCCAAGATAATTGACTATCTTACAGCAGAATTGGACACGAACAATGTTTACCAATAAAATGTTGCAGGAAAATGTAGTGCACAATATTATTTAGTACATAAACTGCATACATTTAAAATATTAATTTCCATATTTTAGTTTTCAAAGCTAATCCATACTGTAAAAAGTAATCAAAAGTGTACAAACAAAGGCTCCCATAACTTCAGTTTGTTGCTTCATAAATTTCATTTTCAAAAATTTTTAATTCCTCAAAATCAAAATAAATTTGCCTTCATTGTTTGAATTCGTGCTACTTTTCTATTCAGTGATCTATTGCTTGGTATCTGATCAATGACCTTAAACATTAGTTGTGTTTCTTTTAAAAAATGTAAGTGCAGTGGAATTCTTCAATGACTAATCATTTCCTTGAATATTAACTAAAGAGATGAGTGCTGGATCTGGGGGCGAAGGGGGGAGTCGGGACACTTGTCCCCGGTGAGACAACTTTTGGGGGCAAATAAATTTGTTCTATTTCCGTGGGGGGGGGAGGGGGTCGTTGAAACTTAATATAAAACTTGAAGGAGAATGAGTAGGAGCATCAGTTTCAAGATTTGCCCTAGCTCGGAAAAATCGTATATCCGGCACTGACAATTATCAATTAATTATTTTTAGTTTTAGTTCCTTGCATGAAGAAGAAAAGTGTTCGCGAAAAACAAAATAAATAAAAAATTACTTAGTCGTCAGTGGCTGGCATACACTTTCAGTTTAGTGGCCCTTTTTTTTTACCATTAGTAGCCACTTAGTTCAAAACATTTATTTATTTCTTGAATGAGGAAAAAATGTACTACATTAAAACATGAGTTGGGGAAAAGGTATTACCGTATGAGATCTAACTGAAATTCCATTCATTTGCCTTTTTTCTATCCCTCCCCCCTCCCGCCAAATGCGAGTACAAACCTTTTGTATATGCTTCCAGGTTTGTGCTTGTTTTTAAGGGGTTCAGTTTGGATCCTGAAATTAATAATGGCTTTTATTATTGATTGAAAGGCAAGATGTAATACTAAGGTTGGGAATGTTATTACATTGCAAACTAATTGCTTCAAAATAGAAATGATTTGTGTATGAAAATTTATTGGTGCAAAAATTGTGTGGCCGTTTCGGTTCTTAAGACGTGATTGGTTGAGTACTCTTTTTAGCTTCTATTAAATGGCATTTAATCCCCAGATGGCAACTAAATGCCATACATTCAGGTCTAACTCAATCAGACAGTTAATATCAAGTACATTAACTAATGCAGCTAAATTTAAAATACGCATGGGATTTATGTTTCAAACTTACGCACATAACACAGAACTCAGTTTATCAAAGTTATCTAGTCATTAAACACAATATGTTTAAAATGAATGTATTTAACTTTATAGATACACATTAACAAATTCTACATAACAATGCTTGAAACTATCATTCTTCTACAACCGGGTAAACCATTACCTAAAAAAAAAATAAGAAAAAGCCTTTTTTTTTTTACAAACATACGCTTAATTACGAGAACACAAGCAGTACGTTATACATTATTTGTAGGCTGTAGGGGAATGTGGGGCAAAGTGAAATGGTGAAATAATTACTTTTACTGCCAACAATCTCGTAATTTTTAACTATATAGTAGCACATGTACTCTATTCCAGTCAGGAAAAAAAATACATCTGAAGCTTAAAATTAATGATAATAATGGCCATTTTCAAAAAAGGACATTCATATTGTAATATTTTGATGTAAGTCAAAAATTATTTTTGTACGAATAAAAAGATAAAATTATAGTTACTAACATTTTAAATATTAATTGAGACCTTCTAATATTTAATGCGGTATTTTTTACTTTTTTCAGTTAATTTTAAGCTTACTTGTATTTCTAATATTGGCAAGGTGAATCTAACAAAGTGAAATAGTTTATTTCGTTTACTCACTCAATTACACTGTACGGCAAAAAAAAAAAAAAAAAAAAAAAATTGAAAAATGTTTCTGACATTTCTGACATTTTGATTCTTATGTTAAATGACCCCCTGAATCCGAATATGACCTACGTTTTCTCCCTATACGTACCAATTTTTATTTAAAGGCCCTCCTAGTTTTTTCAATTTTCCTTAGTTTTAGAGGGTTTTTTTTTTTCGGAGGTGAAAGGAGCTTTATATTAACTGTTATCATAGTTTTGGTGGGCAAGAGAGGTTCAAAGTTTAAGATCATGGACACCTATCGCAAAAAAGGGGGGACTTGGACCCCCACCCCCAATGTTTGAAAAATCAGGAAAAACGATCTTTTTATTCTGCTTTTTTAAAAAAGATGTTTGTAAAAAACATTTCAGTGCAGAATGAGAGTATAAGCTTCTCTTCTATGACTCCTATGTCCAAAAAAATTTTCGCGATGTAAAAAAAATTAAAAAAAAAACTGTCTCATGAATGTCGCACGTTGCATACGAGTTGAATCGCAGGTCTTCATTCAAATAGATATTCTTCTGGCTGATTCTTATATAAAATGACTCCTTGTTGCCAAATACGACCATCTTTTCCCCATCACGCCCCCTTTTTAGAACCTCCCCCCTCCCATGATTCAGAGCTATTTATTGTTTTAAATTTTGAGGGGAAAATGAGCATTACAATAACCGAAAACATTATTCTGAATGACTAGAGATGTGCAAAGTTTAAATCTTGTGCATATATAGCAAAAAAAAAAAACTTGCCCCTCCCCCGAACAAACGGGGGGGGGGGGAGTTGTACAAAAATCGGTACATGTAGGAGGATAACGGAGATCATTTTTGGATTCAAGGGGTAAATTTGCAGAAGAATCAGGCGGATTAGCCTCAGAAGCATTTGAGAGTAATTTTTGCTGCCACAGTGTGTTTGGAGGGATGCCCCCCCTGTTTTCCTTTTTGCTACATATGCATAAGATTTTGAGCTTTGCACATATCTACTCATTCAGAATTATGTTTACGGTTATTGTAATGCTCTTTTCCCCCTTCAAATAAAAAAATGTCGGGGGAGAGGGGGGGTAGGTTCTAAAAAGGGGGCGTGATAGGGAGAAAGATGGTCGTATTTGGAAACAAGGAGTTATAGGGGTCATTTTACATAGAAATCAGCCAGAGGAATGCCTTTTTGAATGAAGACAAGCGATACAACTCGTATGCAGCGTGCGACATTCACATGATATTTTTTTTTTACTTCGCGAAAATTTTTTTGGACACAGGAGTCATAGAAGCTTAGTCTTATACTCTCATTCTGCTCGGAAATTTTTTTTACAAACATCTTTTTTTAAAAAAATCAGAATAAAAAGATCGTTTTTCGTGATTTTTCTTTTATTTTGAGAGGTTATACTCCCCCCCCCCCATGTTCCCCTTTTTGCGATCGGTGTCCATGATCTTGAAATTTGAACCTCTCTTCCCCACCAAAACAATATTAGCAGTTAATATAAAGCTCCTTTCACCCCCCAAAAAAAAATTTAATTGCTCTAAAACTAAAGAAAATTGAAAAAAACTTGGGGGTCCTTTAAGAAAAAAATTGGTACGTATAGGGGGGGGGAAACGGAGGTCATATTCGGATTCAGGGGGTCATTCTACATAAGAATCAGCCGACAAAATGTCAGAAGCATTTTGAAGGTTTTTTTTTGCCGCGCAGTGTTATTTACAAAATCACTTACGGATTCATTTATTAATTTATTTGCATTTCTTCATTCATTAATTCACTTATTTATTCATGCCTTCACCCATTTTCTTATTCATTCACTACTTTATACGGTCATTTATTTTTCTTCATGTATTAAGTATTTTATTTATTTAAGTATTCGTGCATAGTTTCATTATCTTTTTATTATTCATTCTACCCTTCTTTTAATCATTCATTTGAGCAAATACATTTTTTATGAGTGAATAGAACATTTTTCATTCAGAAAAATATTTTATTTTTCACTCTTTCTATGAAAAAAATAAAGAGAAAAATTTCCACTTTTTTTTAATGTTCTTTCTTTGTAAAGTGTAGTTTTCAAAAAAAAATTTCCAATTTGTTCATTTAAAAAAAAAATCTAGCCAGCTTAGCAATTTCACTTTACCCCACATTCCCCTACTATTTTTTTCGATAATAATAATTTTTCCGAAAAAAGCCCCTGTATACCCGTTTTCCTCCTTTTCTCTTTACATCATCAAAGATAGCTAAAATGTTTTAGACTCATCAGTTTTTACAATTTTTCGGATACCACCCCCCCCCCCTCCAACCAGAGTTTCTTTCCTCTAACATCACCAAAGATAGCTTTAAACTATACTTAAAAAAAAAAAAATTCAAAATATTGTTGTTAATAATACCCTTATTCCTCAAGTTACCTTACAAAAATGTTTTTAACACTTTAGCTTCAAAATATTTTCCGCTGAAATGAACCCCGGAACATAAAACCCAAAGTTCCTTAAAAATGCCCTAAATGTACAGTTTTAAAACTGCATTCTCATATTTTTTTCTTAGAGGTATCCTTCCCCCCTCTCCATACTTTTCCCCATCTTTACATAATCAAAGACAGCTTAAACATATGTGATAGAACATATAACAACTAAATTGCAATTGAAATAGTTTTTACACTGCAACAGACATCACGTTTAGTTATCCAAGAATTTTTACTAAGTCTTTCATGAAACTTTTCATGGTTCAAAAAAAAAAAAAAAAAAGTTTTTGTGTTTACGTTATCAGGTTGTACCTGTTTACAAAGAACTAAAGGTTTTTTTTTTTTTCAAAGAAATTAAGGGTGACATTTTTTATTCACACGTTTTTTATCACACGGCAAATTAAAAAGTGGGATTAAAGAAAAAACTATTAGGCATTTTTTTCTGAACTAGCGGTTTTAACTATTTTTGTGTCATGACCCCATTTTTAAGAACAAGACACCCGATACCTGTATTGTACGTACTCAAAAGAAACATTTATATAAGGCTTCCTGTTTGTTCTAATTCCTTTAATGATTTCAAAATTTTGACTAAGGTACTTAATAAGATTTTTAGGTAATGTTTTGAACTCAGATTATTCATTCGAACAATACTTTGCTTGCATTTCTGCAAAACATCGATCATGAAACTCAAATTTCATGATTTTTTTAACTGCAACAGATAATAAAATTAATTATCCATAAATAAGATGCTAAATGGTACGCAATATTTTATCCTCAAAATTCAAGATAAAATTGATTGATATGAAACATTAGACAATATATTTTGTCAAACATCATTATTTAGAAGAATCTTGATCTCTGTACCTAGGTTCGAATCTCATTCATACTATTGTGGTAGATTTTGATCATATTCAAGTTTAACCTAATCTAAGCCGCAGAACCTCCAGCGATTCATTCTTTTTCGGTTTGTTAAGCCAAAAAATTGTGCACAAGATGATCGATCTTATGGGATGTTTACAAGCAAAAATACTAACGTATAAAAAAATTGCTAACCAGAAAAATAAAATCACCTCAACTATTTGTAAAAACAAAAAGTAGATGGCAGAACTTATAAAAAGCATTTAGATGAAAGATATGCTTTTTTTTTAAAGATTGAAATTGAACAGCGTAAGAAATGCCCTTCGACCTTCATTAGAAATGTTTCTAGGTCATAATCCGTAGTTTAGGAGCCCTTGTTTATACCTCTAATTCCGATGCTCTTAAAAAATTCTAAACCGAAATATAAGGACAGGAGCCCTAAATCAATCGTCAAGTTTCAAAATTAGAATCGTAACACGTTAGTCTTAACGTAACCACATAGTTTTAAAACACAGGATTTCATTTTATTTCAAAACTTAAGCGGTATGGTAAACTATTAGTTTATTTAAAACAAAAGTATGAAGCTCAGAAATGTAAAGAACATAATCTGTAAAGAACATAAAAAAGGAAAGTGGCGTACCTTTTGAGCATTCAAAAATATCACGAAAATGATTGCGACCGATCCAGAGTGTTTACAAACATGGCGTAGCTAAGAAAGCAGTGATTTCACTAGCACTCTCAAATCTGCGCGCTATGTGTTCTCAAGTGTATTCCCCAATCTTCGGTTGAATAGAGATTCCCAGCAAAACACATTCGGTGCACTCTTGGAACGTTTTCTTTAAAACGGAACGGATTAGTAAAACATTTCAGCTGCATTTCTTTGTACACAACACATTTGAAATACATTTTAGCACATATTCAGGCAACTGGAACACTTAAAGAGTTTCAAATGTGTACCGATTATTTGCAGTGTAAAGTGGTGTAAGTCACAAAACGCTGCGTTTCATAGCTCGGTGAATATTGGTAGTACTAATGTCAAACGTAGAAAATGAATTTGTTGTTTTAATATACCTTTAAGATTATTGAACTTATGTTACCCAGTAAACGTTAGTGAAAACATAACTTCTGTCAGTCAGTCCCGCGACTGCCTTTTTTTTTTTATTATTATTTTTTAAAAATATAATGAGTGTCTTTGCTGGCACGAAGATGCTCCAATGTACCCGTGAAATATCCATTTGTTAAAAAATGTTTTGACAATTTAAGCTTGACAAACGAATTTGTCAATTTGTTCATAATTCATCATACATAAGTTTTGGGAAACTGCACGAGTTTATTCGAAAGGCTATTTGTTTTGCTCAACGAAAATCTAGAATATTATTTTTACTTTTATTTCTTAATATTCACTTTAAAAGAACAGTGTCTGCAAGAGAACTGCAGGGTTTTGAAACAATCATTTCGAGTTAACGGTATGAGTTAGGTCAGGTTAATTGTGAAGAACTCAGTAGTTCATTAAATTTTGGGCACACCCCAGTTACGGATTACTTTTCAACACCAGTTAAAGAAGAAGCATTCGATACTGGATTCAGCCGCGAGTGCTGTTGGAAGATCATTTCTGTGCTTAACTTTTAAAAAGCTCTTATTTGTTACCGTTGGACTTTTTTTCCCACTAATCAAGATTAATGTTTTCGATGAGGAAATTGAGGATTTAAACCATCTCTGGTAAAGGAGTTACTTGTGTGGCAAACAACCCTCCAGACATGCCCAGCATGTCTGGAGGGTGACGATTACCATTTGGACATGCTACTATTGAAAGCTACTGAATATTTCGAATCTTGACACACAAATTGGCGCAGTATAGCCTATTAAGGCTCTTGTGCCAAGCCCCTCCTCCCACTCAATCAAACCAATTGAATCCTGATAAATTAACCTTTAGGCACAATTATATAACATTAACGTAATATTATATTTGTATTAAACATTTTTGCTCCAAAACCCATACTTCTTTTATGGTTTATAAAATCACAGAAAAAAAATTAAACACACTTTGAAAAACATTTATTAGTTCTATATATTTTTTTGTTGCTTTTCCAATTTCTATTATTGGGCTAGGAACGATCTTTAATTATATGAATAAGAATAAAATATTAAATAAAACATATTCTACAAATTTAGAAATAGAGCATAGTTTACTGAAAATAAGAATATTTTAATACAAACTTGATTTAAATATAAAAGAAGAATTTCAAAAGAAGCCCCTTTGCCATTAAAGTCTTCAAAGGTAATTTGGCCATATGTCTCTAGCCATTCAGCAAACTTTTCGGAATACTCGGAAATAGCGTGTGCTCTTAACGTGACTTGTTTGGATAATTTCTGAAAGTTTAATTTAAACAACGGAAGTTTAATAAGCATTTTTCTTAAATCAGAGGACTTCCTGAATGGACATGTTGAAGACATGCATTATATGCTTCAATCAAAGTTAAAAGATAAAATGAAATGATCTTATCATAACAGTAAATTAGCCTGTGCAAAATAAAGACTAAAGTAATATAAGATTACATAGTTCACATTGCAAGAAAATTCAATTCTAAAACTGATCAAAAATTCAAACTTTCTAAAACATAATGCAAAAAACGCCATCCGCGTATAGCACACAAAACTAAAATAAATATTAGAAAAGATTTATATATAAAAAAAATATATATAGATCTACTACATCAAACTAGCACTAAATGGGTTTGGACAAAACACTTTGAGGAGTTACCGCATTTCTTTGAAATTCGTTTGTCGAAATCGTGCTTTGAAATTAAAGTGAAAATAAAAAGGAAACATTTCAAAACTACTGATATTTCATCAACTGAAATAATACCGTTCTACACTTTTTTTCAAAGTAAAATGATATTTTTTCTACATATGGTCTTATATCTATGGATTTGGCTTAATATCAAAAGAAGTTCATGAGCTTGAACTCCTACACCGTATTTTTTGATTTGAGAATAAAGGAGATAAAGTGTTTATTTTGTAATTTTGTCTAGTACTTATCAGTTTTCCTGGTTTTCTTCTAATCAATACGAGCGGTGGAAAAGTAGCCCTAAGAAAAATACAGGAGAACAATTCTTTTGACCGAGACGTTTCGATTGAAATACTGCTACGGAAGACGGCAGAGGTCTGGACCGCTCATGGCGACCCGCCGATTTATTTCTCCTTCATTCTTTTATCAGGCAGAAAGATAAAAATACTAACAATTGTCCTGGTCTCGAAAAAACTAGGTGCCTTCTGTCAGCACAATTTCATTTTCAAAGTGAAAACGAATAATGTCAATGTTTTACTTCCTCAGTCTTCTGATGCTTCAGGCAAAATGAGAAAAATATAAACAAGTCTGCCGGTTCTACGATGTCTTCCATTAGAGTAAATTTAACCTTAAAAAAAAAGTAAAAAGGAAAGAAAAAAATTAAATGTTTTTATTATTTTTTACTGCACAGTCTCATAATAACTGTATCTTAGTTATTGGTTTTCATTCCTCAGTTAATTATTACATTTTTCTTCTTGAGAAAAGTTTTTTTTTTTTTTAAATATTTGTTTTTACATAAGATAGTTGCTCTCAAAAGTATCTATCAGTGTGTATTACTTCCCTTACCTTACGCAATTACGCATGTTTGGTTTCTCTTTGATCTGGTTTAAAATCTTTTTGGTAATCGATTATGTGGAACACATATCTTTAAGTAACTATGCATCGTACAAGACTTGTCCGGAAAGTAAAGTCAATGAGCCGATTAGAAGAAATTTAGAGTTTTGACTGCTGCAAAACATTAAATATTACCCCAGTGAGATTTCCAGACATTGAAGAGGTCACTGTTGGGATTTCACACTATGACCATTAGAGCCTTGGTGAACAACACTTTTTTGACTTTGTCAACTTCTTCAAAATTAAGTCGCTCATGCTAGTTTTCAAGTAGGGGATCAAAAGGACGTTGATTAGAGTCATGTGAGGATTAAAGGGTGGTTCGGGAATTGTTGCCATAAGAGAATGGTCACCAGCTTCGCTAATTTTTTTACGAGTTTGTCACACATGTTTGTCTGAAGTGGTTGATATTCGATGGTCATTCCAGAGCGAATCTCATTGCTGATCTCTTCATGACTTTCAAAATTCCTTGTGCCAAAAATTGAACTGTCGTTTCTTTAAACAATCATCACCAATGACGCTCTTTGTCATGGAAAAGTTCCGCTGAAGAATTTCCAAGGTTGATACAAAATATGAGGACATTTTTTTTGCTTAATCAAGTGCGGATTTACGAGAAACAAAAACGAGAGAATAACGCTTGTTCGTACACATATGATAGTTAGAGAGAACTAAGCTACCATTCATCCATAAACTATCTCTTTCAACTGCAGATTCGAATCCCTTCGAGTGCACTGTGATGTGTTTCCGCTTTAAAATAGAATCAATAACATTACTTTTCGGACACAACTTGTGTATAGTTTTAGTCAGTGAACAGAACGGATATTTGGGATTCATTTACTTACAAAATTGCTTTAGGATTACCCAATATAGGCTTCACCCATCTCGCTACCCATCTTTATCGAGAAGAATGAAAATATACACGGGTTGTCCCAAAACCGACAAGACATTTTGCAAAGCATGTTACTGACTGGACTAAGTATTTTTCATCTAAAATTGCAGTATTAAAAAGAATGGCAAAAAAAAAAAAAAAGAAAATAAAGAAACTGAATAACATACACTTTTCCTTTTTCTGACAAAACGCAAAAATTTATTGAGCGGCGGTTGAGAGGAGCACAGAGAATCAGTTGAATTCTTAAGCAAAAACTTTAATAATATGTACTGTATTTTAATTACAGTCAATATTTCTCAATTTTAACAACTGCAGTGCTTCAATAACTAAAAGTTACAGTTAATTTAATTCCTACACAACCTTAAAGCTTTCATCTTGGTACTTTAGTGCGCATATTTTTATTTTAATAGTGGCGGAAAATAACGTTTTGGTCGAAGACGCACAACAATATAAGAATTGTAACTAATTAGTTCGTTCAATGCTAAACTAGCTTAATTTTATGCATGCCCAGTTGCCCACTTAATCTTCACTGTTAAAAAAAACTGAAAATTCAGGTGGTTTTCTGACTGATTTTAACAGAATATTTCCGTAATGCTTCAAAACGTATTTTTTCCTTACAGTAACAGAAACATCACGAAAGGAAATAACGAAAACAGAATTTTTCCATTTCTAGGGTTGCCGCTGTGCTGTACTTCGCTCTGATTAGCCTTCAAGTCATGATAAACATCATTTTTGATAGTGCTTATAATTCGCGCTGTTACATTTTGCTAATTAAAAGCGTACTTAGAATAACAACTCAGATACTGTAGACAAAATATTTAGCTTGCTATTTCATGTCTGGAGAGTAATAGTACTCGTGTGTCGAAATTGTTTATACGCCTTTGAGCTTTGTAGGTTTGGAAAAATGTTCGCGCCATTTTTAGACTGGCAGATGTGTTTTGATCGCTCTGGTGATTTGTTGTGGGTTTTACTGAGTCAGTATTAGAATATTCTTGTGGTTTTAATATTTTGCTCAATACTTTGAACAATTCTATCCGTTAGTCGTATAGTGTGCTGTATCAGTGAGAATAGTTTTAGGATCTCGTGTTATCAATTTAAAATAAAGCCTATTGGATTAGTTGTATCCAGATGCAATGGAGATACATTCAGCACCGCTGGTCACATGTAAGTGTTGTTGAATATCTTTGTCCATGTTAATATACAAATGCATTTTCCTTATTAATATGCATTTGATAGAATTTCGATGTTAGTTTATTTAGAATTTATAGAACTATTATAAAGTTATTATACCCCAAATTACTAAGCATTTCTGGAGAATCACAATGAAGTATTTTGCCTAAAAGATCGTTGAAGACATGAAACATACTTAACATAATTATAGAGAATGGAAAAAATGATGCGAGCAAAACACGTTTTATGCATTGGGAAAACATTAAATCTAGTTTTCACTATACTTTCCTCCTCTTACCGGAACATTTCTGCACCTGCTAGAGATAAAGCTGTTTGTTTTCAACGGGTCTCACCAACAGTTTCTTATTTCATTTCAGTTACCACTATAGCATCGTTTAATCCTGGAGGTGTTTCAAACTATTGATTCTTAAACAAAGCTTGTTACGGCTAGAGAAAATAATGTTATAGGTAGGAAAATATTAAACCGAGTATACTCAGTATGTTGTTTTAACAAAACTTTTCAACTATTCTTCTAATAAGCCTATTACTGCACACTAGCACTTCAACGCAATTCAACTTAGGCAAAAGAGATATTACTTTAGAGCAGGAATAAAAATAGAGGGAGCTAGTACACTCTTTGGCCCAGCAGAAGCTTGTTCAAAGAGCTCAAGTCACGTGACTCAACAACGACGAATGGTTGATACGTTTTGCGTGAGACTAGGGAAGGAAACCTGATTTCTTCCAATGCTTTGCTTCAAAGGCTATCACGTGACTTGGGGGGTTTTCCTTCACGAAAGAAAGTCTTCACTCCCTCCATTTTATTCCTTCTCAATGGATATTACACGAGTTTTTTCGCGAGTTACATAATTCAGAGTGAACGTGAACTCCTTGCTCGCAATGCAAGAAATTTGAAAAACAATTGAACATTGGATATTAAATATTGACTTCGTGAATAAACTTCACCCTTTTAGCATACTGAAGGCAGAACTTCTCACTCCGTACCAATCCAAACGTCACTCTGATAGAGTGTACGAAAACCACCCCATATTTTCTATTCAGTTTTTTTTAAATTCAAAATCCGAAATTTAACTAAGTACAATGATATGTAAGCGCGTTTCTTCATTTAAAGCTAGTAATAAAGAAATGAAAAAGTTTCTTATAATTACGTAAAAGGCAAAAATCTTCGAGGCACAGAACTCTGATAAACATCTAATCACCTGCTCAGCACCAATCATCGTCATGTTCATTTCCGTTACACTTCTAACTATTATTACTATATCTACTGAACAGCACTACTAAAGGGCAGCATTTTATTATAACTACTGCATATTGTACATACAGTACTGAACTTTATGTCTCTAACACTAATCAAGGATGTTGTGCATCGTAACAGTATTATGTTGAATAAATACACCAGTAAAAAAAAAAAATACGACATAAATCTAGATCTTTATGTGGCAAAGTGTAAGGCATAGTTAGAGAATAGTTTAAGATGGTCTGAGGGGCGTTTACTACTGTTTAAGTAAACTGTGTATGTTTATCAATTAGTCGCATGCAAAACGTTTTTCACAACTTGAAATTTCGACTAAGACGAGGGGTCTTGAAAGCATCCCTTGCGTAAGCCATGACTTAATTGCATACTACATTTTATTTGTTAGATACTTATTTTGTTCATAAACGAGACGAAGGAAATAGCCTCAGCTATTAATTTGATGACGAGTCAACCAAGACGAAAAGCACTTGCGGTCGATAATGCAATTAAGAGAACGCAACTGTTTTTACGTTACATGTTACGAGACTTATAATATAATTCGTAACGCTTCACCAGTCTTTATTTAAAATTAAAAGTCTTGGTAGAATAGTACGAAAGCTGTGATAATTATGCATATGCTTTATATCAGAATGCATTTTTGATGTTAGAAAGCATGAATATAATATTTTTTTTGAAAAAGAAAGATAGGGGCTGATTTTTTTTTAAATACGAATTGAAGAAGTCTCTTATATATAAGCCTAAAACTATAAATATTTATAATAAGATATTTTTAATATTTTTTTAAAAATCCCCAGAAGCAGTAGGGATTCTCTAACCCATTGCTATGTTTTAGTAGAACACATACTAAGGTGCATTAGGGGCGAACAGATTTCAGACATTTATAATTAGGTCCTTGGTTCAATTGCTAACAAACTATTTCGAATATTAAATATACAGAGTTTTACTAAATTCTTTTGAAAATCTTTAAGGGGTGATAGTACATACCAAGACAAAAAATGTAATAGCAAAAATAAGAGTAACAAACGTCTTCCGAAGGAGATAGGCGCCATTGAAGTTTAGGGTTCAAAATTTTAAATGATCATAAAAAACGGAAAAATTGGTCGATTCGTTTGTGGTTTTCGTTAAAATTATTATTTTTATCAGTATTTTCTTGAAAACAAATTTTGAAGATGCAGTGTAAAAAATGCCAATAGAGGGCGCTTTAGACTTTGGACGAACGAACAACTATTTTTTACAGCTATTTTTGAATCTTATTAGATTTTCCTTAAGGCTTGGAATAAAACTTAAATTTTTTAGCTCAAAAGCAGAATCATTGGGCGTTTTTAAGTGTCGCGCAAACTGAACTGTGTTCAGAAGTTGAAAATCGTATCTTATAGCTTATAATCATATAGTGTTGTCTTCATGCCTGTTCAGCTTTAACTTTATACACTATTCAGCCTGTAATACATTTTCTTTATTTTAAAGATGGTAAGACATTGCGATCAAAACACTACTAGAACCATGTTAGATGTCAAAAAAATGAAAAGATTTATCGATAATCCAAGTATTTAAAATTTACATGTTTCTATTGAAGCAGAAATAGAAGACATTAAAGAAAAAAGTAGGAAACCCCAAAACCTTTGACAGGGAAACAGTTAGTACACTCTGTGAAAAGGAAATTAATGAACGATTTTGTTTACGAAGTAGAAAATTGTGCTTGCATCTATTGTTTGAAAGAACACAACCAATCGAAAAAAGGACAAGACAGGGTTCAATGTCTTAGATGTCAAAAAGCAATCCCATGAGAAGTATGCGAAAAGAAATACTTTATTTTTGTTAATATAATCTAACAGTGATGAAGAAGATGACTAAATATTTTCTGTTTTGAATTAGTAATAAGCCCTATGATTTTAGCATAGCTTATAAAATGTTCTTTAATAAATTATTTTTTATTTTCTAATTTTCAAAATGTTTTAAGAGAAATTAAACATTTAAATTTGGTTAAATATCAATATCACTTATTCCTTGTTATCATTTTTATTATGCGTAAACGTGCCCCACTAAATGCTTAAACTTGCCCCGTGTTCGTGGCAAGTTTACGGAACAGACTTGTACTCAGAAAACTTTTTTTTTACGGTTAAAAACTCAAGCTGAGCAACAACTGAATATACAAATTTTGACTTCATTAACTGCTTTTTAAAACCACAATGTCTAATATTTCCTTAGTTCAAACATAAAAATTCAAAAATTCATTGAAAAAAATCCTCGTAAATGTGCCTCGGTCTACCCTATGGTAGATGACATCTGAAATGTTTTCAGATTTTTTAACTGATTTTGCTAAAAACACTAGATGTTCAAAGAAAAACCTCTGATTCTCTTACTAGACATTTACGACTCTCACGTCAATAGAAGGGCTTGATTTTTATAAGGAAACTACTACACTACTTAAAATAATAGTAACACTACTCTCTTTCCCACCACATTGTAACCATAAGTTGCTGCTTATTGAGATGAGTCTACATGGCCCATTAAAAGATTGTAAGTTCCGCCTGTGATTCTTGGATGGTGAATAATCCAGGAAAGTCAATCATAGATCTTTAAGTCAATAACGATTTACGACGTACCAACGGTGGTAACTGTTGCTTTTTTGCAAAAAGCAATCCCCATATATATATATATATATATATATATATATATATATATATATATATATATATATATATATATATATATATATATATATATATAATGAATGGTTTCAAAAGAGCTGGTGTGTTTCTCTGCAATTCAAACATTTTTCAGGACTGTGACTTCATGCAAAATTATTTCACTGAGAGGTCAGACGCCCAATCTCCTGGATCTATGAGTGAATCTGTTTGTCCCTGCAGCAACCTTGTTGAAAGAAAGTAATGAAACTGGATGCACCTGTTCTAGAACAGATTCAGTAGCTACTTCATCCAATAATTCAGATTTCGGGTTTCTTACTGAAGATAGCGCTATGTCTCAGCTAAACCCACATACGTCTCTGAGCATTACTCCAGATCATATACGACCATATCCTAAAGCTGCAGAGGGTCAGATCAAAAAAGGATGGAACGAAAGAGGTCTACACAGCAATACTCTTTAATACTCCAGTCAAAAAGGCTTTTCAGGAAGAAAGAATCTCAGCGGAAAAACGCAAATCATCACAAAAAGTCCCCAAAACATACAAGAAATCTCTGAATCAAAGAAAAAAGGAATATAAATCCAAAAGAAACATAAAAAAGAAGAAAGGAGGCAAATAAGACAATTCATTTCAAATAGTGTTTGCATTTTTCTGCATATACTTCTAAAATCAGGTAAACCTTTTATATGGTGTAACATATGTAATTTTAAAGCAATTACAATACTAATTTCGCTTTTTTTTTCATTCATTAATAAGTTTTACTTGCTTATTTAAAGCATCATTGAGGTTTTATGTGAAATATGCCGTGTTTATTATGAGTTTTTTTTAATTCGCTAACTTACCCCATACGGCTCGTCAACTTGCTCCGTGACGGGGCAAGTGTGAGAACTCTGCAAAGGTTCACAAAAAATTATGTAAAAAATAGACGAAGCACAGTACCGTCAAAACAAAAAGTATGACTTTATTGCTGATACCATACAGATTATCCAAGCAATAAAAGAAAAATTTTCTACTTTACTTACAACCTTTAAAAAAATAAAGTTTAAAAAGTTTGCCAACTATCCCCGGTCTCCCCTACATATAATTCACTCAAGAAAGAAACCTTAATTCGAACTTATTTTAGAAAATGGTTCACGTTGTAATTTTTTGTTTCATTCAAAGCGTTTTTTTTTTTTAATGGATGGTGGGAGGTCAGCTATGAAGCTATGAGGTACTTCAACTCACAACAATTTATTTCGACTGCATAAATATGCTTATTTTGCAAGAATACGTACGTAGGAAGAATAATGACTTTTTTACAGATTTTATTGAACTACAGTCGACTCCCACTACAACGCGATCCGACTTACGTGAAATGGCTATAACGCGATTTTTTCCCCCGGTAAAGAATTTTATTCCTAACGCGAATTCTTCACCCGCAACACGAAAATTTTCCGAAGGGAATCGCGGTTTTTTTCGTGAATGGACCTTTATCCCTTTGGCATCACTGAGAGCGGAAGTTCCACACCGTACTATTCTAAATATCGCTTATACAAATAACCACTCCTTATTTTCCATTTTTTTTCATTCTATATGGGAAAGTTAATGAAATATAATGACACCTAAGAGCGCTGTTTCATTTAAAGTTTGTGAAGATAGAAGGAAAAAGAGAAAGTTTCAACAACTATAGTGCATTTTTTTTCTTACTACATAATTTAAGTACCGTAGTGGCTTACTTTACGTCTTTCTTTCCCATTGATCATTGATTTTGTGCATCGTAGCAGTTTTTTTTTGCTAAATAAAACGTTTTTTTTTTTTTTAAATACAATAGAAATTTAATTTTTTATTTAAGAAACAGTAATGTATAGTTAAGAAATGGTTTTTAACAGTTTCACGTGGTGTTTACAAGTGTCTTTAATCGTATGGGTATGTTTATAAAAGTTTTTACTCATACCCTTTTCCACAACGCGAAATTTCAACTTACGCGAAGGGTCTTGGAACGCATCCCTCGCGTAAGTCGGGAGTCAACTGTACTTATTTGGTGGTATTTTTTTTCTCCTCGCCTCAAACAGCGAGTCCTGATGATTTTCAGTATTTAATCGTAGCCTACGAAAAGAGCACATTATATTCGAGAACATTTTTTTCTAAAAAAGAAAGATATTATGTGTCAAAAAGCGCTGTTATCAAAAGAATATATAATTGTGAGAAATAAAATGAAACACTCATGAAATTTTTAGCAATAGCCTAAATCTTTTCAAAACAAGAATTAACGGATTAAAAATAACAAGAAAAAAAAAACTTTCAGAAATGAAACACCAATGGAAATTTACGCAAATACGTACCTATACTTAAAAAAAAAAGTGGAGAAAATTCAACTTCAATGTGTAAAAAGCTGCTGAATTTATTTGAAAAAAAGAAGGGAATAATTAAGGGGGAAAAATACAACCATTTAATGAATAAGTGAGGAAAAATGAAAAAGGAATCGAAAAATATTCGACATATAAGTAAAAATTTGAGTTGCGATCCTGTTATTTCACATAAATCTATCAGTAATCACATACGATAAATCTTTGAAATGCATTCAGATAATTTTAAAAAAAACCGCAATATGTTACGAAAAATAGCCAAATTATTTTTCGTTTAAAAAACTTTTACGTTTATACAATTTGCGTAATTTTCAAAATTCCTCTTCAGTGCAGTTTATGGTGTACTTTATGTGCTGTGTGGGAAAAAGTAATGTTTTGAGGGAGCTACGATGGTGGAAATTAAGTTCTTTAAACGCTAGAGAG
The DNA here is from genome assembly GCF_026930045.1 of Uloborus diversus. Taxonomy (NCBI): domain Eukaryota; kingdom Metazoa; phylum Arthropoda; class Arachnida; order Araneae; family Uloboridae; genus Uloborus; species Uloborus diversus. The sequence goes on from NC_072733.1 coordinate 171,414,430, forward strand.
GATTAAATTTAGTTCATAAAACGTGGCAATGATGAGACTAATTTCCTAAAAGAGTGCTATGTTGAGTTCTTAGAAGACTGGAGGAAATTATGTCTTTTGGATTTAGGAAAGGGGTACCCGTATATGAGAAACGCAAATAATTTATTTGCAACACGTGGTACGAATAAAAGAAAATAAAGAAAATATATTAATGTAAGACAACTTTATTCTTTTTACCCGACTACGCGTGCGCGACGCAAAGGAGGGTAATGTGTTTACAAGTTTAAGTATGTATGTTTGTTCCTATGAAGGTTTGTAGGCTAAACACCTTGGCCAATTTTGGTAATTCGTACGTCAATCAATTTGTCTCAACTTAGGGAGTGTCACTAAACACATGACAATAATCAAAACTAACCATATTAACGACCGTTGCCATTTTGCCAGTTCGGGATCGTGTCGCACGCTACCTGCGTGCGACACAGCGTGCGATAACATTGCAGTTTTTTTTCCCAAGAAGGTGGAATTACCTTGTTGTCTTCAAATTTTTCATCAGTTAGCTGAATTCATAACAGTTGACACGCTGCTAGTCATTAGTTTGTAGTTTAATGAAACTTTCGGATCTCCTCCTTAAGTTAAAGAAAAGGAACCTAATTTTAGAAATGATAACCATATTTTAATTCAAATAAAAAGATGAAAGTGTTTCGCAGTTGCAGGCAACGAACTTTAAAAAAGGCATTTATTTTTCTTAACTGTATTTTTAAACAAACCAAAAAAAGATTTTTTTTTTTTTTTTACTTGGGCAAACTTTTACAGACGACAAGTGAAAACTTTTGTTATAAAAAATTCTATGAATTTCTTCTTTTATTTATTTTTGTAAAGCGATTTTCAATTCTCAGACGATAATTGGTACAGCATATTGCTTGACTTCAAAATTCTCAAAATGTATAAAAACAACAAATCTTTCAAAAATCAGTTTGAAGCTGAAATAAAAATAGTAAATATATTTTGGAACACAAGAAATGCATACTTTGCGAGAAAGCCAGCCTGTGGGAAGAATTATTATCAGGAATGCTGAATTCAGCAGGCACAAAAGTACGAAAAAAAATTTTTGAAAAAAAAAAAAAATAGAACCGACTTCAAAATTGCTCTAAAAAGTGAAAAATAATTTTATTCTTTAAACACCATCGATAATACTTTTAAACATAATTTTTGAAGTTGGCGCAAAAACAAAAAGTAAAATCCATTGTAACCATGCTTCGTTCATATTGTTATCAAAAAATCATCCAAAGTTAGGAACGAAACATTTATATCGTTACTCAAATATGCTGTCATCAATGCGTAATGCATGTGGTAGTGAAGAAACAGGGCCTGGTTAAATTTATACTTGTAGTTGAGTTATGGCTGTGAATGATTTTATCGATCGTTTTTGCGCCAACTTCGAAAATTATGTTTAAAAGTATTATCGATGGTGTTTAAAGAATAAAATTATTTTTCACTTTTTAGAGCAATTTTGAAGTCGGTTCTATTTTTTTTTTCAAAACTTTTTTATTTTATTCTTTTTAGTGTAAATGTATTTCTGAAATATTAAGAAGTTACTATAACGAAACTTTACCTTACTTTTTTTTTCTAAAAATGCTCCATACTATTAGAAAAAAAAAAAAAAAAACAACAACAACTAAAAACCCGCCTTAAACTTTAAGCGATTGAAACTAAAAATTTATCTTTGTTCCTCCCTGGAATTCATTTGTGTGTTAATTTAATTATAACCATTTAAATATTACGTTTTCCCTAACTAATTTACATTTCACAGCATAGTTCCTTTTTATGCAATCCTGTATCTCCTTACTTAGCCCAAATCATCTGTTATTAGCATACATGATAACGATAAAAATACTACTATAGTTGAAGCAAACCTAACCTAGTAGCATTGTGAAGGCTAAGCATATCCTAATCACTGCCTAAACCTCGCTTCCACGTTAGGTTTACCCCCACTATAGAGCAATGAAACTGAAGAAACTTGATGCTTGCTTCAGAGAAGCCTTCATTCAAAATTATCGCCACAATTACTATTAAGTACCTGGACGACCGAGCCTCGCTCGGCTTGAAAAGTTTTTTTTTTTTTTGTCAATTCGTGTTTTTCTAAGGTTCGAGACTTTTTAAATATACTTGAAACGCATCACATTAACGAAATATTAAGATTCTCGCCAGTCGTTGAGTATGCTTCCGAAAAACCGAGAGATATACATGTAATCACTTCATCAGCATTATAATCATTTCAGCTATAAGAAGTCTACTACTGAATATAGGTCTCCTCTCCCCCACAGTCATCCACATAGGGAAGCTCTGAGCTGGTTTCGTATACATATTTAACGCACGGTATTGCCAACAAAGTAGTTTCTAAGACCAAATATTGCGAAAATAAATATGAAAACATTGCTAGGATTGAAAATGCGCCGCGACCATCTTATAACACTAAAGTACCAAACAAAGATTCTGAATGCAATTAAATCAACATTTTGCTTTAAACTATCTGTTACATTTTTGTTTCCACTATACAATTTTTCTGTCATTAATTAAAAGATTTTGAACTTGGAGCCAATTTTACTATGATTGAATCGGTTTTAACCCAATACTTCCTTCCATACTATGTTGCGATTCACGATTTTATCCCAATCGAGATTTTCACTTGGAATAAGTACTTTTAGTGTAGTTGGTCACTTTACGCCAGAAAATGCTACATACAACATGCTGTCCATAAAAACTGATAATCCACAAACCACACCAACAAATTATAACAACAACAGTCTTAACAGAATATAAATAGTCTCAAGACATTTTTTTCGAAATAAAATTTAGATGCTTGATTTAAAAAACATGTAAAATTATTTGAAATGTTAAAAAAAAAAAAATAAAATAAAATAAAATAAGACGGTCAAGCAATAGTTTTGCTTTAAAAAAAAAAAAAAAAAAAAAGCTTTACATCGACTTACATAATGCTTTTGAATTTGTTTTTAGCCAAGTGCGATTGAAATTAGCGAAAGTGGCTAATATCAGCCAAACCTGGCAACCTTAAGCAAGTTTAAAATTTTAAAGCAAGAAGGGACAAATTTTTATTGTTATGGTTGCAAATCGTCTGCCTTCACAATTTTTTTCAGGGCTGAACTCAATTAGACTTTATATTAAAAAACTCTTTTTTGTAAAAAATCGCGTTTTTACAGAAAAAACACTGATGTAGATGAACTTAGAATGCTAAACTACAATTAAATCCGAAATTTCATCCAAATCGTTAGAGCCGTTTTCGAGATACGAAATATATACATACCCACAAGAATTGCTCGTTTAAAGATATAAGATATTATTGTTGTATGGCACCAAATTTTTTAAACAATGGGCTTTAAATTTAATCATTTAATAAGGAAATTGCATAAAATTTACTGTTTTTTGACCATAACTTTTTTCTAAAGAACAAATATGGTCAAACAAAGTAATGGGACCTAAGTTGAGTCAACCCCTATCCATTAAAAGAAGAATCATCAAAATCGGTTCACTAGGTGAGACGCTGTGAGTGGACGAAAAAAAAAAACATACATACGGTACGAACTGATAACCGCCTCCTTTTTGAAGTCGGTTAAAAACAGTCAAATTGTGGCACAAGTTACGTACTTTCATTTTTCTAATCATTCTGCGTAAAAGTACTAATGTTTTATTTATCTCATTCAGCAGGAAATCACTATTTTTTTCTTTTGTTTTTAAATCCACTATTCTATTCTCTTATAAGATTATCATTTTGTACACATGGGAATGTTTTTTTCTTACGTTTATTTATTCTTTTTTTTTTCCTTTTAGAAATTAATCGGTACACTCAGAGACATATTGACTATTTTTCCCGACACATCCCGGCATAAAAAATGTAGTATTTTCTTTTTCATTTGTATAAAAAACTCTAACCTAAGGTATTCACTTCTACAAGAAAATACATTTTTTTAATTTAAGTAATCCAATAGGTTGATTATTTATATTAATTTTGGTTACGTCAATTTTGGTTAAGAATAAGAAAATTTTCGCTCTTGATTTTCTTCCCTGTGTTGCATTGTTCAGTTTATTAACAGAAGATATCACATTTTTCTGAGAAGAAAGGACAAAAATTACTTGAAAAAAAGAAAAAAAAAGTAACATCAAATATGATACGCAAAAAGAAAACATTCATTTTTTTACATATGTATTTTAAAAAATTTCTTAGTTTTCATAATGCAAAAGTGGACTGACGAATGCTGATGCAGCTACACAATGCTTTTTAGGTAAATACAAAACCTTAAATCCATCAAAAGTTATCTTGAATAAAATCTCGTCTTTATTTTACTAAATCTGCTGCTAACGAATCGTGCAATTTATAAATTGGAGGATGCTGACAAACCATATCACAAAATTACAGGCGCAACTAAAAGTGAGCAAAACGTTTAAATTTCATAGCGTGGCGAAAAAAATTAAAAGAAATCAAAATGCTTATGACACTATTCTTGATGATACTTATGTAAAATAACCCACGAATCAAAATAATACCCCCCCCCCCTCCATCATTTTTGGAAATGGCACCATCATTTTTTTTTTTTTTTTTTCAATTTCTGACAGTGTAAAAGCAATTATTTTTATTTCCAGGTTCCCTTACGAGCATTATATTAACCATTAACATTCTTCTAAGTTGCTGAATAGGAGGAAAGTTAAAATGCATGAAAATGTGTTGCAAGTTAGAACACTCAAGGAGTATTCCCCCTGAAATATTTTTTAATTTTTTTTTAAACAATTTTTTTCACTTTCTATTTGGTGTGAAACCAGCGACTACTGAACTCACTCTTATGAACCCAATGTCCGTATCGATTTTCGTGTTGTATTTTTTTTTAAATCTAGGAATCATTGCATGTTGCATATGAATAAGAAATGAATGCTTTTAGAAGCATTTTGAAGGTTTACTTTTTTATACAGTGTTATCTACCGATAGACTTATTAAAATTCTAACCTGCTGTTTCATTAATTAAGAAGCTGATTATTCAATGAGATTGACAGTATGCTGATAACTGCAAAAATCAGTATTAAAAAAAATCAGATTTGCTTCTATTGCGGTAGGAATACCTTGAATTTCCAAAATATTTGTTTGCAAGTTTTATTGAAAATTAAGGATTAACTTACATTTTTAAGTACCGGTAGTTTACATTTATAGTCACAAGTAAGGAGCTTTGCTTGAACAGTAACAAAAAGTTCAAACAGATTCCAAGAAAGTCAAACAATTTTCCTTTTTTTTTTCAAATCTTCGAATTATCTAAATAAGAAAAAAATCTTAAAGAGTACATTAAAAATAATTTCAGTTTTTCACAGCTTCGATTGTTTTCTTAAGCAGATACAGGGGTTTCGAAAAGTTCCTTAACATTTTAAAAACTTGTAAAAAAGCAACAAATTGTCGCATGACTATGACTTTGCAGGTCCCACAATACTTCACAGGTTCCAGAATTTTTTATGACATCGCAAAAAAAAGTATATAAAAAAAGAAAAATACGAAAGTGCTATTATAAGTAATCGTTGTATCGTCACAGTAAGAAAAACAAATGTCATTTGAGGTGTTTAATCATTTTATTAGACAGACAGCATTTCCTTTCATTACCAGAGTTCAATGTGTGCAATATATGTTGCTCAAACCCAGTGGCGCACACAGGAATTTTGCAAGGGGAGGGTCCAATGTTGAAAGCCTCATTCTCATATCATTCTCCAATACGCCGTCAAACATATTGACTTGATTTTATCGACTCCCAAGGACGAAAAGCAGTAAAAAATAAACTATTCAATGAATAATTAGCATTATTTACTGAAATATTCTTAAATAAATAATCAGAAAGCAAAAAAAAATACGTTTTTTCTTTTCTCGTTATTAAAAACTGGATTCAAGTTCGTAGAATCTCATTTTAAACTGTAATTACAAGACTAAAAAAAATGATTATTACTGTGTATACATTTATAATCACCATTCTGCTTCTTATAGGAAATTAATTGGTTATAGGAAAAGTGCACAATATTTAAAAAAATATTTTAACATGATCATTTTACTTTTCAACTTATTAGAGCTGAAATTATTGTTACTTTTGCTTGAGATTATTCTACGTACAAAATACGTAGGATCGTAATCAATCGGGAAAAAAAAAGCAATGCCTATGGGAGGGGTCCGGATCCCCTCGACCCCTCCCTTGTATGCGCCACTGCTCGAACCACATCTAAACGGTACTCAAGTTCATCTCATTGTATCATCATCATTTCATTAGAGGAGTTCAATTCGTGTTCACAAACGGAGCACACATTGAACTCCTCTAATGAAAGATATTAATATATGTTTAATAGACTGATTAAACACCTAACATGATGTACGTTTTTCTTACTGTGCGATGCAGCGATTTCTAAGAACTCAACTTTTGGGTGACTGGCAGTTCCGAAGCAATTAGGGGGGCACGGGCCGCAAGATCTTTGAATTTTCCCCCAAAGTACGTCTTTTGCCAAAAATTTCCTCCCGTTTTGAGACTATCTTTATTTCCGGGAAAAATTCTTACCTTAATTGCTTCAACTTAGCTAATTTTCCTAGTTACTCGTGTGAGTAACTGGGTGCCCCAGATCAGTACATCTTCGACTGCCCACTTACTTCAGATTTCCACATCAGACGAAGCTCTATACGTTCTCTTGCACAAAATTTTTCAGCGGCACTTTCTATACCTAGTTGTCGCTACAAACTCAATGTTTTTTTATGTCTCTCAAAGCAGGACTGGATTGTTTCCATTCTTTGTCCTTGTACTACTCATTTCAGTGTAGCTCATTATTCCTTTTATGTATTCGTTTACATTTCTGTTATTGTCAATATGGATAAAAGTTTATGTATTATGTGTCGTTGTAATGTAATGCTCTGTAATGTCCTTTGTTCTAAATAAAATTCCCTTGGGGTCCCATCTAGCCCTTGCGGTCCTTGGGCGAGCCCAAGCATTTTAAACCAATAAACCGTACAAACAGCAGGTGCCGGGGGCCTCAAGGTGTCAAATCTCAAATACAGCGATTATTTGTCATTTCACTTCCTTATTTTTCTTGTTTTATATCTTTTTTACAATGTCATAAAATTTCTTGACCCTGTGAAACATTATGACGCAAACTACGAATTCATATGACAACTCGTTGCTTTTCTATGAATTTTTAAAATATTTCAAGGACTTTTCGAACACTCTGTATTATTTAAAACACGTCGCACACGTTTTACCAAACTGTGTAAAACAAGGAACCTGAACTTTCCGCTTTATAAATTCATATCTTTTAGGTTTGAAAAAATAATGAATGCTCCAGGTCATTTTTCCCGTCCGTTACTTTGTCAGCATTTATCTATGCTTAATTATGCATGCAAAGCACCAAGTCATAACACAAATTGAATATTAATGATTTATCCCCAGACATACTACATTATTACGCTTGAAAGAGAGAATTATGTATAAGGATATTATTAATTTAGGAGAATAATAAGGTCGATGTATTGTGTCACACATTTCTAAGAAAAGTATTCATTTTCTACCAAATGTATAAATTATCTGATGGCACGGAAAATTAAAATCTAGAGAATAGTTATTTTCTTTTGAAAATTTATTTTAATAAACGGGCTTTAATAAACCCAAAGCTTTATTTAATGCACCTTACAGTAAATTCCTTTGAAATTCTCATAAATAATACAGTTTACGCGAATGCTGATTTTTCAAAACTAAAAGTCCTAGTTGAATAAACGACACGTTGGTAGTTTGTTACACTCTCGATATTAATACTTTTTTATGATTCATAATGACATTTTAAAAATTTATGAAAAGTACAAAACATTACTTTTTTTTTAAAACCTCACACACCCAGCCAGAAAAATAGGAAAAATCACGAAAGATCAACTATGTTCACATTTGTCTCAACTATCTTTGCAGTTTTCCGTTTATCTTCATTCAACTTAGCTTTGTTAAAAATATGAACGTATAGTTGATTCTATCTGTTCTGAACATTCATGGAAGGTAAGAAAAGTGTTCAAATTATGGAGGCATTCATTATAGATGGAGATAATACATATGTATTCACATTGAAATGTGTTCCGAATATACAGGGTGTTTCGTTTTAACCTGCAATACCTTTATTTTTGCAACCTTTAGTCTTAGATGTATACTTCCAATTGCAAAAATGTCCATAAACAGATGCAGAGTTAAGATATTGTAAGTTTGAATGGAAAATAAAAAGTCAAAAAATACAAAATTTAACTTTTTATGCGGGCCCCAGACCCCCTAACTTATATTTAGGTAAATAATTTCCATTGAAAAATAATTCCAAACACACAAAGTTTGAAATTAGTACGACCCATATTTACCAAGATATAAAATGCAGCGTTTTGTGACTTACACCACTTTTCACTCTCTGTCAACAACACTTTTTGGGGGAAAATATAGCAGTTAAAAATTATATGTGTGCATAGAGTATGATTTTTCAAAATTTTCGAGGTTTTGTAGTGTTTTTTTCGAATCACGGCATAACATTTGCATTTATTTTTGAAGAGCAATAAAATATGAATACTTTGTTTTTTTGCTTTGACAACTTGTCATTTCTCTGAAAGGACGATAAATCCTATCTCATCTTCTGCATGGTCCCTTAAAACTTTGACCTGGAATATCTCTTTGAGTTTTGGTCGCGCAAATGTCAAGTTTTTTGTGTCAGCAATAGTTTTCAATGGAGATTATTTCTCTAAATATTAGTTAGGGGACCTGGAACCAGTATAAAAAGTTAAATTTTGTATTTTTTGACTCATTTTTTTTTGCTTCATAATTTCAATATCTTAACCCTGCATCAGATTTTGAACATTTTCGCAATTGAGAGTATACATCTAGAACTAACGGTTGCGATAATAAAGGTCTTGCGGAACACCCTGCATATGGGTGTTCGCATAGAGAGCACACTGTCTATATGATGATTTTACGAACATTTCTGTACTTCAAAGCCAGACATTCCTTTGTTGTTTTGGAACCGTCACAAGTCATAGCATTTGTAATATCCGAGTACTATTGTTTGAAAACGCAAGAGATTAGAAACTCAATTAATGTACTCAGATTCATAAAAGCCATTGTTATAAATGCACTCTTTTGATGTACAAAAATGCCAATGAAAGTACAATTCAAATAAAACTTAATTAAAATCAATGCCTATTAATATTTTATTTTCAAATATTGATGCTCTTAAACATATTAACTTTGTAGTATTCTAAAATGCTTATTTTATTGAGGGGAATGTTTTTGAGATACAATGGGGTACTCCCACTTTACTCCCATTAGCCTGTTCTACTGTACCCCAGGAGAAATATTTTAAAAGCAAGGGTCAAAAATTGAGCACAATATATTGATTAAACAAAGATCACTACGTGCATACATTTAATAAAGTTTCAGCTTAGAAATTAATGCATCGATACTGATTATTGAATAATAATTTAGACTCAAAAAAAAAAACCTTGCATGATGTATGCAACAGTTATAGCAAAAGGCAAAAGGGAATTAGGCATTGTACCCAGTGTCGTATTAAGCTCCTTCTCCTTCGCCGTTACATTAATAAAAACTACAACCATTGTACAGTACCTTCGAGAAATCTATAAATTTTTAGATTAGTCAATATAAAATATATAACTGACAGCTTCCGGAGAAATAAGGTTTTAAACATCAACTTTTGTTAAAATAATTGAAATAATTTCCATATGTTTATTTTTAAGACAATTTTATCTCACAAAACAAAATACTTCAAAGCTGAAAAATATCAATATAATTTTTTTTTAATGTTCGGCTTGTTTCGTAATAGTAATTTTTCTTTATGATTATAATGGTGTTTAAGTCTCATTTGATCACTATGCTACAATAGTACACTGCAAATAATCAAACACTTTTTGAACACTTTTTTCACACGGACACTTGTCCCCTTTTTTAGAACACTTATTTCGGAACATTTATTAGAACCGTTGTAAGTACAATTTTTAAAACATTTTTTTGAACACGTACACTTGTCCCCTTTTTAGAACACTTTTTTGAGTCAGTTTTCAAAACACTTCTAGAAACACAGTTCGGAACATATATTTAGTTCAGCATTCTTTTTAGCGCACTTATAGGATCGCGTTAAAGACACGTTCTTGAACACTTCACTGAACATTTTGTGGCACACATATAGGTACAGCTTCTAGAATGCGTTTTAAAACAATTTCTTCGCACTAATATCATCTGCGGGTACCTACCGCACAAGTATAAAAGAAGCTTTTAGAAATAATAAATATGCACGAAATTCGTGTTCATTTTGAGACTGCACTCTGATGATGGTTTAGGCTTTGGATAAATCTAATTATTAATCAGCATAGCTACTATGAAAATTTAAAATACAATGATATTTCCAAAATAATTGAATAGCTTACAGCAGAATTGCACACGAACAATGTTTACTAATAAAAAGGTTGCAGGAAAATGTAGTACACAATATTACTTTGTACAGAAACTGCATATACATTTAAAATATTAATTTCCATATTTTAGTTTTCAAAGCTAATCCATACTGTAAAAAGTAATCAAAAGTGTACAAACATAGGCTCACATAACTTCAGTTTGTTGCTTCATAAATTTCATTTTCAAAAATTTTAATTTCTCAAGATCAAAATAAATTTTCCTTAATTGGTTCGAATTCGTGCTACTTTGCTATTCAGTGATCTATTGCTTGGTATCTGATCAATGACCTTAAACATTAGTTGTGTTCTTTTAAAAATGTAAGTGCAGTGGAATTCTTTAATGACTAATTATTTAACTGAATATTAACTAAAACGATGAGTGCTGGATCTGGGGGCGAAGGGGGGAGTCGGAACACTTGTCCCCGTGAGACAACTTTTGGGGGCAAACACATTTGTTGTATTTCCGTGGAGGTGTGGGGGGGGGGGTTCGTTGAAACTCAATATAAAACTTAAAGGAAGATGAGTAGGAGCATCAGTTTCAAGATTTGCCCTAGCTCGGAAAAATCGTATATCCGACACTAATAATTATCAATTAATTATTTTTAGTTTTAGCTCCTTGCATAAGAAAGAAAAGTGTTCGAGAAAAACAAAATAAATAAAAAATTACTTAGTTGTCAGTGGATGGCATACACTTTCAGTTTAGTAGCCCTTATTTTACCATTATTAGCCACTTTTTTCAAAACATTTATTTATTTCTTAAATGAGGAAAAAAAGTACTGCATTAAAACATGAGCTGTGGAAAAAGGTATTACCGTATGAGATCTAACTGCAATTCCATTAATTTGCCTTTTTTCTATCCCCTCCTCCCTCTCGCCAAAAGTGAGTACAAACCTTTTGTATAAGCTTTAAAGTTTGTACTTGTTTTTGAGGGGTGCGATTTGGATTCTGAAAATAATAATGACTTTTATTATTGATTGAAAAGCAACATGTAATACAAATGTTGGGATTGTTCTTACATCGCAAACTAATTGCTTCAAAATATAAATGATTTGTGTATGAAAAATCATTGGTGCAAAAATTGTGTGGCCGTTTCGGTTCTTAAGACGTGACTGGTTGAGTACTCTTTTTAGCTTCCATCGTATGACTTTTAATCTCCAGATGACAATTAAATGCCATACATTCAGGTCTAACTCAATCAGACAGTTAATATCAAGTTCATTAACTAATGCAGCTAAATTTAAAATACACATAGGATTTGTTTCAGACTTACGCACATAACACTGAGCTGAGTTTATCAAACTTATCTTGTCATTAAACACAATATATTTTAAATGAATTTATTTAACTTTATACATACACATTAAAAAAAATTACATAACAATGCTTGAAACTATCTTGCTTTCTACAACCTGGTAAAACATTACCTAAAAAAAATAATATATATATATAAGAAAAAGCTTTTTTTTTTTTTTTTACAAAAATACGCTTAATTACGAGAACATAAGCAATACGTTATACATTTATTTGTAAGCTGTAGGGGAATGTGGGGCAAAGTGAAATAGTGGTGCAAAGTGAAATGGTGAAATAATTACTTTTACTGCTAACAATCTCGTAATATTTTAACTATATAGTAGCACATGTACTCTATTCCAGTCAGGAAAAAAATACATCTGAAGCTTAAAATTAATGATAATAATGGCCATTTTCAAAAAAGGACATTCATATTGTAATATTTTGATGTAAGTCAAAAATTATTTTTGCAAGAATAAAATGATAAAATTATTGTTACTAACATTTTAAATATTAATTGAGACCTTCTAATATTTGATGCAGGATTTTTTTACGTTTTTCAGTAAATTTTATGCTTACTTGTATTTCTAATATTGGCGAGGTGAATGGGACAAAGTGAAATAGTTTATTTCGTTTACTCACTCAATTACACTGTTCGGTAAAAAAAAAAAAAAAAAAAAAAAAAAAAAAAAAAAAAAAAAAAAAACCTTTAAAATGTTTCTGACATTTCGTCGAATGATTATTATGTAAAATGACCCCCTGATAATAAATATGATCTCCGTTTTCTCCATATACGTACCAATTTTTTTGTTAAAGACCCCCCAAGTTTTTTTCAATTTTCCTTAGTTTTAGAGCATTTTTTTTTTTTTTTGGAGGTGAAAGGAGCTTTACATTAACTGCTTACATAGTTTTGGTGGGCAAGAGAGGTTCAAAGTTCAAGATCATGGACACTCATCACAAAAAGGGGGACTTGGGGGTATATCCCTCCCCAAATATTAGAAAAATTACGAAAAACGATCTTTTTATTCTGCTTTATTAAAAAAGATGTTTAAAAAAAATTGGTGTAGAATGAGAGTATAAGACTCCCTTCTATGACTCCTAGGTCCAAAAAAAATTTCGGATGTAAAAAAATTTAAAAAGGAAACTGTCTTATGAATGCCGCACGTTGCATACGAGTTGAATCGCAGGTCCTCATTCAAAATAGATATTTTTCTGGCTGATTCTTATGTAAAATGACTTCTTGTTTCCAAATATGACCACCTTTCCCCCATCACGCCCCCCTTTTTAAAACCTCCCCCCTCCCGATTCAGAGCCATTTATTGTTTTAAATTTGGAGGGGAAAAGGAGCATTACAATAACCGTAAATATTATTCTGAATGACTAGAGATGTACAAGGTTCTAAATCTTGTGCATATATAGCAAAGAAAAAACTCCCCCCACCCCCCAAATAAAAAAGGGAGGCGTGATTTTCTACAAAAATTTGGTACATATAGGAGGAAAACGGAGATCATATTTGGATTCAGGGGGTAAATTTGCAGAAGAATCAGGCGGAATAGCTTGAGAGTAATTTTTCCTGCACAGTGCGTTTGGAGGGGTGCTCCCCCTGTTTTCTTTTTTGCTACATATGCATAAATTTTGTGCTTTGCACATCTCTAATCATTCAGAATAATGTTTACGGTTATTGTAATGCTCATTTTCCCCTCCAAATTAAAAAATGACGGGGAAGAGGAGGAAGGAGTAGGTTCTAAAAAGAGGGGCGTGATGGGGAGAAAGATGGTCGTATTTGGAAGCAAGGGGTCATTTTATATAAAAATCAGCCAGAGGAATGCCTTTTTTGAATGAAGACCTGCGATTCAACTCGTATGCAACGTGCCACATTCAAATGATTTTTTTTTTAATTTTATTTACATCCGAAAATTTTTTTGGACATAGGAGTCATAGAAGAAAGTCTTATACTCTTATTCTGCCCCGATTTTTTTTTTACAAACATCTTTTTTAAAAAATCAGAATAAAAAGATCGTTTTTCGAGATTTTTCTTTTACTTTGAGAAGGTATACTCCTCCCCCCTCCAAATCCCCCTTTTTGCTATCGGTGTCCATGATCTTGAACTTTGAATTTCTCTTGCCCACCAAAACAATGTTAGCAGTTAATATAAAGCTCCTTTCACATGAAAAAAAAAAAAATCTCAAACTAAGGAAAATTGAAAAAAAAAAAAAACTTGGCGGTCCTTTAAAAAAATTAGTACGTATAGGGAGAAAACGGAGGTCACATTCGGATTCAGGGGGTCATTCTACATAAGAATCAGCGGACGAAATGTCAGAAGCAATTTGAAGAGTTTTTTTTTTTTTCTTTTTGCCGCGCAGTGTTATTTACAAAATCACTTACGGATTCATTTATTAATTTATTTACATTCCTTCATTCATTAATTCACTAATTTATTCATGCCTTCACCCAGTTTCTTATTTATTCACTATTTTATACGGTCATTTATTTTTCTTCATGTATTAAGTATTTTATTTATTTAAGTATTCGTTCATTGTATCATTATCTTTTTATTATTCATTCTACCCTTCTTTTACTCATTCATTTGAACAAATACATTTTTATGAGTGAATAAAAGATTTTTCATTTAGAAAAATATTTTATTTTTCACTCTTTCTATGAAAAAAAAATGAAGGGAAAAATTTTCACTTTTATTTATTTATTATTTTTTTAGGGCATAAATTTACTACCAAGAATTTAAAAAAAAAGTTTCATTGCAAGTCTTGTTATAAAATACAATGTTCTTTGTTTGTAAAGTAATTTTCAAAAGAAATTTCCAATTTGTTCATTTGAAAAAAACTTAGTCAGCTTAGCAATTTCACTTTACCCCACATTTTCCTACTATTTTTTCTAAAAAAATTTTTCCTGAAAAAAGCCCCTATACACCTGTCCTCCTCCTTTCCTCTTTACATCATCAAAGATAGCTAAAATGTTTCAGATGCATCAGAGTTTACAATTTTCCGGAGACCCCCCCCCCCTCCAACCAGAGTTTCCTTCCTCTAACGTCACCAAAGATAGCTTTGAACTATACTTTAAAAAAAAAAAAAAAAAACATTTTCAAAATATTGTGGTTAATAATACCCTTATTCCTCAAGTTACCGATTGTTTACAAACATGGCGTAGCAAAGAAAGCAGTGATTTCACAAGCACTCTTAAATCTGCGCGCGATGTGTTCTCAAGTGTATTCCCAAACTTCGGCTGAATAGAGATTCCCAGCGAAACACATTCGGTGCACTTTTGGAACGTTTTCTTTATAACGGAACGGATTAGTAAAACATTTCAGCTTCATTTATTTGTACATAACACATTCGAAATACATTTTAGCACATATTCAGGCAACTGGAACACTTCAAGAGTTTCAAATGTGTACCGATTATTTGCAGTGTAGTTAAAATATTTTAAAATCCTTCATGAACTACGGACATCATCGCAAAAAGATTCCTCTTTGTTTCAAATTTCGCCTGCATAGCAGAAGTAATCCCAAGAAAACAAACTTGAAATGCAATTTTTTTGTTTTCAATTACCTTTTTCGGTCTCTTAGAAAACATCGATTTTATAACAAATATCCAACAGAGGATTTATTTTTGCATAAGAAAGATAACGTTTTCTTTAAAAAACAAATAACTTTATTGATCCGCACTAAATTAATTTTCGCAGACGTCTGGAGTCTGGAACTTTTCTAGCTAACACTTCGACTACAAACAAAATTTAAGTTTTCTTTTTATTCACACTGCGTTCTTTCTTCGTTTATGCTGACTTATTTTCTGCGGTACGTACTTCTCGCTGAAAGTTTTCATGCACACACTTCGTTGACCTCTCTAATGCTCGAATAAATCTCTCTCTAGCTTATATCTTTTGAGATATAAGTTTTTTTTTTACAGCTAGTTATCCAACTGCAGAATATCTCGGTTGTTTATTAAAAGTTAAATGCAATAAATTCATCAGACAAATTTTGTGAAGAGATATTGCATGCATATTCGACAAAAAATAATTGCAAAAAATCTGTGATTTAACGGATAAGCATTTAAATATTCTGTTGTTTTGTAATTTTACTGGATACTCTGCCAGCTCAGTTGTATATATAAGATTTATGAGAAAAACACTAGCAGCATACAAAGTCGTTTTCTCAAGCACCTCCGGCGCTCCTTGCTAAGTACGTTCATAAGTAATTTTTTCTTAACAGTTATGTTTTTAACACTACTTAGCATCGATAAAAGCATTGTAGAAATCAGTAGTTTGTAGAGCACCTGTCTGTGAAATCTATTTGGTACGCTTACAAAATATTAAACTTGCTTTATTGATTAGGTAGTGCACATGCGAAAAATATCTCTGCAGGATGAAATCTTTTGTCTAAGCAGCTATTCTGTAGTATCAAATAAATATGACAAAACATAACACAGCGTCTGTCACAACTGTTGAAGTTCAGCTGTGGTAACTAAAGAATTGGCTACTTCTTAATGATAACTTGTCTACACGGAGTTTAAAACTTTGAAAAATAAATCAAGATAAAACATTAATTAAAAAAATAAATAAATGGAACTGACAAAATACGTATGAGTTCAAGTTTAAACATGAAGCAGCAAATTGATAATTTGAACCTGAACTACGATTGTGCTATTAAAAGGCTGTTTTTATTCTCGCTACGCCAGTGAAAAAAAACCGTTGTACTAAAAGATTTATGAATTGAACTGTCAACTGGAAACTGTACGAGAAAAAAAATAACTGCTTATAAGTTATACAATATACAATATAATAAGTTACACAAACTCATTTAATAATACCGCATACGTTAAACCAAAGTAGATTGTTAAAGTAGTGGCCAAGTATGGGACACACATTCCACACCCTATTCCACAATAGGGAAGTTTTCGATTTTTCAATTTTATTTTTATATGATAGAGTAACATGTATGGACATCATAGGTGAAAAAATTTTTGCGATACGATAAGTAGTTTTTTTTAATTGATTTTTAAAGTTCAAGCGCTTGTGACGTCAAATGGCATAGGAAGTGACGTCATGCGCTCTTCCGATAGGGGAGAAACCGAAGGTCGTGCATTCGACTTCGAAGACGAAACGTAAAAGGCTTATCCTTGCATTTAACTCCTCGCGTTTCTGGAACATTAAACCTCTCATCCTCTCGGAAATATTCGAATATCATCATTGATGTTACTTGAGGAAGATTATTTAGATTGTGCATTAACGAATCCGGCCTCCATAGTGTGTTCAAAAAGATTATTGACTTTCTAAAAAATAAAAATATCAGCGCGCTCAAAATGTCCCTAGCGAAAACAAGGGATCTTCGGCGGAAGGCTGCCCATTAGCGTCCTGTGACGTAAGCTCGTGACGTTTCAGAAGAGCGCACTTTTGCGCGTGGATTTTTAAAAATTCATTAAAAATCAATCACGATGTTTTAAAATTCGGCGATGGTGAATTTTTTAGTTTTGAGGGTCAATTAACAATATCCAATAGCCAAAATATGAACATTCAATAGGTTGCAACTTCCCTATTTACACCAATGAAGGCACGAGTGTCGCATTCGGAGGAGAATTCAACCCAAGAAGATAGCAATAAATATTGTCGATTATTGTTGCTAGATTCGCCACTGCTAATTAATTAGTACATCAATACTCGTTTTCAAACAACGCATGCAAAATTAATACGAAATATTTATAAACTTTTAGAAACCCAGAGCACTTATTTAGACTATTTTTCTATGTGTAAAAAAAAACCACTACGTATCTTCTTTTTCAAGAAAGTAAATTCATATTAGATTTTTAGTTATTTATCTTATAACTGTTTAAAAAACATATTTAATAACATAAAAGTTTTAAGGATATTAAGTAACAAGTGGTTATGCATTACCTTGAAGTTTGCATCGTAATTTATTGCAGTAAAAGTAATTGATGTGCTTTATCGCCGTAGTAACAAAATACGAAAACAGAATGATCAATTATTTCTTATTTAAAGGTAACAACTTTTCTCAACGTAAGTAAAAAAAAATATGCATACTTTTAAACTTTAAACGCGTTTTAAAGAGTATTTTAAGCATAATTGCATCCGTCCCTTATGATTTTTAGTGCATATATACCGTACTCCATTAGTTAATATTGTCTCTTTAACAAAAAAAAAAAAAAAAATCCCTAGACATGATTTTTCAAAACTGCTGGATGTGGGAAAACGAGTTGCGGATCAACGTATAAATCTATTGATCAATAACACCTAATTAAGTTTTAACCCTTTAAGTCATACTACTGGCTTCGCTTAAGACCAACTATTTTTTTTTTTTCTGCAGCCAGGTGTTGATGTCACTTTGTCAGTTGGCTGAACGAAAATGCTTGGTGGCCTCGAAAGAAGTCACTATGCCTCAAAGGGTTAATGTCAAACACCGAAGTAAATTACAATTATAGATAAGAGAGAGGAGAGCGCTCTGTGACAAAAGTCATTTCTTTTGTTATGACATCATCAATTTCAGTCTGAAAGAAATTTTTATTGCAAAATATGATTATAAGTCTTTCACAATTTTTATCAGTATATTCCATTTCTAAAAATTTAATTTCGAAAGTTTCTTAAGGTTACAAAGGTTATCTCTGCTTCAAAGGAGAGGGGGCAGCGGGATAGGTCAATGAGTACAGTAGGATATTGAGAGGGTCAAATAAAAATCAGTTTAGTAGAACAGCATAATATTACTGTAACTGACTACTTGATGAAATAAAAGGTAAGAGCACCAACTGAAGCCAACATAAGGTTCCAGACCTAATATATCACTGATTCATGACTCAATTGGTTCCAAGTTTTGTACATTTATAAAATTACTTATAAAAAATAAATCATGTCATGAGAAAATTTGAGTTTAAATTATGTTTGTTAGCAATTAAAGTAAAAATGGCAAATGACCTTATTGGGAGGATGGGTACCTATCAAAACCAGTTCTAAAAACACCAAAAAATATTCTCAAACTGGAAAAATTGAAAAATTCTTTATTGCCATATAAACGGATCCTTGTGGCTTGTGTGTACTGTGAAAGTCAGACTTCACACCAAATTACGGTACAGTTGGAAAAGTGAAGCAGCGTACCACCAAACTGCCAGCCTGGCAGGCACACGACAACCATAACAACAACCGTGTCACATCTAGTAAAGTAAAGAACTTGAACTACAATCTAGCCATTTGGTTTTGAATTAATTGATTCAACAATACAATGTCCATTGAAAATGTTCTCAGTATTTATGAAATATTTTGTAATTTTATTCATTGCTTGTATATTACACCCTCTTCTATATCAGATCCGGCAATTTTGGCTCCATCTTTCAATCCAAAATTTTAAAGATAAAATCCTTACCGATCATAAGATTCTCGAAGCCCCAGACATTTTTACCATATCAGACATTTCTTAGGACAAGAAATTAAAATCCTTTTACTGCCCGAGCTAATTCCGGGCGTATGGAAAAACTATGCATCATCCCCTCATCTCATCTAAGTGTTAACGTTTATCTAGTACAATTTGTAACCGTGAAAAATTTGAAAAGGCACAAATAGACATTTTTATTGAAGATAAATGTTATAAACATGCTATCCACTAAATTCTGGCGCTATCATTTTCTAAAATACGCGACTTTTTATATGACATAGTGCTTTTGGTCGGTGTATTATCACAATTTGCAGCATTTGAACAGGAAAATTTGCTGTATTCTTTAGTTTATCAGACTAGTTTGCTGAGCTTGGTGAGAATTACATGAAATTGATTATTAATAATGTTCTCATGCAACAAATAACATCCCTAAGGATCTAGGTCAACATGAATCTATTTTAAACATTACTTTTTTTTGAATAAAACTGTTTAAACGTTTTAAAGAGGAGCAGTTTATTTTATATCTTAGGAGTTTTTTATTACTACGTTCAATTCCTAAGAGATCGAGAACATTCGAGGTAAATCTCATGGGAATAGAAAATAACATGCAAAACAGAGATAACATCAAAGCACAAGGGAATTTATTGTTTTTTTTTATTTTTTTTAGTGAACATTGTTTTTTATGAGCTCAGGAGAATAATGGCATGCTAAGAAATCTGTTGTGGTGTTTTTATCTTTGTACTTTGTGAATACATTCAGAACGTATTCATAAAAAAGGACTGTTATAATTTTAATCGGAAATATCTAAAGAAATAATTCTAAACGAAGATTAAAATGCATTTTAGGTTTGTATTGAAAATATTTTTTATGTTTTATATTAATTTTGAAATCAATATTTCACTCAGTTAGAAGTGAAGTAGAGTTTTGAAGTTTTATGCATAGACATTTGTTTGGTGAAAATACTCATTAATAATGATTATCGGCTTCTATAACTTTTAAGCAAAATTTTCCCTTAAATCCGATAATCCAGTCGAAACTCGTTAAAACGAGTACAAAGGAATTTTTAAGATCAAATTTTCATAAAAGTAGTTCGTTTTATTCGGAAAAGAGTAAGCAGCAAACAATGGGAAGGGGATCGCAATAGCTGTTTGTCTTAGCAATGTAATTCGTTTGAAGCGTGTTCGCACACACGAAGTTCTACTGCATAAATATCACTCATTTTTGTTTTTACAACATTTGAAGCTTGTAAAAATCAGGAAAGATATTTTTTTTTGGAACTTGTGTGATATTTACACAACAATTTATAACATATTGCTGTAATTTTTGTTAAAAACACGCAGTATCTGTCTAATATTTTTGAGCAAAAATAAAACTAAATTGATGTGTTTTTAATCAATAGAAAATTTTAATTGCCCTATACAGGACTCAAACGTACATTTTTGAAACGATGCACATGCATGTAATGGAAAATTCTACAGAATAAATGAAGAATGTTCGAAAAAGTAGAACTTATATATATGTATTTTTTCAGTTTAGTATGCTTCTACACCTTATATTTATTTCACAGCGTTAGATGTTAGAACTTTTTCGACGCGTAGTAAAAATTCTTGGATCTGGGAAGTTTTCGATAAAAAAAATTAAGAGTGAAATTTTGAACTCCACGGGAAGTTTTGTGCCAAAGTAACAGTCATATATCGTTTACTTTTACACTGTAACCAGAACCCGAAACATTACTCATAACCTCCGTGGAACGTTTCGCGATTTCACAGGTTTTTATCCACTTCCTGAGAAAATCAAGTATCATTGTTAAAAAGTTTTCTGAATTGCTACAAGTTGCACGAATGCAGACTTTCACTGTTGCGAAAAATATTTTTAGCAACCAGTATAAAGATTAACTGAGAGTATTTAATAAGTATATCGACCTTAGCTCGATTGTGACCCGTCCACTTTGACTAAGCTTTCCGTGAGAGAGAATAAGTCTCTGGATTCCGTAGCTTTGCTAGAATTGCCGGCGAGCTAGATTCTTGGTATTGGCTTGCACTTTTGTCTTAGCTTTGGCTTGTTTGCAATAATACTTGGAAACGCAGAAAGGAGTCGAGCTATGATATTAAACCAGTCTAAGGTTACTCTGAAAGTTCCAGAGACATGATTAGCTTGAACCTAGGAAATTACTAAATTCTACAGAAATACTTCAGGATAATTTCATTAAGGTTACTGAATTTTACCGGAAAAAATACTGTTTTTTGCAAGATACGTTACTTACAGAAATTGGGCACATCAGCTGCCCATTATTTTCCAGGAACGTTACTGAGTTTTTTTACAGTGAAAACTAAATTTTAAAAAAGTTTCCGAAGAAAAATTTAGACCACACAACTGCAAAGCAGTTGTTAATTATATCGAACATTCTTAGTGTCATTCCTGCTTCTTAGGTGAAGTCACTCTACCTGCGCCGAAAAAAATGTATTGCTTTAAAGTAAAAATAATAAAAAAGGAAATTTATTCCGGACATAACTTAGATTTAAATATTTCCAAGGCAACACATTTTCGAATATAAATCAAGCATCCTTTTACAAAAATACTCTTTATGCCATTTATCACGCTAGGGTAAAGCAATATCTTTTAACTTCCTACTCCATTTTTTGTAGTCTTAAAAAAATTAATCTTTCGTTGTCAACACTGTTGTATCTCGACAAAATTCCCGCTATTTTCCTCTCTTCACTTTACTCCCTAACAAAAAGAAGGATACCATTCATTTCCTTGTTAAGGTACACTTAAAAAAAACTGACTTGTGTCATTTATCTTCAATAAAAAAGTAATGGGTTAGGAAAAGTGTATTCTTTCTGTTCCTCTTTACCTTTTCAAAATTTTTTTTTAATTGCTGAAAAATAGATGAGGCACACAAGAGTTTTATTAAGCTTTAGTTCTGTTATTACTTCGAGTTTTAAAGTAGAATGTAGTAAATTTTTAGAATAAATTCCTTAACAAGCTCAAGATTTTTTTTTTAATCAGAAAAAAATTGGAAACGTCAAAACACTGGAAGTATAATAGAGAAATTTCGACTTACACTTAAATCACTTCGTTTTGATGCATGGTTATAAAATCAAAAAACCCGAAATTCCTTAAAAATGAATCATTTTCTTTTAAGATCATTTTTAAAGTTGCACTCCTGAAAAGTTAGGTGTATAGCTACCTTTAATCCTCTTTGATGTCATATTTACAGACGATTAATACTTAGATGAAAAGAAAAGTAAGTTTTCCTTTTTACTTTTAGAAGAAAATTTTGAAGTGTGAGTACTTTTTTAACTGTTTACGTCAATTACATGCATGGAAACACAGTAAATAAACTAAAATTATTTTGCTACTTTAGTTTTAAAAAAAACAGAAATTCTGCATATAATTACAAGTTAAGGTACTTTTATTGCACATTGTTTCACACGAGTTGGTTTCTGATACTATAAACTTTGAAGAACATTCTGTTTCAATTATAAACAGAGGTATGGAACATTTACATTTCCATATACATTATTTCCACGAACTTCTTAACTGGTTTTCCCGAAAACTTATCGAATCACAATGCGTACTCACTGTAACTATCTGTAATGAACTGCCATTTGCGAAAAAAAAAATGGACAACTAATATCTTATCATTAATAAAAAATTAAAAAGTGACGAATTGAGAATAATATGGAGTAGTCGGGTATTGAGTAAGATATGGTTTAAACCATAGAAATACTTGGAGAGTCAGGTTTCTTTTGTTGTTAAGGAGTTTCTGATTCTTTTAATTTTCCTTACCTCCTTTCTTTAAAACATAGTACTGAACAATCAACCAAGCTCCCAACACTTGCTTTAGCGTAGGATGCAACAGGTGTTTGGGGTAGAGAAGTAGCCATTCTAGCTAGTGCAAATGATGATGTAGAATTGCAGTTTACATTTCAAATCTAAAGATAGACATAAAACTAGAAGGATAAGAAACAAACAGAGAAACCGGCTTCAGAGTGATAGTGTGTCCGGCACTTGGTAAATATTTTAGAAACTAAACACCTGCCAATGCTGAAATTTAAACCCATTTAAGTAAACTTTCCAGACATTCACGGAAATACAACGAAAAGACAAAGCACTGCTCAAAAAAACCTTCGAAATATTAGCCATGCTGTGACAAAATGCTCATCAGAATTGGTATATAATCATCGTGGGAAAATGAATCATGCGCAATGGCTGATTGCTCCTCGTCTCTTTATGTTAGTACTAGAATGAACTCTAAACCACTTAAAGTTCCGGCCAACTATACTGGTAATGCTCCTATGTGACTCACTATGACTTCATATCCATATTTTCAAGATTGAGTACAGAATCTACATGCTGTGATCAGGGCCGGATTTAGACTTAACGAGGCCCTAAGCTGTTTCAGGTATGGGGCCCCCATTTGTAGTTTGAACAACGTTTTTCTCGATGGTGCAAGAGGCAATTTTTTATTTTTTTTCTGAAGAGCAGTTAGCGTGGTTCTTAATGTGCTCCAACACTTTTAAATGTAAATCTGCATTCATCCACCCACTTTTGATTGCCAACCCCAAACTTCCTTCAGGAGCACCCTCCAAAAAATGATTCTTGAAATAAACCCGAGGAAAAACAAAAGCTGGTGGGACTGCTGTCCCAGTGGCTGATACTATGCCAACAAATGTTGCAAGATCCCTCTTTTCCGCTGAAATAATTTGTCCAACCTGTTTCTGAGCTTTATGAGCCAAGACGTTTGGTGCACTCAAAACCGTGGTAATTGCAGTTTCATCAAAGTTGAAGATTCTGCTACCAGTGAACTGGTACCTAGCAAGGACTGATTCGTAGTTTTGATAAAACTCCAACACTGCAGTCTTGTTAAAACCTGACGAACGCGCAACACTGGTATTTTCAGGCTTGCGCAATGTTATGGTACTGTTTCTCTTTCTGAATCCAAGAACCCACTCTTTACCAGCCATTTTATTTTGTAACAAACCTTGTATATAAGAACAAAACATAATTAGTCAGTATGCAGATCAGTAGCACACCACAGAAAGACATGCACGCGTACAGATATAGTCTATGTACCGTTCGAGAAGTTTTTAAAATGTTGTACTAATATATTTAATAATTACTTTTTAATTTTGAGTGAAAATATTTGAAATATTGTAATGCAAATGTACTGACGGCTGAATGTACAAAAAATAGTAATAATTTTTTACAAAAATATTTACTAATGTTCAAGAAAAAAAGGAGAATGATGCACTTGAGTGGGGCACATTTATACACTCGATAGTGGGGCACATTGATACGTATCAAAGTGCCCCACAAAAAGTGTTTCAATGTGCCCCATGAGGCCATTTTGAAAACATAATATTTTTGTAAAAAAATCCAATACGTTAGGAGAAAAACGCAATGGGCAATTGATTCACTATAAAACTGTTCTTTCCTTTGGGTGCAGCTGTAGCTGATATTTGCTATTCCACAACTGCAATGCGTTGACAAACAGAACGGCGAGAAATTACTCAGCGATAGCAAAAACGCATGTCGTCCATTTGGTAAGAAACATTCAACTGATGGGTGATGAAACTTTGCTGTGCACAGAGTCACCACTAGCGCCATCTCCACGTCATTCGGTGAATTTCTCACTCGTATAATTCTCAATATACTGTCAGTGTATATATGTGCCCCTTGTATCAATGTGCCCCACCTTCCCCTACTTTTCTTTTTTTGGAACAAATCATACAAATTTCCGTTAATTGGGGCCCCCTACCAAAGCGGAGGCCCTAAGCTATATCTTGCTGAGCT
The DNA here is from genome assembly GCF_026930045.1 of Uloborus diversus. Lineage (NCBI taxonomy): Eukaryota > Metazoa > Arthropoda > Arachnida > Araneae > Uloboridae > Uloborus > Uloborus diversus. The sequence continues at coordinate 171,439,392 of NC_072733.1, forward strand.
TGTACGTAAATCCAGGACTGACTGTGACAAAATATTCATCTGAATTGGCATATAAACATCGTGGAAGATTGGATCATTCGCAATGGCTAATTGCACCTCGTCTCTTGATGTTAGTACTACAAAGAGCTCTAAATCATTTAAAGTTCCGGCCAACTATACTGGTAACGCTCCTATGTGGCCTCACTATGACCTCATATCCTTATTTCCAAGATTGAACCATTGAGAAGAGATAAAATGGAGGGAGTGAAGACTTTCATTCATGAAAACTTGACCCCAAGTCACGTGAGAGATTTTAAAGCAAAGCATTGGAAGAAATCAGGTTTCTTTCGCTTGTTTCACGCAAAATGTGCCAATTATTCGTCGTTGTTGAGTCACGTGAATTGGGGTCCTTGGTTCAGCTTTTGCTAAGCCAATGATTTGACTTGTACTCTCCATTTTAATTCCTGCTCTAAGGATTGAACACGGAATGTAGGGAAAGCCTTTCACATCATGGTTCAGCCAGGAATGGAAATAAATGAATGTTTGATGCATAATTAGAAAATTACAATTATTGTGTTCAATTACTATAAAAGGTTACGCCCCAAATTTATTTTAATTCCTTTCTCAACAATAAGCAAATATTTCTTACAAGTTATAGTCATTAAATAACAGCATTATTTATGTCAAAAGCAAAACAATCCCCGCAAACAGCATTAGCACGTTTTTTTTCTCCCGCCTGGTTTCGGATAACATAATCTACACATGAGGTGGAAATAATTGTAAAAATAAAAAATGTGCACGGTCTTACCTTTTAAAGAACAGTGCTATACTTCTTTTAGAGTGACACTACGTTTAATCGATTGCACGTTGAATCAATAATAACAATGGTGATTATACCAGCATAAACCTTCTTGCAGCTACTCGTAACTTCCGGTAAAATGGGAAAACTATTTGAAGCTTTGCATTATATTTAAGTTTCAAAAAGCAATATACCTAACAAACAAAAAATATGATTTATTTATCATAAATTTCTAAATCAGGTATTTTTTTTTTTACTTAATAAGACTGGAAGACATTTTTTGTCACAGAAATAACTTAACTCATTGTTAAGTGAAGTGATTTAATTAACAAACCATTATTAAACTTTCATTTTGTCCCATGTATTAAAAAACCTTGTATTAATTAACTTTTTATATATTTCGAAGGTGGTTTATTTAACTGTTAAGAAATGATATAATACAGATTGAAAAAAAAAAGTGAAATGATGTAAGTTATTCGTTATCCCCCCCCCCCGTATGTTTTAGAATATATTTCAGTATTTAATATTAATTTTTCACAGTAACAAATGTAGACGAAATAAAAGATATCAGCTTGATTGAAAATTATAATAACACTTCATTAGATTTAAAATTAAAAACAAATAACAGTCACAGCTTGTTGAAGACTTTGTTCAGACATTTTTAAGTTTAAGGTCTGCTTTAAGATAATACTTTCATAAGCTAATTTGCAAATAACAAGGTAGCACTTAAGCAAGCATATTTAGGTGTCGACCATTCTTTATTTGCACAACATATACTTATTCAAGCTGAAAACCCACAGCATGACCTCTTTACCTGATAAACTAATGCATTCTGATTCTCTTTCATTTAAAATCAAAAATTAATTAAGCACATATCTCACGCTTTCCAAAGTGATGAATTCTTTTACAGAAACTCCTCAAGTAACAATGGATTGTGCTACAGACGTTCCGAGAAAAGTGCTCCAATCATCACGCCAAATTTGAAAAGAATCAGTCTGTATCAGATGCAGGTGGAAGAATTCTCAAGTGCAGAAGTCTCTTTTATTTCATCACGTGCGGAGACTTTCGAAAAGCTCATCTTTTCTCTTGTTGATAACTGGACTCAAGAACTCAACCGAACAAATAGGAACGTATGCCTATGTCTCTTCAGATAGTCATTGAAAAACTCAAAAGATAAGGAAATTGATTGCAGAGTTTAAGATAGAATAGTTAGTACCTGCAAAAAGATTACAGCTAACCTATCTCGGACAAACACAGTGAAAGTTGGAATACTTAAAAGAAAAGTAAACATTTGGTTACTTTTCGACATAGAATAACGTAACAAAAAGTCCATTGAATTGAAGATTTTGGTGCAAGAAGAGAACAGCTGCACAGTTTTAAAAATTTCATAAATAAAATATATATATTTTTTTTAAAGATTTTGTTTTTGTATTTAATGTTAAATCAGAAGTCTTCTCTATAAAAGCAATTTCAATTCCATTTTAATAAAATGTAATGCCTATTCTTGATTAGTTGTTATGTTTTGGAGGTAGAGTCCGTTCTTGTTTTAAATGATTGTAAAAATCCAAATGCGTTTTGGATTACATAAGAAAAAACGCAAGTCTTGCTTTAGTTTCTAAATAATATATTGAGTTACTGAGGAGGTATATCGTTCTCCTCGTCAAATGTCGCCTATTACAGCTTCTTTCCTTTAATATCTTATGGATAATTGTTTGGATATGCCTCGTTCATGTACACATAAAAGATAATAGGGTAAGTGCTCCAGTAGTCGGCCACAAGGACATAAAACTGTTTATAAATAGAATATGTGTAACTCAAAATCGAATATGATGCATTCCCACATTCCTTTACCTATCCTCAATTATTATTCAACAACAGTGAAGTTGTAAGTACGTTATATAAAGTAGTAATGAATCATTTTATTTTAAATGGTGTGCCCATCATCCTAGTTTACGATTCTGCTTATTTTTTTCTTAAGAAGACACATCATATTTAAATGTTAAGTATCCTTATTTTTTTTTCGTTCTGATGTAAATTTGCTTTTACTTATGTTTTAATGGATAGTATAACATTAGGTTTCAATTAAAAATTAAACACCTTCTTCTACTCAATTATTCTTAGAGGGGTGGTCGAACACTGGGTACTGAATTCTTATGCATTTCCAATAGTCGTCTATGGCAGATTGACTACTGGTTCTATGCTGTTTTGTTGATCTATCCAGCAATCAACTGAGTACCTAATATGGATTTTTTAATTTTCATCAAGTACTAATTAAAATAAAGTATTGACACAGCGGCAATTTAGCTGTTTTGAGAAAAAATTCCCTTTCTGGCGTTATTTCTTCTAAAGAAAATGTTTAAACTTTCTGCCGAGTCTCTTTTTGACAAAAGGGGATTATTTCGTCATTTTATTGCCTCTAGTGTTGATTTTAACTTAGCATTCTTGAAAACTGGTGTTGTAAATTTAGTCCACAGTTGCGTTTAGGATAAATGTTCTATTACTTAACATGTTCTTACCAAATGGTGATTTATCGTCTTTCTTATCAAACCATCTTACGTTTATGGTTTGATTTTACTAAGGCTAATTATTTCAAATGTTGGTAATACTTTTTATTACTGCTTTCCATAACTAAATATTTATTTCCTTGGGTTTTCTTCTCTAGGAAATCAAAATTTATTTCTTTTTTAAAATAATGCTGACTTAGCTTCAAAATTTCATTACGTGGCAACTAATTCCATTTTAATTTATACATAGTTTACTAATATTCTTTTTGAAGGATGTATGATTATCTTCTAACATAGAAGCCCTACATACAGGCCCGTCATTTGGGCAATCAATAGGGGGGGGAGGCAATTGCCTTCTTTGGATTTTAACAACATAATGCAATTATGCATTTTTGCTTGTATTTTGATTGTTTTTTCTTTTTAAATGAACTGAATTCATTCCCTTTGTCCTCCCCCCCCCTGCCGAAAAACTTTCAAAATACAGACGAGTCTACATTATTCATCTTACTGCAACTCGTGCACAAAGTACCATTGTTTTTTATTATAAATTTTGCTTTAGACGTGACCTTGATTGCTAATATTTTAAGTAAAATGATTTTTACTTTTATTGTTTTGAGGTGATATTATTTCCAAAACTACAATTTTAATTTTGTGTTTCGTATATTGAAGTTTCGTTCTAATGAACATAGACTAGTCAAATGTCAATCATATCGATCAATAATTCGTTCTTTCTTGGTCATGAATACTATCAACTCTTTCGTTCAGTCTTAAGGTTAACAAAAACAGTTAACACTGAAACCTTTTTGCGCCAGGGTGGAGGGAGGGGGGAGTTCAAATTCTGACGCTTTAGAAGTTTTCAAAATGCCTCCCCCCCAAAAAAAAAACCGGCTTAACCGGGGTCTTTTCCATTCATTAAATTTCTTCTTTCGCAGCGTATGATATCATTTTAGTCAATGACGTAGAACAGGGGTTTTCGAACTTTCAGGCTCTGCAGCCCCTTTGAAGACTTACATGAGTTCACCCGCTCCCCTCTCCCTCCGTCTGTGCTTAATACAAGCAATCTAATTGTAAACTGGAGCATATATGGATAGCTGAAAACAAGTAAATAAGGAAAAATCTAGATAGTTTCACACAAAAAATTAACTCAACTGTTCAAAGCTTTATTTTGAACAGCTTATTACTAGAACATATGAAATCCAAGATGAAAAGAAGTAAATATAATTTTTTTATGTAATTTAGGATCCAAGTGAGGTTGGCGTAAACATTAGTCACTAGTCACTTTCACAACATTTGAGAGGGTTGATTTTATTTTATCTGATACATCCTAACGTCTCCCCCCCCCCCCACGTCACCTTGATATTCTTTTGCACCCCCCCCCCCCTTCATAGGCTACGAACCGCTGATGTAGAAGGTAAATAATTTTAAAAAATATTGCATGAAATGCATATTCAAAGTGATTGCTGTTTAAAAGATAATATAAAGGTAAACGTTATGAAGACATCCAGAATGCAAAATTCTTTCGTAATTACTGGAATAAATAATTTTTAAGTACACAGCTGTGCTATAAGTTTCGCATTCAATTTTGTTCTAATTTATTCACTTACACCTCATAAGAGTAGCGAAAATGAAACGGCCGACTACTGGAGCATTTTCTCGTATTAACAATAGCTTGGTTTTTAAAATAAAAATATTTTTATTCCAGAGACCAGTTAGTGAATCATTATCAGAAAGGTACAACCTAAAGATTTACATTTTTTTGTTGTTGTATTGGTAGCTGAAATTTATAAATTAACTAAAATCAACAACTGATCTCTTAAATGACCGACTACTGGAGCTTATACCCAATTTTTAATCATATATTTCAACTAAAAAAGCAAAAGTAGCAAAAAGTGGAAGCATTAAAGTTTCCTTACAGAGAGCAAAATTGAAGATTACATAAACAGTTTACTAGCACTTAGCCAATACTGAGAACGATGAGACATAAACGCATGCAATTAGAGAGATAGAAATATTGTGTTATCGAATTACTTTATTATTGCCATAAATGCTCCTATCAATTAATACTCAAAAGATAGTATCTTATCTAAAAATGGAAACCTTAGTTTACAATGTGCTACTTTCCGGTTGTAAGAAACATAGCGACCGGATTACAAAACACAGCTGGGGCCATTCCACCAAAGAACCGCAATTTTATCCAGTACGTGACAGCTCATGTACTTCATTAGGTAGTATTAATTAAAAAAACTATTGATCTTTTTTTTTTCTTTAGAAATCACATATAACGTAAACACACCGGTAGTGGCCAGTACTTCAGTAGTGACCACTTCAAGGTTTATATTTGAAATAAATTGTTTTCAAAGAAAAAAAAGAACCGACTTCAAAAAACAAAGAGGAACTAAAAAGTTTAAAAAAAAAAGATAAATTAATTTGAATTATGGCTTTTTGAATTCAAATTATGCTTTTCGCAATCACGAGTGTGTGTGTGTGTGTATGTATGCGTGTGTGTTTGTGTCGAGGCATGAGTGTGTGTGTGTATAGGTATGTGTATGTATGCGTGTGTGTTTGTGTGTGTATGCACGCATGAGTGTGTGTGTATGTAAGAGTGCGTATGTATGCTGGGATTGTTTGTGTGCAGGCTTGAGTGTGTGTGTGTTTTTGTCTATGTGCAGGCATAAGTGTGTGTGTGTATATGTGTGTGTGTGCAGGTGTGTGTATGTATGCGTGTGTATGTGGGAAATGGACGGTTTTCGCTAGAGGAGCAACATCAGGAGGGGCCGGTCGACGGTGTTGCTGCAGAGGGAGGAGGGGGGAAATTAAAATCAGCGTAACGTCAAGGACAGTGAAATGAGAACAATAAGCAATCGTGATTGATCAAAAATAATTGGTCATACTTACACTAGACTTCCTACCCAAACGTATAAATCAAATTCATTTTACAATTCCAGGACAAAAATCAACTAAACTAAACAACCAGTTATAAAATTAACACTGATTTTAATCACTATACGATGAATTATTTTAATACCTAACTAATTGTATACGATCCCTTAATTTTTAATAACCGTTTGAAGTCGGGGCCTCCTATAAACTACTGTCTAACTTAACCGAGTAGGTTTAGTTTTGAAGACTCTCGCGTTTTTTTTAAATTAGTGTTTAACTTAGGGGGGGGGGATTTGGTGGGTTGTCAGTTATATCGATCATGTTCGATCATATCGGTTATTAGCTGTCAGGTTATGTGAAACCCAATCGTTGTTAAACCAAACTTAACCAGTCGTTTCTCGACGGTTTTCCAGTGCACGTTGAAAGTCTCCATTAATTTTTGAACAGTAAAATTTGGAATAGTTTCTAATATCTTGGTTATTATCATCTTTTCCAAAGTGAGCGTTTCATCTTATTATTACCTGATCTTAGCAATTTCTGTCTCTCCTTCCTTAAATTTACGAAACCATCGACGACATACGATTTTGTCTATTGCGTCATCCCATAAACTTGACTGACATCGCAACGAGCTACGGTTGCCGTAGTTATTTTATCAAATTCGTATAACAAGCAGTGTCTAATATGCTCCTTCTCGCTGTCAATGTTACACTTTTTTAGATTTTTTCTTTGAGATAATTAAATTTGTGCGATTAATCTCTTGTATATGTAAAGCATCCGCTCGTTTGATCGGTCAACGTGTGGTTTCATTATATTGACATGTATGACGTCAATTCTATTGAAATTTGCATATCCAAAAACAGGTAGAACATTTGCACTCACCCAATAGTTTACTACATACTAAAGTGTTTCAGCTCATGTACCAAAGTACATCCACAATTTTTCTCTTGAGACTTTGAAAACAAAAAAAACAAACCAAAAATTTATTGCATTCTTAATTTTACTTAACAAGCGAAAAAAAAACAGTAATAGTACATAGATAAATGCATTCATAAAACTTATGTGTGTTACAGAATATTACACTATAGAAAAACCAACACCCTTGAAAGAGAAAACCAAACAAAATACTAAATTAAGACACTTTACTTTCATCATGAAATTTCCAACAGATACAAAACAAAAATTCATAATCACCTGAAATAAATTTTCTCAATTTTTAAAAAAAATCCAATTAATCGGATTATTGACGATACAATTATGCATTCTATTAAAATATAATTAACTTTATAATTAGACTCTTAAATCATCCTGCGGTTTTATTTTGATATTCAAGAAAAAACAAAACGAAAAAAAATCGTTTAGGGGCAGAATTTCATGCTAGATTTTTCTATAGAAAATATTTTTATTCACGAATGTCAATAGTTCTTAATGTATCAAGTATTCATTCAAGACATAATTTAACGTTTTTTTTCTTTGGAGAAAAAAAAAACATTTTGCCGTAAAGTAGGAAAAGCTAAATATTTACTTTTAATTTTGACAGCTTTAGAAACAAGATTCTTCACTCTCAAAAATGCATTTAATATTTTAATTTAGTGTTGATAAAATGATAAGGATATGAATTAAGAGTAGGCGCTGCAAGACAAAGTGATTTTTTTTTTCATTAAGTAACAGCAGAAGCACAGTTGTTTAATTTGTTTTTAAGTTAAACTAAATGCAAATGTTTTGCAAAAGAAGCTCCGGATGTTTTGTAAGCTGCTAGTACAAAGAAAAAAAAGGTAAATTATGAGAACTGAAAATAAAAACACTTTTTTCAGAGTAAATTCTGCGTTTTTTTTTTTTTTTCAAAAGAAAAAAAAAGTTCTTATTCAGCATAAAAACAAATATTTAGCGTCTGCAGCACCAGGTGGGGAAAGTAATAGTAAAGGAGAGTTTTTTGTTCAAAAAAAAAAAAAACACTAAAATCCGACCATTTTGATGAAACTTGTGATGCATTTTATATACATTAAATTCATACACATTAAGCATGAAGCATTTGCTTTATTCTTACATTTCTAGACGTGTTTCTCATATATTCTACTGCAAATATGTTCTAAAATGAAAAGTTTCTGATCAGTTAACAGTAATTTTCGAGGGAAATTCATCTGCAGCTTACTCTTACATACCATATGCAGTGAGCATAAACAATTACTTTGCGAACATTTATTTAGTTCAAGTTTCTAAAACTAAAACAAAGATAAATGCTATGATCTCAATAATATTCAATAAATGTCGTAAAAGTAGGTATATATTAAACGTCTCCAAAACAAGAAATAACTACTGTTTTAATTTAAAAGTAGAAAATATAAGTTTTCTAACCATCCTCCACTATAAGTCATGGGCCCACTTTCCTCTACCTGACCTTATATAATTATTGTTTCTTCTTAAATACTCTCTTATTTAATTTTCATGTGACTCCTTTCTTTCCACATGTTGCAAATCTTCATGAAAACTCTGACCCAAAGTTACCAAAATTACTTTGAAAGCAAATAAGATTCACAATTAGGGATGTGCCGATAAGCAAATTGACCGATTACCAATTAATCGGCTGTTGATAATCGGCCGAGTAATCGGCTCTCTCGCATAACGATCATTATGATTATTTTTAATGCTACCAATTTCTTCGAACTTTTTTTTTAAATTTCTACTTTAGGAATAGTTAATAGTTTATGTCCGAGAGACGATTTATTTTGCTCCTCTTTACTAATTTTCAAAAAATAATTTAAAAACTTCATCCATTTTTTTCAACCAATTATCATACTATTCTAAATATAATGACATAATACAGGGTGTTCATTGAGTCTCTCCGCAGTAAAAAGTAAGAGCCCCCCCCCCAAAAAAAAACATACATTGATAACTCAAATACAAAAACGTGTGCAGGTATATATTAACTGTTAGTTTCGACATTTTCTTTACAATAGGTGCTGAAAATGTTTTCCTTCTTGCTCCTTACAAACATCTACCCGTTTAATTTTTTAGCAAAGACAGAACGTAATGTTTCCGATGTGATGGATAGGATGTAATTATTTCTCTCTAATTTTAATTAGTCATTATTTCTGGGACTTTTCTAGTAGATGTGGCCTTTGGTAGCTCAACACCGGTAAAAATCAGGGGGTGATAGGTCAAGTGAGCGGGCAGGTCACACTTCTTTTGAAATAATGCGTTCTCCAAAATCACCAATGCGTTCTCCAAAATGCTCCCACAAATCCAGAGCTCGAATTGCAGCGTGAGCTGCTGCTTTATCCTGCTGAAGGAAGTATGCTCTCGATATTTCATCTTCATATAAGCAGCCGATGAACGGAAATAGGACTGCGGAGAGACTTTATGAACACCCTGTATTAACTAGGCATGAAAATTTTTAAAAATAGGCGGAAGCCGATGGTCAGTAGGCTAATTTAAAAGCATTTTTAGATTAAATTTATTATTTAATTTAGTTAAATAAATTTAGGTAAATTTAATAGTAGCCATTTAATCCAAGACTTGTCTTCTTTATAACAAATATAAGGTTATGTAAAAGTACTGTTCTAAAGGGAAAAAGTATCGATAGATGAAACATGTTGCAACATTGTATATATGTGTATATTTATTTAAAATAGAGAAATTAAATTAAAGAAATAACATTACTTAAACCATCAGTTTATAAAAAATAATAATCATGATAAAGTACGGTTATATATTTTTTCAAAGAAAAGGAGCTTTAAAAAAATCGTTGAGTTTTAAAATGTGTGATGTAATCATATGTATAGTTACGAGGAAAGACTTGCCTGAAAAAAAAAAAAAAAAAAGAAGAAGAAGAAGAAGTTGAAGTTGTGTCTTAACAAAAGCTGCGGTTAGGGTATCATTGCATAAAATTTTAAGACATGATCCTGATTTTCTTTAAGAAATTATATAAAACATTTAGAAGCGTTTTTTTTAGTTGAAGAGAATTAAGGGGAAGTTGCATTGGTCTCATATGCACGTTAGTTTATCTGCTTTGCATTTCTGTCTTTCAAAAGATCTATAGAAATAACATTAATGACATTAAAATAAAAGTACTGCAAGGCAGGTGATGTTAAAAGAGTGGGGGAGGAGGACCTAAGGTGAACTAAATGTTTTTACATTCCAATTTAAAAGTTCTGGAATTTAATTATTCTTACCAGTGTCATGTAATTATAAGCTGTGAGAGTTATTCCTTAATATTTCATTATTTTTTGCCACTGTCTAAACTATTTGTTTATTACTTCCTTTTACAAAGTGAAGGAAGTATTGTATTCACGAAAAAATTTTAACCCAAAAAATAGGCCTTAGTTTCCATTTTGCTGAGCCCCCGAATGAATGTTCAGTTTTTTTTTTCAACCCAACCACACGTGGATATATGTCTCAGAACGTATAGATACCCGAAATATACATTTTGACGATCCCCCAATTAATTACAACGAGTTTTCTCGTGACGTCTATATGTACATATGTGCACATGTGCGTATGTATCTGCAATAACTCAAAAACGGTATGTCCTAGAAAGTTGAAATTTGTTACGTTGACTCCTAGTGGGATCTAGTTGTACACCTCCCCTTTTGATTGCATTCGGATGTTCGTAAAGGGGTCTTTTATAACCTTTTGGGGGAAATCATTGTTAATATCAATGCAAAATTAAGTGTCGTTATAATTTGCAAACACTTGGCGACATATCACCAAGCTTTTGGTCTCCTTTTTTTCGCCAACTTGGCGACAAAAAAAATTGTCTTTTTTTAAATATAAATTTGGTCTCATTTTCGCCACTATTGGCGATATTTAGAGTTAACCATTGAATCACATTAAAATGTCCAGCATTGGGAAAGTTAACCTGAATAAAACGTTTTTTTAGCTTCAGTTCGCAACTAACTTGGGTTGAAAATATTTAAAGTGTTTCTTTGCTTACTCCAAGGCATCTATAACTATTATCATTAAATTGGCGTAAACGGAAGTCAAGTGATGCACACATCAGCTTTTTTTTTCATTCTGTTCATTTTTATACTATTCTATTGCAATGTTGTTAGAAAATTGCGTTATTTTATTGTTAACTAGCCGCCTGCGGCGACCAGTTGGTTCGCCTTCTTACGCCATTCACCTTTCTATGCAAGCAGCCACCTACGGCGGCAGTTTGGCTAACTTGTCATTTACCATTTTAATTCAAGTTTGCCGCCTTTGGCGGCTGTTTAAATAAATTTGGCCGCAGTATTAATCCATCTCTATCTTTTTTTGTGCCATTCACATTTTTACGCCAAGATTGACGCCTTCGGTGGCTGTCTACCTTTACGATCTATATCTAAAATTTCTTATTCATCTCTATTTATTTTAACCTCCAAGCTCATTTCCTAATAAAAACAAAGATCACTCAAAAAACCGCTTTTTCATTTAAGTAGAGCAAAAAAAAAAAAAAGTTATCTCCAAAATCCGCCGTAGTGCGCTAAAAGTAACAAAGTAAAGTAAAAACAGAAAAAAAAAATTTCGCTGTTTTTAGTGACTTAAATGCGCACAACTATGAAATGTGACGTAATATAGATACAACAAAACGTCCAGCTGGGGGGGGGGGGAGAATGAAAAAGGAAATAAATGCAATCCCTAAATAAAACAAAAAAAAAAGGAAAGAAAAAAAAGCAAGCGCTGCCGGAAAAACACGTGGTCATCACGTCATAAAATTAGAAGTAAGCTATATGGTAAAAAAAAAGAGATTAACATTGTTTGCGATTAAGATTCCGTCGTAAATATCGAATCGAAATCCAAGTAGTGACGTCAGAGCCATAGAAGATTAAAGAACGCTTTTTTTGACTGATGCGTGGAAAGACATAATGTGTTCAGCATTAAAAAAAATTGTTAAAAAAAACTATTGCGTATTTTTAAGAACTTTTTTCTTCTGAAGAGGGCAAAATGTTTTTACTATTACCAACTCAAAGTTTAGAAATGAAGCTTTAATACTTCTCGCAGGGTGATATTAGAAAAATATAAAACCTAGAAAAAAATGCAAAATAAAGGTTTTTTCAAAAATTTATAAAAAATACAAAAATTGCTCTATTTTCAAAATTTTTTTGTTCATCATATTTAAAATTAAATTTCCGACCCTATAGTAAAAAAAATATTTGTCTGGCGCGATTGGTTTGGGGTCTGTGAGGTTAAAAGTACTAAAAAGTGCTAAAAATCACATAAAACATTAAATAACTTTTTTTCTAATTAAAATATCAAAATTCGAAGCCCGAGGTGCACAACTTCAGCAAAAACTACACCTGTATACCAAATTTCATCTTTCTAGGCCTTACCGTTTTCCCGGGATGCGCGCCACACACACACACACAAACATCTTATTTTATTATATGTATAGATACATTCATTTATCATAGCTTTTGTTGAATGCATATTTTTAAAAATATATATTTTGAAAAACACTTTTTCTGCCGATTCATTGCCAAAATTTAGCCGTTTATAGTCGATTGATTGGCATTGCCGATCAGTCGGTACATCCCTAGTCCTATTTACTCAAAAATACTTTAAACGTGTATCCATCAGAGAAAGGTAATAGATTTAATGATCTTTGTTTGTTTGTATTTTTTTTTTCCAAAACAGTCGAAAATTAGCATTTGCAGTAGAGTATTGTTTAATAAGAAATACATTAATCACTAAATTATAGTTGATACAGTTATTGTTTAGTATCATACGAACAATGTTTGTTAATGCTTTAAAGATGTTTATTTTTTTCAAGGTAATAGCTATGTTGAAAATCCTAATAAAAATATAGAAAATGTAAGCATTTTTAAGCTGTTTGAATTATTGAAACGTTAGTTTAAAATTGCAGATTGAATTATTTTAACCTCTGAAAAAAAAGTCTTGGCATAGTTTTTTCTTTATGATAAAAAATATAGAAACTGCAAAAAATTATGAACTATTGTAGGGGAATGTGGGGCAACGTGAAATAGTTAAGATGACAGGCTTTTTTCAAAATGAATAAATCGGTTATAATATGTTTGTTTTGAAAATCACAGTACCTAAAGAAAGAAAATCGAATTAAATAATACAACTTGTATGAAAGAGTATTTTTAATTTTTGACAGCAAATTTGCTCCTTAAAAAAAAAAAAAAAAGTGAAAATTGTCTTTTTTATTTTTATTGGGGCAAAGTGAAAAATAATTTCTTTCGAATGAAGTATTTTCTAATCGATTTTAAAAATATTTTTGATAAAATGAATCAGTAAAAAGGTTTGAAGAATAAATGAAACAATACTTAAACAATAAACAAAAAAATAACAAACAAAATTAATTAGTCTATGAAGAAAAATAAATGAGTGAGTAGAAGGTGAATGAATAGGAAAATTAGTGAATGAATGAATAAATAAGTGAAATACTAAATGAAGGAATGTAAATGAATAAATATATAAATGAATATGTAAGTGATTTAGTAAATGATTGAGAAAGTAAAAAAAAAATAAAATATTTCACTTTGCCCCACATATACTTCACATATTGTATAAAATATTTAACATTCAGATAAGCATAAAATTAACTAAATAAAAATGTCACCGAATATTAGGAGGTCGCAATTAGTATTTTAAATATTGATAACAAGAACTTTATCATTTTATAACAAAAATGATTCTTCACTTAAAACAAAATATTACAATACGAGTATAAATTTTTGAAAACTGCCTTTACTATCTTTGCTTTTATCTTCGGTGGTATTTTTTCCCGACTGGAACAGACAACATCTGTTACTATATATTTAAAATATTATCAGATAGATGGCGCTAATAGCAGAGCAAATATTTCACCATTTCACTTTGCCCTGCTATTTCCCTTTTGCGCCACATTCCCAAACTTACTTTCGGAGAGAAGTTTAATCTATCACTCTATTCTTCCCGAAAACCATTTAAAAGAAATAAGTTGCAGAATTTTGAATGTTTCTCAGCAATGAAAAAATAGCAACAATAAAACGTGTTTCTAAAATCAAATTTGTTCAATATAACTGTTCAGGCAATTTTGTTATAGAATTTGTAGGACTATAGAAGTGGCTAATTTTTGGACAGAAATTGAAATAAAAAACATAAATATTAGTATTGAAATTATTGAGACGATTCAACGTGCCCCAATGTCCACCGAGACCCACCTTCCCGTATGCGACAAAACATCTGTGGAAACTTTTGATTTTTGCCAAACAGTAATTTTTTTTTTTTTTTTTGGGGGGGGGGGGTGATTTAATAAATATGTAGAAAATTTGTAGCTAGAAATAAAAGTAAATCGTAACAGCAAAACACATATTACACGCATTTAATGAAACAAAAAAGTTTACTTTCGACTTATGTCTTTGAACATAAACCATTAGTACGGAACTTGAGTAACACAGTAAGATTAAATGGGGGCGGGGGGGGGGAGTTTTCAGAATGATCTGTCAATATCTACACAGTAAAAACAATTCAGAAACGTTTCTGAAAAATAAAGGGAAGCTAACGTGCAACATTTCTGCAAGTAACATATCCTTCCTGAAAGTTTCCTTCCTGAAATTATCCTGGAATCTTTCTGAAGAATTCAGTAATCTTCCCGGTTAAAGCCAGTCGTGCCTCTGCAACCTTCAGACGAAACTTATGTGGCTTCAAAATAATAGCTTGGCTCCTTCCTGCTTTGCCACAAAAGCTCTACAAGCATTATTACAAACTTGGCAGAAGCTAAGACTGAAATGCAAGAAAGAACCATAAGTTTAACCCGCCTGCAATTCTTGCACATCTGCGGAATCCAGAGACTTATTTGCCCTCTTTAAGAGCTTAGCTGATCTGGACGGGCTGCAGTCCAGTTGAAGCCGATACACTTATTAGATACGTTATATTAATCTTGATACTGGTAGCTAAAAATATTTTTCACAACGGTTAGAAGTCTGCATTCGTAAAACTTGCAGCAATTCTGGAAACTTTTTGACGAAGATACTTTATTTTCTCATTAAGTGGATAAAAGTCTGATAAATCCTGAAACGTTCCATGGAAATAATCAGTAACTTTTCGGAATTTTTTTAGTGTTAAAGCAGCGAAATAACATAAGTTGAAAAAACGAATTTATTGACGTCATAGGATAATCAATGTTTAAAAGCGTCACACTGCCAATCGTGGCATTTCAAATTCTACATTAGGGTTGGTCAAAATTTTTTTTTCGAAATGTTAAGGGGCAGGGGATTAAAAAGGTGCTAAATGGTCGCAAACTAACATGTGTGAAATTTTTATACCATTCAGATAACTCTTTTTAGCTCCGGATTGAGTTGCCATTTTAGGTGTTAGAATTGGCTGAAATATGTGAATTAGGTCAAACGCTCCCTGCCTAACGTGCAATGTAAATGAGTGAGAAATGCTAAAAATTTACCTCTTGAAATGCAGCAGCAATCTTTTAAAATCCTATCCGAAAATAACTAAGAAAATAATCAGAATCATTTTACCAAATTAGTAAATTGCTATTTGACACTTCATCTTGCAAATTCAAAAATATTAACGACTACATTTGTCCGATTAAGAAAAAAGAAAGAGAGAGAGAGAGAGAGAGGGAGAGAAACTGCAGCTTTAGCCTCAAGAAGAAAATGAAGACAGTTTTAGTACCATTACTTCATCGCATCTCATCTATCGGATACGAACAGTGAGGATGAATTCAAGGGATCTTTACAAATTTCAAACTACAAAAGCTTATATCGATAAATCACGGGACGCGGGAGCGTCCCGCCCCGCTAAGGAAACCAAACTTCATCAGCCAACAGAAGCAAATCCACCGCCAAAGACGAAAGAAAATAAAGCGACCAAGAACAAGATTACGCGACAGAACGAATTGCGGTTTTTTGGGTTTTTCACCCCTCTGTATCTCAGCCCCATGTAGACCCCCGGAGTTGATTTTTGGTACACTCAATTTCTAGTGACCCCTGACGCCGTAAACCAAAATACAATCCCCTGGACCTTCAGGGGGAGGAGGTATTGAAGTTATAAAATCGCTGTTCAAAAAAGTTTTCGCTTTCTTTGACAGGGCTACAGCCCAGACGAAAAAAGGAATCAAGCTGAAGTTTCGCACACACATTCCTTGTGCCCTACTGATGTGTCTTTTGTGCCATTTGACCCCCCTCCCCTTCCCTCCTCGTTTATACCCCCAAAACTGTACCTTCCCGGGGTTCTATCACAGCCCCCCGGGAGGCTACGGTAATGATTTTTTGAATAAATGTTCTTGGGGGACCATTGAGTACATATACAAAAATTTAACCCCCAGGGACATCATGGGCCGGAGTAATTGAAGTTTGAAAATCACTAATTTTCCCTAAATTCTTATGTACTTACTCTCAGCTCATAGGGTTTGTTTATCTCGGACTGCAAAGTTAGAACAGATCTAACAGTTATTCCAAAGTTGTCTTAGGAAATGAAATTCAATCAAGACTAAAACATATCCAACAGTTGCAACTAGACATTAAATCGCGGATATCGCAAATTTGCCACAGCGACTGCGCATGCGCGCAGACTTAGCTCATTGGGCTTTCTGTTTTCAGATTCTATGTTGTTTGTTTATACTTAAGCAGAGAAACAAATTATTGAATGAGATTAGAATGCTGTCCTCCCCCCCCCCCAAAGTTTTGTCGATACGAAATTTCCTTCCCCCTGTTTTTCAGTTTTGATATATTCAGGGGCGGCAAATAAGGGGGTCTAGAGGGGGCGGTCGCACCCCCAATTTTTTTTAGAGGAATGATAAAAAGTGAGCAAATTCAATTTACGTAAATCGCCAATCAATGTTCAAGGAAAACAATCTTGCTGGTTCTCCGCAATGGTTGATGAAACTCGACACATTTCCAGACATGAGCAAGTGTTTCCCGTCTTTTAAATTATTAGAAATTCATAAAACCTTTACCGGTCTTTTCAGAACAGAAAAAAAACTGCTGGAAAGTCATGGTTAATTTTAACTAAAGATATAATTTCCTCATATGGGCTAAATACCTCGTTTTTGTGTGCTCTGTGTAACGATGGTTATATGAGAGGCTCGTGCAGTGGTGTGGATGCATGATTTTCACAAGAAATTGCATTGGTATTTTACATTCATTGTTACGCTCATATTTTAAGTGTGTCTATTTAATGACTGATCATCACTTTCTTCTGCTAGAAATACATTTCAGCTGCTCAATGCATAGTATGCTTTCATAGATACTCTCTAAAAATACATAGGGTCTGGTGGGGTAAAGTGGTCATAAAATCGTAGGTTTTCCAATTAGGTGGATGATAAATACAATAAATTCTTTAAACACTTCAACTTTTTTTGTTGATATTTTACATTGAATTATTAAAGAACACGGTACATTGCATTTTAGGAAGAAAAATATTGATTTTAGTAGTTTTATAGCACATTCTTTTCCCTATGTTTTTATGACCACTTTACCCCATGGGGTGGGGGAAAGTGGTCATAGCATGGGGTAAAGTGGTCATAGTTAAAAATAGATGCATAGACGTTACAAATAACCCTAATACTTGTATATTTCGGTTGTTTTTGTAGTTACAAGTATATTCACGAGCACATGCGTGTACACACGAATATTTACGTATCGTGTTATACACGAGTAAACACGTTCCTATATGAGTAGATACATGTATACATCAGATACATGCATGCACGTGCCTACTCAAGTATATACGTGTATATACGAGTATATAAGCATGTATACGTAATTATCTACAGGAGTGTATCGTGTCTACACGAGTACATACGTGTCACGTGTATATACGTTTCACGTATATATACTATACGAGTATATACGCGTATAAACGAACATCATATGCGCGTATGCACTTGTATCTCGAGAACATACGTGCATAATTGAGTATATACGTGTATAGTAGATGTATATACGCATTTATAAGTGTACATACATACATGTACGGGTATACACGAGTTATTTCTTGGATATATCCAGTGCGTCTTTGGTACGTGTCTACTCACGTATATATAATATCGAAGCACGGGAATATACGCATGTATACTTGTAAACACGATTATATACCTGTATAGACGTATATACATACATTTACGTGTATACACCAGTACATGTATGTATACACTAGAATATACGCTTATATACATGTCGGTCTACAGTGTGACTGTAAGCTCTTGGGCAAAAATCAAAGGGCCGTGAGAGGGGAGGATAGGAAGCAAAGAATCAAAAGGAAATTATAATCACTGACGCGCTACATGCATACAAAACCAGAAACTAATGGATGCAGAACAGGGTACAAATTTGTTGCACAAAGATGATTTTACTTAACATTTTAGTTTTTAAGAAATATTTAGAGCAGTTGTTAAAAGTTACGGCCTGTAGTAGCTCTAATACACGCATCGCAAAAAAGGCGCAGCGGCTGATGAAAGTTTTTCAAAAGTCTCGTTACTGCAACAGTGAGTGATCTGTGAATGCGACGCATGTATTACAGCTGCAGGCCGCAAATTTCATCAATCGCTTTAAAACTTTCTTAAGACCTAAAATGTTGTGTACAATTGTCTTTGTGTAATAAATTTGTATCCTTTTTTGCATCCATTAGTTTCTGGCTTTGCGGGTAAGTAGTGCGTCAGCATTGTGTTTGTGACCATATGTTCCTTATGATTCTTGCTTCATATCCTCTCCTCTATCACTTTTTAATAATTTGTTCAAAAGTTTAAATTCACCCTGTATGCTTGTATTTCTTATGCGTGTATGTAAGTGTCTACCTGAGTATATAAGTGTTCGTATGTAGACGAGTATAAGCTAGCATATACGTGTATAGTAAAATGTATAGCTATATGGATAAAAAATAGTTGGAAACTACCCACTACCCATATACGTATTTACTTGTGCATATATGTGAATACGTCTATGTACATGCCTACACAAGCATATATGCGTATATATACGCATATACTCATATATTTAACCCCGTTTACTGTAAAAACAATACATATTAAATAAATTTAATATTTAATTTGTATCTGTCTTCTACTTAAAGATTAAGTGACATTAGAAGAACAATATTCGTTAAGCCTAATATTATGACCACTTTACCCCATCTTACTTAAATTGTTATAAAAAATTATCTGAAATAGATTCAGCTAACTGCTAATGAGCAAGAGTTCTTGAGACATGTAGGAAGTTTCCTGTGCAGTCAATATGTTCATAATTCTAATAGACAAAGTTTCCCATGGAAGTTAAAAGAGGTGTTTAGATTTTAAAGTTTTTCTAATTCACCCAAAATATTTTTTTTCGCTAAATAAAAATTTGCCAGTTGTGAAATTTTGTATTTAAAATGTAGTTTCTAACCGCCCTACTCTAAAATAAAATTTTCACATTCATTCAAACATTTATTTCCAAGCTATAGCCATTTATTTGACGTGTGACCACTTTACCCCATTGACCACTTTCCCCCACCAGACCCTACTATTTTTGAAAATAACATCTCACTTCAACAAATATCTTTTCTGTGGGATCTTTAACTATGCAGTCCCCCGCCAAGAAAACCTTTAACTTTTCCGCACAAAAAAGAAAACCTGTATCCTAAACCCAAAACCCCTCAGCCATAAAAAGTTATGATATCTAGTTTGCCCGCCAAGTATCTGCCAAACTATCATCCTCCCTCTTCTCCTTTTTCATCACAGCTACTTCCATTAGAACCTCCTCCCACCTTCAACTCCTCAGAACTATGGATAAATCTTTTAAATTGTTTATCTTGTTTGGCGGGATGCTTTTCAAAGTGAAGTGGTTGCTTGGTGAGCAAAATGCTTCCCGCTAAACAAGATAAACAATTTAAAAGATCTATCCATTGCTCTGGTTTGCAATCAAAAGTTACCCTCTATGTACAGATTAGCTCGGAAGTTGTTAAAAATCACTTCAACTAGATATTTATCCACTGAGTTGAAGTGCAAAACAGATTCCGCAATCCAAAGAAACGATGTTTTCGTTTGTCATAAAAAATAATTTATTACAATGCTGACAGGAACAGCACATCCGTGAATTGGCAGCTTGTTGGATTTTAGAAGCACGTAATGTTCAGCAAAATAGACTCATAAAAGACAAGTTTTTCTCATTCTTATTGTTAAGTTCATGCAGAATATTACATTGATCTCAATGACTGGAAAAATGTGTCTGATCTACCAATACTGAAATCAATCTCTGAAGAAGATATTCAACTGTTGGTTTCAGTCAAAAAAAAAAAAAAAAAACTGTTTACTATGCCTGCCATGCCATACACACAGACTATTGAAAGGCAAGGGTGCCCACCAGGGCGGGGGGTTCATGGCGTAGACTGAGGCATTAAAATTTTTAAAAGAGTTTATTTTAGAGATTTTTGACCTTATTTTTTGGGTGGAAAGGGGGCTCTCGCTCTGGGGGTTCTTCCCAGCATGTGGGTGGGGGGGTGCCATTACCCTATGGGGATGGGTACCTCTGTGGAAGGGCAGCTACAATTTACGTAATTTTCAACTACATTGTGCAAAAAGAGAAGCTTTAATAAAGAACCAACTGGAGTCCCGGAAACTTACCAAAACTAGATAGTAAGGACTTTCAAGCTATTTTAAGATGAATATTTTTAATTTGAAAATTAATGATTATCATAAACGTTTTTGTAAATTAATACATAATACTGGGACAACTTTAAGTTGTTATATATATATATATATATATATATATATATATATATATATATATATATATATATATATATATATATATATATATATATATATATATATTTGAAATTTTCTTTTCCTGTTTTTTTTATGAAAATCGACTTTTTTCTTAAATACAGGTTTTTCAAACTCAATCCGGAGGCAAAAAATGAACTCATAACCGAATGAAATTTTATATAGAACCTAAAAACGTCATTTGGCAGCTTTTTATTCTTGGCCTGCCCGATGGAAATCGAAAACTTTTTTTTTTTTTTACCATAGGACGATGACCCACCCTATTCCACATCGACAAATTAAGGAGATATTGAGATTTTTTTGCAGATAAAAGTGCTCTTCCATTAAAAAAAAAATCCTTAATCAAAAGTTAACAACTAGCAAACCCTCTCAACTTTAACTTCTATTTAAAGAGTAAATGTCGAAGAGGAATAATTAGAAAGCCATTTCTCAAAAGAAATAAATAAATTTTACCGAAAAATCCAAAATAGGAACAATTAAGTTTTTTAAGCGTCATTACTTTCATTCATACAAGTAAACAAGTGCCACAAATAAGTTGAAACAATTTCATTCCGTCCAGAAGAGTTTTAGAAAGCGATTCGATATTTTTCTATTACTACCAAGAAGTAGCCGGAAATTCAGTTCCGGAATCCAATAAAGAAACTGCTATCAAAAGAAAATGGTCATCTAAAGTAAACAACACTCTTCTTAGATTGCTATGTTAGGCTTTCATGTGTGTACCTTTGCACTAATAAAGCCGTAGTGAGCTAAAAGTTTTCCACCATCAATCACATACTGTTTTCCGTCCCGGTCTTTGATATTTCTCAGCTTATACTGTTTATCAGTGATTTAAAGGATAAAGCCCTGAATCTTAAATTCAGTTAATGTTTACTGAACTCAACATTTACGGTTCCCAAGAGTGCAGTTTTATAAATAATAGAGCCTTGGAAGTTAGTTCGGGACTACTCCTCGTTTCAACAAATAAATGTTTGTAATGTTTCATCGTGGCATTTCTGAATAACATGCTTTTCTCGAAATAAGGCTCTTATTCATTTCAATAATTTATATTACATTTGTTTTAAATAAATTCAGAAATTAAAATTTTCGTTCGTTTTAAAGTAAGGTAGGTGCGAGTAACAAGGCCTACCCAAGAGAGATTTGAAATAAAATAAAAACTATTCATCCAAACCAACAAATTATTACGGAAGCATCCAGATCAATTACTATAAAGAACTAAAAAAAAGGAACTAACTTTTGCAGAAAACAAGCATGAAATAATGCATTTTCAAAAACCTCGTCATTAGGCCTTAATATACTATGGTAGGATAATAAATCCTAAGAATTTTAACACTCTTAAATAATAAAAATAAGCTTCTAGCATCGGTGATTGAGATAAATTTTAATATTTATGCATAATTCCTGCTTGAAGTATTCAAAATGACAAAAGAAATCTTTGTTTAATAACCGTCAGGGCACTCAAAAGTATCTTTGTCGTAGACTGTCACACCTAAGCATTCCTTATGATTCCACTCGCCGCATTTTAGACATGGTCTTCTGTTATTCATCGTACGTATCCTCTCACAAGTGTATGACACTACCAACTACAATCGTTTTCTTTGGTACCATTTCCTTCTTTAAGGGTTTACGTCTTTTATATTTTCTTCTCTATCTAGTTTCTGTCAAACGGGTCTTTGATGACTGGCTTTTCTTCTAACTGGTGATTTTTCATAATTTTCTTTGATGCAGGCATAAACTGAATGCTGTACTTTTTAATTAGTAGGCCTTATTAGCCGCTGATATCGTGTATAAAGGAGTACACAGAAGTACCATAAAAGGTTCATATGTATTATTCAGACATGAAAGATCAATAGAAACATTAAAAACATAAAACTGTAACGCAAAACTCTAAAAGTGTATTTTACAAAAAAAAAAAAAAATTACGACACAGTCGGATGATTTTTTATTATTTATGTTGCACAAACGCTCCACGCAAACAAATCGTGTCGCACTGGTCTCCTCATAATAACAAGTAAGCAACATGTCACGACCAGTATGAAGTGTCATCTATGAGAGTTAGCCACCTACGAGTGCGTTCTTGAGCAGCTACGAACATTTTATATTGCATTTTTAAGAATTTTTACTCGCCTCTACATTATTTCAAGGAGAATAATCAAGTCACCTGCGAAAGTACATCTTATTTTCAATACACCTTATTTTTTGAGCAAAATCTTTAAATCCCCCCCCCCCATGTATTTTGGCTTTACCTGTGCTACATAAGGTCATACTTTGACCCTTTTTTGTGTTTTTTTTTTTTTTTTTTTTGTGTGTGTAAGTGTGTGTGTGTGTTGTCCTTTTTGAATTTGACCTTAAGAGGGGGACTGGTATGAAGAGAGTGACGCAGGCTCGCTTTTAAGCGGGATATAGAATACCTCCATTTTTAAGGGGACCGGGGTCCCCCCCCCCCCATCGGAGGAAATTTTGTAAAAAAAGATATATATTTCTAAATTTTGAAGCCTTATAAGGGGTAATTGGATAGACAAAAATCTGTAGAAAAAATAGGCAAATATTTTTTTAAAAAGTTATGTACTTTAAATGTTCTTTGTAAAATGTAAGTTAATGCTTAAAAAGAAATGGTGGACATATTTAGAAAATAGGTAACAAGTGTGTTAACATACTGCGCATTTGAACAATTTATAATTTATACACTTGATAAGAAATAAAATTGAAGCACATTATACTTAGGAGTTTCAAGGACTTATCTAATTCTTTTCAATGGAGTTTTTTTTTCCTTTGTTTTTGCTTCTAATTTGTTAAAATAATTGTCGATCATTTTAAGTATTGCAGCTATGGATTGCAATAAAGGACCAAAAATACAATACCGGTATCAGGTTTTTTTACGTGATACCAGAATACTGTATTACAACCGGTATTGGAAGTTTCCCCAAAAAAAAGTCAAAAACATAATGATTCGTTGCCATATTTTATTATTTTGTGCAAAAAGTTAAAACATGATAGATTTCTAACTCATTGCTATCAAAAGAACGAAAAACGTGTTCTCAAATTCATAAAATGGAATGTGCAACAATGACAGTTACGATTTATGAAGGAATAACAAAGAAACATTTTGAGAACATAACAAGTAAACAACAGGAGAATGCTACGAAAATTATGTATTCAGACTCAGATGATACATTTATCACAGTCCGGTTTTGCTTTTTTTTAATTAGCCAGTGAATGATTATATCATGTTATAAACTGTAGCTTCAATTGATGCACATCTTACTAGTAATGATTGACTGCATTAGCATGTTTTTACTTGCTCCTTATACACTTAGTTCGCTTTTTAATAAGAAAACTCATTAGATATTTTTTTGTAAAAGGTTACTTTCCGTTTAGTTATGTTTTACATACATTGTGATTGTCCAATATGAAATGTTATGTTGGTGTTCTCAATGGTGAGCAATGTCATATAAAAGATTACCAAAGAGTGACTAAGGAAGTTACTGAATTGTTAGAAGATGATCAGTAGTTGCTTAAACATATAATATCCAATGAAATAGATAGTTGTTTGGCAACACTTGTCTAAGCCTACAAATCTGCCTGTTGATGTAACTCCACGTAAATCACTCTGTCCCAAAAGTGCCACAAAATTAATTGTTCAAAAAACTGAAGAAGAAAACATATAAAAAACAATTGTGATGATGACAATGAATTAAACACTTATTAAACACTAACAGTATCAGTGACAGTGTGGAAAATGCCGGACACGCTAATGTTTCGTATAATTAATCATGCGGAAATTCGAGCTTGTTGAAAAAGAATGGCCACAATAAGGCTATGAAAAATTTAAAAGCAAAATTTTATTGATATTAATGCAGAGTAAAATTTGTAAATAAGTGAATTTAAATATCATACATTAAGTCGCACCTTTGCAAGAAAAGTGACACAACTCAAAACTTGGGGAAAATGTATTGACTATTGATTTAAAACCTAGATTTAATGCTCTTTCTTACCACAGAAACTACGACAAAGTTAGCTTTCATAACTGGTGTATGGTGGCGTAAAAATGAAAAAAACAAATAGTGACACATTATTAAAATTTCATAATTTAATTAGAACATTTTCGAACTTTAAAGATGCATTATTAATTTAAACATTAAAAACTAACCAGTTAACACCATTTTTTTTTTTTTTTTTTGAAAGTGTTGCAATATTCAAGACTAAATCTTTTAAAGCTACTATTGCATGAAACCTTAATTTTCTCCATTACTGTTTTTTTGAGTTGTGTCACTTTTCTTGCCAAGGTGCGAAATGTAAAAAGATAGTTTTTCTACAAAACAGCAACTGATATAATTAGTAGAATAAAATTTGCATTATGATGATTTCTTGCGTGAAAATAAATGTAATTTTTAAGTCAACTTCGAGTCTCCATATTTCTGAAACTATTAAGGGATCAAATATAAAATGCCACATGTATACACATAAATATTTTTAACTGTTATATGAAGGTTATACAGTTAAATTTTCATAGATTTTCGTTCAGTCCCTTTTCGGATATTGAATCTTAAATTTAGTATTTTTTCTCTAAGATGGCATGTTTGACTAACTATGTAAAAAAATTACTTGCTTCAGATGTTTCCTACTGCTTCTGAGAATGTTTCTATAAGCTATCTATTCAAGAGGGAAAAAGTAAGAGTGAGTCTTACTTCCTTCTACTAATATTTTTATGCTAAAAATGTGAAATTGCAAGGGGAAAATCTTATTTTTAAGTCAGTTACACAAATTTGCTAAAACTTATCAGAAAAAAACTTATAGAAATTTAGGTCACTTTCTGTTTAATCTAATGGCTTTTAAATTATTTTGATACATTCATAAACGAGTTCTACGAGTTTTGTAAAGTACATTTTTCATGAAAAGTCGACTTTGCTGCTGCTGAAAAGTGATTCCCAAAAAAAATTCTTCTCTATTTTTAAACCACCGTTTCAGACTCTCAATATAATGGTTAACTAACAGGCAAAAAAAAAAAATTGAATCAAAAATAGTGAGCAACATGGCCTGTATGATTTCACATGGATTGACCCAATACAGTGTACGGTGTTTTTTTTTTTTTTTCTCCCATCAGAAAAGGACATTAACTATTCTCTTAATTTTCACTTCTGAAGTATTCAAAAAAGAAAAAAAAATATCATGATTTTTGTTTTATGGTTTTGGAAGGTGTGTTGTTACTATGCTACTATGCATAAAGTCATCCCAAAACTGCCCCTCCCCTCATAAATGTGCCCATGCTTCGGCATCTCCCTTAAATACTGCCTTGGGATAGGAATGTAAAGATATCGAAAAAAAGTACATTTTCCTTGAGATAGGATGTAAGATGTCGGGGGAAAAGAAAAGTATCTTTGGTCGTTTTTTTACCATCCAGTTTGAGGATTACATGTTTTTACAGTGAAAAATTGTTTTTTTAAAACCTTGAAAAAAATGTGTGCAACTCTTCGAATTTTTTTAAAAAAAATTTTTAAATTGTTAACTTTGAGACTTTTTTTAGAAGATTTTATTCTTAATTTTTTTTTTTAAATTACTACTGCTAAAGCAAATGTTTCTGCTCGAATTGCAGACATTTTTGCTTTTAAAGCATAAATCCACCAATATTAAATACAGCCTACTGTTGTTACTTTTCTTTCTAAAATACTACATAACATAAGAAATAACTACTCCCAGTTAAAAAAATGGTGCTGCCATCTATTGCATTCGTTTCAAAACAGATCACGTTAAATTATATTTTGAACACAATTTTCAACTATAAATCAGTGGGACATTGCACTCTTAATGACTCATGTTTATGCTCTTCTAAAACACTGATTGTACATTGCAATGCGTTTTGTGAGGAAACGATGTTATGGAAAAAGAAGATGTTGTTTCCTGCTTTAAAACTTAAAAGTTGTTTCATATGAATACTGCTCTGAAACGGTTTCTTTTTGTTTTTGTTTCGTAATTCTAAGCAGAATATTTAATAGTAAAATTAATTAAAGAAAAACTTTTTCAGATAATCCCAAACTAGTATATTCATACCGGCTGTTTCATTTTCTAGCCAAACAGATGCACTAGCCAAACAGTCGCCAATTGACGACACCATTTCCGTTTAGATTACGTCTTAGGTTGAAAAGAAAAACATAGTTTGTGTATAATTACATAATTTCAATACTAGTTGCATATCATTATCTATACTTGATTCATTAGCTTATTTATAGAAGCTTTTGTCGTAATGAAAGCTTGCGATTGGATATAGGCAGTAACAGGGGTGAAGTGCGGGAATAGTTTGAGGGTTAAAACCCCTCCCAGAAACTCCAACACACTTTTCTTTCCACAAACAAAAAGGAAAAACACGATAAACTATTCTTAACTGGATAGGATTTTTAACTTACTGCTTACTGAGTGGGAAGCAGTCACAAATTACTTTCCAATTCTTAAGCATACAAGTAATGTTTAGTGATGAATGTCCCTATTCGCTTGATAGGACTAAAACAATCTCAATAATATACCAAAAGGGGATCATGGTCACTCAACATTTCCAGCGCAGTTCAAATCCTTTTTTGGCAAACCAAAACCAGGTCTGCTTTTCTTGAGGTTCGAGTACTTCCTGATGAGCTCTTTCCCAAGTCTCACTCAAAGATCGAAACCGTTTGATAAAGTCACCTAACTGTTATATATTTATTATCGCCTACATGTAGGGGAGTGTGGGAAAAAATGAAATAGCGGTGCAAAGTGAAATGGTAAAATATTTACTCCGCTTTTTGAGCCTCCTATATGGTAATATTTTATTTATGTAGTAGCACATGTAGTCTATTCCACGACGCCGAAGAATTAATGTACATGATGTAGGTAAGTTTTTCTAAAAAAATATTCTGCATAATATTTTTTTTCCTACAGATATAATAATGCATCTATCAATAAACTTGATGTCATTTTATTGATTTATTATTTTATTACCATTCTTAAACTAAAAAGATATGAAAACGAAAATTGCATTTATTTTGATCGAATATCTCACTAAGTTTAGACCAGTGTCGAAATGACATCAGTCAGCGTTCTGGGGGAAGAAAACGTTCTGGCGCTCTAGTGTTAAACTGCCGATTATACATGCAATTTTTAAAAATCGATACTCGTATTGTAATATCTTGTTGTAAGTCAAAAATTATTTTTGTTATTATAAAATGATAACGTTCTAGTTATTAACGTTTTAAATATTAATTGAAACATTCTACTATTCAGTGCAGTACTCATTTAATTTTTTAAGCTAATTTATATTTTAAATACTTTGTACAATTAGTCAAGTACATGCGAGCAAAGTGGATGGGGCAAAATGAAATATGTATTACACATTTCATTTACTTATTCAATCTTTTATCAAATCACTTACGTATTCATTTATTAATTAATTCGTTTACATTCCTTCATTTTATAATTCCCTTATTTATTCCTTTGTTCACTTATTGTCTTATTCATTTTATCCACAGCTTTATTTTTCTTCATATATGCTCTTTCTTTATATACTGTAATTTTCAAAAAAAAAAAAAAAAAAATCCAATTTGCTCATTTTGAAAAAGCTCAGTCATCTTAACTATTTCACTTTGCATCACACTGCCCCACTTTCCGCGTATTTAAAATAGCAATTTAAATAAAATAATTGTGTTCTCTATGCGGCTTATGACATTCTTCCCTTGGAAGTAGAATTCCTATCGATTTTGGAAGATCTATCAAGTGGCCTAGCTCTTATGTACAGTCATAAAGATTGATTTATCTGAAAAGGAGGTTTCAAATGATCTTGTGAGAAAAAAACCACAAAAATAGGTATGCGATTAAAATAAAGTTATAATTACAAATATATGCTGCTTTTCCCCTCCTGATTTCTATGTTTTCAAGTCGTTGGGATATCAATACGAATTAATAATAATGTTTAAGCGAGTAATACTACTTTTAAATGAATAATTACTGAGCCATAGAAACTGTTTGGTTTAATATATTGAATAATACTTTCCCACTAAAAATGAATGACAAATGAAGGAACAATTTTAGATTTTGAAAACCCCTCCCAGATTTTTTTTTCTGCCTGCACCACTGGTCAGTGGTACAAATGTCAAAAGTTAAATATAAGTTTTGAAGCCTTTTACTTGTAGAGTGACTAGAGATGAAAACAGTCGGAAAAAAAAACGGGAAAATTTCCGGAAAAAACGGAAAAAAAAAACGTTTTTTTTTCGAAGGGGTTTATTTCCACTTCGGAAAAATTGAAAAAATGATTTTTTTTTAATTTTTCAAGAAGTTTTGCTTGACATTTTCAGCAAAAAATGATTAGAAATTTCTCATACTTAAATTCTGATGTAATTTCCTTCTCCCACAGCCTCCTTGTATGTTAAAATACTGTCTAACTTTGATAATGCAAGTTGTTGCATGATAATATAATTTGCATATAGGTCGAAAAACATTGAATACGTTTCGCAGAAACAATAAATAAATAAATAAAACAATATCCTTATTGAAGAATTTATTTTCCTTCTTCATAAAACAAGCAAGCATAACTTTAATCACAGAACTATGTTTCTGTGCGAACCAAATGTACAGGGTGCGGCAAAAAAAGGGGGGGGGGGCAAGAAATTTTCCATGAAACTTTATTAAACATAAATAAATTAACAAAACACAAAATATAATAATATGAGAATACCTTTAGCAATGAATAAATTATTTGGTTTCAAACTGGCCGCTTTTATTGTTAAAGAGAGTCCAAACTTATGAGTAGTTGAGGGTAGACCTTTGACTCTAAAACAGGCTATACAGTGTAACAAATGTGATTGAGGTCTAGCGAGTAGAGCGTCCACCTACTCTTGTCTTTTTGGCTGTATGAACTGGTGTGGAGTCAAATTGAAATGTCCATTGTCCAGTCTACATTGCTGTGCTGAAGTGCTCTTAGGTCCACAGAAGGACACCAGTTTCTAAACCGGTACACTTTTTGATTTATTTCATAGCCCTCTTCCACAGAGAAAAAAAAAAGATTTTTTTTTATTCTGTCACAGACAAAGCCTGACTTCGGATTTTGGCGATGTTTTATTGAACTGTACACTGTTCGTTTTTGTACACTTTCCGGACATCGACTATAATTTCTAAGCCACTTGAAGAGCCATACCGCCTCAAATACTGTTTGTCGAGGTACAACAAGCAAACGAACTGCGATTCTACTTGCTTAAACAACTTTAAAATAACAGGTCTTTTGCTTAAAATTGTAAGAAAACCGAAAAACAATACATAAACTAGGAGATAGTGTAAATTATTTTCTAATAAAGTGAGAAACAAAAATAAATAAGACGCTCATTAAAATGAAATAACATTACTTCCACTTGATGATGCATTCTTTCTCCAAGTTTTTTTTCTTTTTTTTTTTTTTTTGCCGCACTCTGTATGCTGCCGTGCCAAGCACAAAAGTGGAATCTGCAGTTGAGCTCAAGCAGAGAGATTGTGTTTTAAAGTTTGGCTCTTCCCTACATTTGATCCAGATGTCTTTTTTTTTTCAGAATTTATAAAAAAAAAGTTTTTGATGACCCTAAAACATTTTATTTATTAAGTAAAATACGAAACAGAAAAAAAACTTGGTGATAAAAAACTCAGTTTTTTTTTTTTTTTTTTTCAAAATTGTAGGTATGACTACTTTTACTACTGTGCTTAGCTCGGCCGTATGAATAAACTGAAACTCCAGTTTAAGTTCTGTTTCAACTTTAGAAAACATTAAGCAGTTTTGGTTTGGAGTTTTTGTTGGAAAGGAAAAAAAAACAATTTAGTTTTGACTTGGACAGACTGGATTGGAAAGAATCAAAACTCAATAGCTTTCATTTTCAGACAGTAAAGTTACATTGTAAGGAACAGAAATCATGCTTATTTTTCTTTCAAACAATATCAATAATGTTTGAAATTCAAAAATTATAATTATTATTTCAAGTTTCAAAGGCAATCTAAAATAGAAAATATAATTGTTATGATTAGACACATATTGCTCAATATTATTGGTTGAATGACGACTTGACTTATTTACTGGTGTTTGATCAAGAAAGCTCTCAGATATAAAACAAAAAGGTTTTTTTTCTAATTAAACTTATACCTTTATGTGTACTTCTGTCAAGCAGAAAAAGAAGATGTTTAGATTGCATATATTTTTTAATGCTTAACCCTTTATATGTTCCAAGAAACACAGAGCTATTAAGAAACCTCATTTTCATTCATAAAAAAATCAATTTTTTCATTTTTTCCAATTTTTCCCAAAAAAACCAGTAAATAACCGGTTTTTTCCACCACTTTCCGGAAATTTTACATCTCTAAGAGTGACTATAAGTGGAGCAAACGTGATATATTAACTGCTTCAAAGGTTTAAAGTAAATAAAGAAGCTACAATTCGATATTTTTTCGGTTTTTTATCCTTCACAGAAATTCGTGCATATACGGATCAGACGGATCAGGCTTTCACAGCAATAGGGATTTTAGGGACCGAATTACCTTAAGTTCTTGTTGAAAAATGAACAGCATAAGAGTGAGATGCAAATGAATGTAAGTGAACGGCTTAACGTTTCTAGTAAAACACATTTAACGTTCCAATCCTAGGTAGACTTTCATTAAAAACGTTTTCTAGATCATGCTCTATATCAGCAACTACCATAGAGATACTAGTGTTATCTTTTGCCCGAAAACAGAGGAGAGTTTCTTCTACCACATGCACTGATGGTTATCTATAAATCGTTCATTTTCGCGATCACATCCGTTTGCTTCTCACTGCCTCATATTTAACTAACATGTTCAGTCTTTACAATGATGCTTTCATCTTTATTAATGAGAAGTGTCTCAAATTTTCTTCGAAAATTTACAGGTCGTCAACTTACAGCCTTCAGTGCCATCACATTTTTGTAGATGGCAAGACTTCGAAAAGTACACCTCCATGGAAAGACAAGATCTGAAAATGCTGAAGAATTTTAAGAAGACATAAAAAATTAGAGTTAATTTTTACGGTACAATACACGTTTTTAAATGATTAATAACAACTTGTCGTTCGAGTTTCAGTTATGTATTAAAACTATCTCGTTAACTTAACAACACCTCTTCCCTCTTTCATTTCTGAAATGAATTATATTTCCGCGTGTTATTTGTATAAATTAAGCATCAAATTAATTTTTGCTAAGAAAATCAACGATTCTCACCTTTAATATATTTTTTTCACCAACATTCCCTGAAGAAATAATTAAGTTAAAATTGTAAAGAAAATAATAATAAAAGCTTGGAAATGGTCTCATTGTCCTCTAAGAAGTTTATTCCATTTAAAAAACAAAAAGACAATGGGACCTCCTCGGCACTGTGGTAGTAAAACAAACGTTAATCATTATCGGGTACTTCGTCCCAAAACACCTTGTAAGGCGATTTCAGAACCATTACTTTCCTAAACAACAATCCCAGACTTAGCAGCTACTAACTACTACTTAGTTTTTTAAGTTGAGAAAACTGTGACGTCGTTGTCCTCCGAAGTTTTTCAAAGTTTATCAGTGTTATTAGCTGTAAGTTCATTTAAGAAAAATCATAATGTAAGGGAAAACAAGCATCTAATGAATTGCTCAGGTAAATAGCGTCACGTTGTATTTTCTTGATGTGTCTGTGTATTAAGGTTTTACTCATTAAAAGAATAAAGGATTCTTTCAACATAACAAACTCTATGATTAAAGGGCAAATTAATCTTTCAAAATTTGACCTGCACTCCTCGTAATTATCTTTAATCCAAATATTCGTTATTTTGCTGTTACCCTTTGAAAAAAAACACACTAATACATTCCTGGTTTTTAGTTCTTTCTTCTTCTTCGTTCGATGTAACGTTCTTCAAGGCGCAACAGCAAGACTTGAAGGCGGGACTCAGAAATAAGGAGCCGTTTTTCTGCAAGGCCTTAGATGTAAGAGATATGCGGCACTATTCGTTGAATTATTTTATTCTCAAATACTTAACGCATTAACTCTGATAAAGTTTGAAATGAAGACTATAAGAACCAGAACTTGTTTTGTCTTATTTCTGAGTAACACCGCTACAAAACAACGTTCCCTTCAACAATCTCATTGAGCTAATAAGCTTCTATATAAATACGGCCATATCGTCAACAAAAACGCACGACCTGAAATTGCAATAGAGAAGAAAAAAACTATGACTTTAAAGTGATGTAAATAAGATTACAGTAAACATTTCTTTAATTTCTTGAAGAATAAGAGGCTTAACGGTTCAGATTAACTTAATAATTAGCACTAATATTATTAGTGTTAAGGGTCTTTCCTTAGTGACTAACGTAACATTCGTAGCTGGTTTTCTAACTCTTTTTACTTAAAACCTGTAGTAAAAAGAAAAAAAATGTTTCAGTTTAATATGCAGATTTAAAATGTAAAAGGTGACAATTTTTCATTTCTACCAAGAATTTGAAGCAAAATAAGAGCTGATTGATATTCTTTCAGCAAAAAAAGCCATTGTGATTAACACAACTTTTTGCAATCCTGACAAACAATGCTATGTTACGAGACAAATTTTTCTGAAAGTTACATTGTTACAGGCAAATAGTTACAGGCATTTAAAATTGAATGGTATATTTGTGAAAGGCAAATAGTCTATTCAAAAAATATATATATATACCACATATTTATTACACTTTTTTTTTGTCTCTTAGTGGTACTTTTTAGAAAGACTCTGTGTCACTAACGTAACCATCGAATGCATATACATATGAAAAACTTTCTGAGATTAATCTTTTGCACTTTCATTACTTTTACACATTTTAGAAACTTTTTTATGTTGCATTACAGTTCTTTCTTTCTTTTTTTTCTACATTAGTGTAACAAATTGAATGGAAGGATTCAGTCTAATTAACTCAATTTGAATGTGACAAAAAAAAAAAAAAAAAAAAAAAGAAAAACTGCTAACTGAATCAAATTATTTTTGGGCTAATTAAATCCTAAATAGTACCTATCTTTTAAGAAGTTAACTTTATACAAGTTGATAGTTTCACCAAATTCTAGTATTCTGCCAATATATTAGTTATCGTCATGAGAAATTCCGTAGTATTTTTCAACGACATATTCTTCAAGGTTTACTGATTCATCGAACGATTGTGTTGTATATCCTGGATTTAAATGTAATATTAAAAAAACAAAGCTCAAACATTTTTGCTGAATGCATTTTAATTCCAGATATGCAATAAATATCCCCACTGCAAATGTTTAAATTTCTAAATCATCATTCATGCATTTTCTGTAATATGCTAAAGCAGCGTTTATCATCACTGTATTATATAACATCTTCAAAAATTTTCCAACGAGCTGCCATTACTTGATTTAAATAATTGGTGGATATATTTTTTAAAAAAATATGAACGTTCTCCTCTGTTAAGATTATCTTTTTAAGCTTGGATTCTTATGTTGAATGCATATTCAGCAGATTAATTATTTTTCTTTACCAACCCTTCTTTTTTAAAAATAATTATTCTTCTTTAAATCGGAAATTTCTTTTAAAAGAAGATCTTTAAAAAATACTTTTTTAAGTAGACAGAAGGTCTACACTGTAACATTACTAGGGATATTTTTTTCCCTAAATATTTTTAATAAATAAAGAATTTCTACTAATATTATTCTATACTTATCTACTTCAAAATTGCTAATGAAAGTTTACTTTAAATAAAATAAGATTTTAATAATAACAGTCATTTTAAAAATGTTACGTTAATCACACTAATAATTTTGTATCTACTGTATCTAAAATAAATATTTTGCACTTTTTAAGTAGATATGATACAGATGTAAGAAAATAATATGTGTTGACTGGTATAATTATCTGGTTTAGTTTATGAACAGAAAATATTATATTTTCGTGACTAACGGTAACGCAAATATTTTCAGTAAATTAACCAAACTAATTAAAATACTTATCTTATGATATATGCGAAAATAACAGTCAATTTTACTGTGCCAACATCTAATCTTTTACAATAAATATAGTTCTTTTAAAAATTTGCAAAAAAATTTTAATTACGAAGGAAAACTTAGACGCATGATTTTTGCGTATGCTAAACCTTTTCCACAACCTTGCACGTTTAGAGCTAGAAGAAAAACACCGAATGGAATTTTTGCAAACTGTAACTGGAATTATATACTAGAAAGTATGTTGAATGAAATCATAGTTCACAATCAGGGCATTGTGAAAAAAAAAAAAAAAAAAATCTGAGGCTGAGGTTGACATTTCTATGGAATGACCCTTAGTTATAAAGTTAATCTGAACTGATTAATTTAATGTTATATAAAAATGATATACAAATGATTTCTTCTTAAAATAATAGCTGAAATATGTATTGCACATTCTGTCTTAAGAAATGAGAGATCTGTGCTGCTCTATAAAGTATGAGGAACTTTGCTAAACAAAATATAGAAATTTTTGCTATTTTTTAGCCATGATGCTTAACAAAATTCGTAATAATTTCGAATAAATTCGAAATAGCGTTCACGAAACGGTCCAAAATGTGGTATTTTTTCTATGATAACAAAACAACTTATTTTATGGATCGGGTACAAAAAAAGAGAACATACGCATAAAAGTTTTTGAATCCCCACACAAAGTACAATAGAGAGTATGCTGTATCTACCAATTCACGTTGTTTAACCGGTTGGATAGAACCTTGAAAACAGTTATGTTTTGATACAGACCAATAGCCCATAAACCGTTGACCCATCACGTTCAGAGCTATTGATTTGAAATAGGAACTAAGAGGACTTTGCGACTACAAAAGAGCTAATGAACACGAATAATCTTCGTTCGGTAGGCATTGAATCGGCGACCTTCTAGTAATGAGTCCAACACTTCAAAAATCACAGAAAATGTAAACAGACTGTTGAATGTGTTCTTATATTACTTACCGAAAAATATAATGCTTTTTTTTTAATTCGCCATAAAGCGCTGACGATATCGTCAAGTACAAAAGTTTCATTGCTTTAGTACTTTTTGCTTGATTTTCTTTTTTTTCATAAAAATAATCGTGTCCCTTCGTCATAGAATCAAACAGGTCAAGGCTCTTTAAAGGCAATTCCAATAGATTAATAAATAAATTAGTTAATAGTAATTAAAAGTGTCTAAGCAAATGAAAGAAATGAAAAACTAATGTTAAATCTTAAGAAAAGAATTCCTGAACAAACTAGAGAAAAAAATTTCTAACTTTGATGGCAACCTTCAAAATACAAACCTCATAAAGTGTACATTTAATGAAACTCATAATAGACTTCGTACATGCAGTCGTAATTTCAAAAACTCAACTTTTTCAAACAAATAATAATAACTTGAAATACCGTATGCCGAGCTTTGTGCATCATTTCCGTCTTTTATGCTCCATCAAAAGTATCTCGTAATTAAAAAAAACGCATTTAATACATAATCAGAAACGAAACGAAACAACTTTTACTCTGAGATGAACTATTTTCCTAGCGAGCATTGCAATGGCTCGCGCCGCCTTCTTCAGAAGCCCTGCATCTTTTCAAGCTTAGAAATAATCACTCATGCTTGATTAAAAGACTACAAAAAAGTTAATGAAAGCCTTTTAATTGAGTTTTTGACTTTCCATTTACCTGCACATTTCGAATGGGTAATTAGAAAGATCATACGGATGTTATGCAGCTGTGATTTTTCAGTAATGAAAATGCGGGAATGCAAAAATATCTTTTAGATAAAATATTTTGTATAGCTGTCACAATGAACTAGAAAACTTTCTTAGTTGAATATATGAATATATATCAATCTTATAATTATCTTCAATAAAGCTTTGAAGTAATTATCATTGCTTTATTAATTGAAGATTAATAAGTTGCTATTATTTATTAAAAATCTGTAAAAATGTCCATGTCTTTGTGCTGCAGCACACTATTGAATCCCTAAAAATGGGAACCGAATTTATTACGTTTTAAGATTGTTATAAATGTGTATCTTTAATTAGAATTGTAAATAAATGTAAAAAAAAAGGTATAGCGTAAAATATTATGATTTAAGATTGCTCAAAATGTGAATTCTTAACTAGAAATTTAAATAAAAGTTAAAATGGATAAAGCCAATTTATTATTATTTTTTAATATTGCTATTACAGTCATTGTGATACTTTAGATAATGTATCAATGTGTTTTAAAAGCAAGAGAAAGTATGTGCAAGTAGTGGCTGGGAACTCGTTTTAGGGATGTAAATGACAAAAATTAAAAGTGTTGAAATAAAAATCGCATTGTTGTGGGTTAATCAACTGAAGAATTGTAATCGTGCTATAATTGGTCAAAGCCTAATAAAGCTCTTGTAGCCTAATGAAGCAGGTAAAAAGATTTATCATGATTTTTTTTCTTTTTTTTTAAATCTATATTTTGATTATGTTATCATTCCTTAGCCGTGCCTTCATTGGTTCGACAAATAACGCAGACTCAATTTATAAATAGCTGATGAGTAGATTCTACTTTACTTTATCTATACGTTGTCCCTGTTAGTCATACTGCGGTTATTTTGGGATTTTAATAAAAAAATCTCTTTGATCCAACGAATAATGAGTCATTAAAAGTGTTCAGCAAAACGAAACAAAGGAATGTTAACGACCAAAATAACAAAAAGCAAGATGAGGTAAATGTCAAAAAGGAAAAGAAGGAGAGAACTAGTGCAGACGATACGAGAAACATTATTTTGTGACAAGAGGTAGTCCTGTTTGTTAGTAAAAAATCTCTTTAGTTCAACGAAAAACGAGTCATAAGAAAAACGACAAAAAGTAAAATGATGTAGATGACAAAAACGAAAAAATGGAGGTAACTAGCACGGTACAAGAAACATAAAAGTATTTTGTGACAAGAGATGATCCTGTTTGTTAAGGGTGGTCCTGAGAGGAATTGCAATTCAACGCAATTTAGAGAATAACTTAAATGAGGCTATCGAAAAGTTCTTACTTTTCATGTGAACAAGCTCGTTTTTATTTGTACAAGTACACACGTTGTCGTAACGTCATTTAAAGACATCAGTATCCAAAAAATAATTCGATCTTTCTCAATTTACCAATACGCAATAATTTCAAGTAATTAAAAAAAAAAACACTTTCTCTTACAATCAAGCAAAACTTTACGACCAGATAAGCTGCAAAACGATATAAGGAAAGCATTAAAGATGCACAATACGTACAATGTATTTGACTTTGAGTTCCCTGTAATCTAGTGGTAAGGGTCGCAGCTTCGAGTTTGCAATGTTTCATAGAACTCGCAAAGTCCTCTGCTTTCGGGTTCTTATTTTCACCCATGAAAATCTTCTATCCAAGCATTTTTTTCTCTCCCCTATCCCTCTCCATTCTTAGATCTAGCAGAGGTAAGTCTTATCTCACCATCTCTAAAAATGAAAAAAAAAAAATGTATAGTTTCAGTTGAAGCAGAAGGACAGAAGAAACTATTATCTTTAGAATGATTTCGAGTGTATTAACAGTTTTGCGTGGATGGGATGATGCACTTGGGGGTCCGATACAGCATACAATTGGGGAGGGGAGGGCACGTGATTGACTACACTAAAAGCTTTAAAAGTTATTAATTTGATACATAAATTAATAACCTGTGGCGGCTAACTCGGTGCCTTAAGTTAGGAAGAAGCCATACCTGCTTGGAATCTCTGAGCTTGGCGAGGAACTAAAGAAGTATCGCCAAGTCGGCTTCATTTTTGGCAACTTATTTATGGTGCCTTATTTGTCGAAAACTTTGGTGACTCTTGACCCTATAGGTTATCATTGGCACGGGACGACTGTGATGATGTTATCCACCCAGCAGCCTACCGAAACCATTTTTAGGTGGATATAGATTCATATAAATAGATAGATGTGGTCGAATTTTTATTGCATAGATATAGATAATGCGTTTATTTGGCGACGTTAATTTTAGTAAATGAGCGACATTGTCTTGGCACTGGGAGATAATTATGTCGCCAATTTTATATGCTCCATTTTGTTCTTCTTATCTCATTTTTTTATGCATTTTACTTTGAAACATTCTTCAATTAATTTTCTATTTTTTATATAAATTTTTGTTTTAAGAGATGTTTACAGGAACTTTTGAGCTCTCAGTGAAGTTTTTTATCTCTTTTTATCTCGTTTAAGGTAAGTAAGTTAAACATACTATTGTCCGACCGTAGTGTATACAAGCCACATTATAGTTGATGGATAAGAAAACTTCATAAGTTACTTTGTGTTTCCAAAAGAAGCCAACAGATGGCACTAAGCATATGCTCTTCAGTGTGTTGGAATCGATTCCCCCGACCCGAGTCTTACGAGAGTGAATCGGCGAAAATCTGCTGTTATCCGAAGTCCGATTCAGGGGAAAAGGGACTTAGTTGTGGAAATGAGAGGGAGGAATCGGCGTCCAACTTCAGATTAGACGGTATCGATTCGAGAACCCCTCACTGACGGAGACCCCGACAATCAGTCCCCAGTACAACTCAGTATCCTTCTCTTCCTGAATGTTTCCCACGACTTTGAGATTGCATTTCTATGAAAAAGCATTTTCAAGCGCACCATAAGATCTAACTTCAAAGCATGCATTATTCACTACTGAGATATTTTAAAATTGGAAGCATCCAAAAATTTATCCCAAGCCAGACACCCTCTTTTCAATTTTTCATACCAATCATGATTTATAGTGAAGATAATATCTTAACTAGGGTTGGTGGGGTAAAGTGGTCATAAAATCGTAGGTTTTCTACTTAGGTGGACAAAAAATGTTATAATTTCTTTAAAAACTTCAACTTTTTTTGTTGTTATTTTACATTGCGTTATTAAAGAACACAGCACGTTGAATTTTAGGAAAAAAAATATTGATTTAAGTAGTTTTATAACACTTTCTTTTCTTCATGTATTTATGACCACTTTACCCCATGGGGTGGGGGAAAGTGGTCATAGCATGGGGTAAAGTGGTCATAGTTAAAAATAGCTGCAAAACCGTAATAAATAACCCAAATATTTGTATAGTTCGGTTGTTTTTATAGTTACAAGTATATGCGTGCATACACGAGTATATACGTGTTTTGTGAACATGAGTAAACACGTTCCTATATATGAGTAGATACATGTATACATCAGATACATGCATGCACTCAAGCATATACGTGTATACACGAGTATATAAGAATTTTTACGGGATAACCTATAAGAGTGTATACGTGTCTTCACGAGTATATACGTGTCACGTGTATACATGTGTCACGTGCATATACGACTATATACACGTGTAAACGAACATCATATGAGTGTATGCACTTGTATCTCGAGTATATGCGTGCATACCTGAGCATATACGTGTATATATGACGTATATACGCATATATAAGTGTACATACTTACATGAACACGTATACACGAGTTAACTCGTGGATACATCCAGTGCGTGTCTGTACATGACTACTCACGTATATACTTGTATATATATGGAAGCACGATTATATACGTATGTATACGTGTAAACACGATTATAAGACGCATATACGTACATTTACTTGAATGCACCAGTACATGTATGCATACACGAGTATGAACGCTTATAAACGTGCATGCCTACAGAGTGAATCTAAACTCTTGAGCGAAGATCTAAGGGGTGTGAGAGGGCAGGATAAGAAGCAAAGAAGTATGAGAAACTTATGGTTGCTGACGCGCTACATGCACACAAAGCCAAAAACTGATTAATGCAAAACAGGTGACAAATTTGTTGCACAAAGAGTATTTTACCCAACATTTTAGTTTAAGAAATATTTAGAGGAGTTGTTAAAAGTTATAGCCTGTAGTAGCTCTAATACGTGCATCGCAACAAAGACACAGCGACTGATGAAAGATTTTCATAAGTCTCGTTATTGCAACAGAGCGTGTTTTGTGATGGCGACGTGTGTATTTCAGCTGCATTCCGCACATTTCACAAATCCCTTTAAAACTTTCTTAAGACCTTAAATGTTGTGTAAAATTGTCTTAGTGAAATAAATTTGTGACCTGTTTTGCATCCATCAGTTTCTGGCTTTGCGTGCATGTAGTGCGTCAACGTTGTGTTAGTGACCATATTTTCTCTATGATTCTTGATTCTTATCCTCCCCTCTAACTCCTATTAACAATTTGCTTTAAAGTTTAAAGTCACCCTGTATACGTGTATATCAGTGTTGGGCATCAACTAAAAAAATCAACTAAATTTGTAATTGATTGCTTAGTTGACTAAAGTAATCTGACTCCCATTTAGTTCAGACTAATATTTTAAAAATTTAATTCAATTGCAGACGAAGATTAACGTTAGTTTAAACTAACTCGTTAGTTGACTAAAAAAACTAATTTAGTTCAGATTGATTTAGTTCAGATTAAATTAATCAGATTGAATTTAGTCAGACTAAAAGTAATCAGATTAAAAGTAATCAAATTGATTTGATTACTTTTTTAATTCAGATTAAATTCGTAAAATATAAATATCACATGAACAGAGGCACATTTGTATTTCTACGTGTATATATATATTTATGCAAGCATACACGAGTTAATGCGTGTACATACGACTACGTGCGGGTATATACGTATATAAAAGTGTTATCCCGCGTATGTTCGTGTACGGAGGTATATTTGAAATTTTAAGTAAATATACATATTTATGTGTGCATACACAAGTAAATACGTGTATATACGAGTATGTACGTGTATACATGAGAATATGCATATGGATACGTGTAACCCCGAGTATACTCGTGTACAGAGGTAAATTTGCTTTTAATTGTGTATACACATACTTATGCGTGCACACAAGCGAAAATACGTTTATATACGTGTACACATGAGAATATGCGTATAGATACGTGTTACCCCGAGTATACTCGTGTAAAGAGGTACATTTCTATTTCGACGTGTATATACATATTCAAGCATGCATATACGAGAAAGCACGTGTACATACAAGTATGTTTGTGCACACACGAGAATATGCGTATAGATATGTGTTACCCCGAGTATACTCGTGTAAAAAGCTACATTTGTATTTGTACGTGTATATAGATATGTATGCGTGCATAAACAAGAAGGTACGTGTATATAAAAGTATGTTCATGTACACACAAGAATATGTGTAAACATACGTGTTACCCCGAGTATACTCGTGCACAGAGGTAAATTTCTATTTAAACGTGTATATACACATTGATGCATGCATATACGAGAAAATACGTGTATATACGAGTAAGTACGTGTACACATGACAATAGGTATATAGATACTAGTTCAACCCGAGTATACTCGTGTACGATGGAATATATTTATTTCTACGTTTATATGCATATTTATGCGTTTATAAACGAGTAAATACGTGTATATACGAGTATGTACGTGTACACATGAGAATATGCGTATAGATACGTGTTACCCCCGCGTATACTCGTGTAAAGAGGTACATTTCTATTTCGACGTGTATATACATATTCCAGCATGCATATACGAGAAAGCACGTGTGCATACAAGTATGTTCGTGCACACACGAGAATATGCGTATAGATATGTGTTACCCCGAGTATACTCGTGTAAAAAGCTACATTTGTATTTGTACGTGTATATAGATATGTATGCGTGCATAAACAAGAAGGTACGTGTATATAAAAGTATGTTCATGTACACACAAGAATATATGTAAACATACGTGTTACCCCGAGTATACTCGTGCACAGAGGTAAATTTCTATTTAAACGTGTATATACACATTGATGCATGCATATACGAGAAAATACGTGTATATACGAGTAAGTACGTGTACACATGACAATAGGTATATAGATACTTGTTCAACCCGAGTATACTCGTGTACGATGGAATATATTTATTTCTACGTTTATATGCATATTTATGCGTTTATAAACGAGTAAATACGTGTATATACGAGTATGTACGTGTACACATGAGAATATGCGTATAGATACGTGTTACCCCGAGTATACTCGTGTAAAGAGGTACATTTTTATTTCGACGTGTATATACATATTCCAGCATGCATATACGAGAAAGCACGTGTGCATACAAGTATGTTCGTGCACACACGAGAATATGCGTATAGATATGTGTTACCCCGAGTATACTCGTGTAAAAAGCTACATTTGTAATTGTACGTGTATATAGATATTTATGCGTGCATAAACAAGAAGGTACGTGTATATAAAAGTATGTTCATGTACACACGAGAATATATGTAAACATACGTGTTAACCCGAGTATACTCGTGCACAGAGGTAAATTTCTATTTAAACGTGTATATACACATTGATGCATGCATATACGAGAAAATACGTGTATATACGAGTAAGTACGTGTACACATGACAATAGGTATATAGATACTTATTTAACCCGAGTATACTCGTGTACGATGGAACAATTGTATTTCTACGTTTATATGCATATTTATGCGTTTATAAACGAGTAAATACGTGTATATACGATTATGTACGTGTACACATGAGAATATGCGTATAGATACGTGTTACCCCGAGTATACTCGTGTAAAGAGGTACATTTCTATTTAGACGTGTATATACATATTCAAGCATGCATATACGAGAAAGCACGTGTACATACAAGTATGTTTGTGCACACACGAGATTATGCGTATAGATATGTGTTACCCCGAGTATACTCGTGTAAAAAGCTACATTTGTATTTGTACGTGTATATAGATATGTATGCGTGCATAAACAAGAAGGTACGTGTATATAAAAGTATGTTCATGTACACACGAGAATATATGTAAACATACGTGTTACCCCGAGTATACTCGTGCACAGAGGTAAATTTCTATTTAAACGTGTATATACACATTGATGCATGCATATACGAGAAAAAAAGTGTATATACGAGTAAGTACGTGTACACATGACAATAGGTATATAGATACTTGTTCAACCCGAGTATACTCGTGTACGATGGAATATATTTATTTCTACGTTTATATGCATATTTATGCGTTTATAAACGAGTAAATACGTGTATATACGAGTATGTACGTGTACACATGAGAATATGCGTATAGATACGTGTTACCCCCGAATATACTCGTGTAAAGAGGTACATTTCTA
Source organism: Uloborus diversus (assembly GCF_026930045.1). NCBI lineage: Eukaryota > Metazoa > Arthropoda > Arachnida > Araneae > Uloboridae > Uloborus > Uloborus diversus. Next base: position 171,483,382 of record NC_072733.1, read on the forward strand.
TTTCGACGTGTATATACATATTCCAGCATGCATATACGAGAAAGCACGTGTACATACAAGTATGTTCGTGCACACCCGAGAATATGCGTATAGATATGTGTTACCCCGAGTATACTCGTGTAAAAAGCTACATTTGTATTTGTACGTGTATATAGATATTTATGCGTGCATAAACGAGAAGGTACGTGTATATACAAGTATGTTCATGTACACACGAGAATATATGTAAACATACGTGTTACCCCGAGTATATTCGTGCACAGAGGTAAATTTCTATTTAAACGTGTATACACACATTGATGCATGCATATACGAGAAAATACGTGTACATACAAGTAAGTACGTGTACACACGACAAAAGGTATATAGATACTTGTTTAACCCGAGTATACTCGTGTACGATGGCACATTTGTATTTCTACGTGTATATGCATATTTATGCGTTTATAAACGACTAAATACGTGTATATACGAGTATGTACGTGTACACATGAAAATATGCGTATAGATACGTGTTACCCCGAGTATACTCGTGTAAAGAGGTACAGTCATAGAAAAAAAAAAACGAAACACTCGATCGAATTCCAAGACTATTGACACTAGAGACATGTGTAAGGTGTCATTGTTTCAGGAATGAAAAGTTCTACAAAATTATGGTAAAAAATTGTTGTTAAGGGGTCGTCTTCATATTAAAACGAGCATCAACTTCAAATTTTTCAATAAGAACCCCCCTTTTTTATCACATATTTGTGATCAGCATCCTTTTTTAACTTTGTATACAAAGTTTTGTTTAATTCGATCCAGCCGTTACTTCAGAATCGAGTTTGAAAAATTCGTCTCGTAATGTTAAAACGTATTTTGATATTTTTACTCATAACACAAAAACTAGATTAGGCACGGCAAAGATTGTTTTTTTATATCAAAATATGAATCGACCCAACAATAAAAACATGATTTACAACAACTAAAATGTAATTTTAGTTTTTTTTATGAATTATTTTAATATTTTTTGAAAAAAATATGACCTGAAACCATATTAAATTTTAACAGAAAAACAATCTTGAAGAGCTTTTATGTGGGAATCCAAAATTTTAGCTCGAAATATTCAGTAGTTTTTGCGCTATGCTTAAAAATTCATTTTTTCCTACTTTAGGGGACCGTATACTTTTTTAAAACAGAAATTATGAAAGTTGGTTTCTTCTTAAAAAAAGAAAAAAATTGTTCAACAACATAAGCAAACCAATTATAACGTGGATTTTTTACATTAGAGTTCGTCTATGAATTTTTTAAATGCATAAATTTATTCGCTGTCTCTGCAGAAGAACAACACAATATTGCAACCTCAGTTTTTTTGTGGATATCGTTCAGACGTCAATGTGTAAATAATGCGAAACACTACTTCATTGTCTAATAAAAGAATCTTTTATAGAACTTTCTAAATTAAAAGCTACACTTAAAATACTTGTGTGTTTTTTTTTCTTTCTTTCTGCGTTTAGCCATTGCCTTTTGTAAAACAATAACTCAAAAAAATAAATAAATAAATAAATAAATAAACATGCACAATTTTTTCACAGAAACATACAACAAAACCTCATTGTCTTGCTAGTTATGTTGCAATAGACAGTAGAATTAATGGCTCTTTCCGGTGATAATTTTCTAAAAGGAAAAATTATTGCCTTGCCTAAATCGGGAAAAAGTACTCGAAAAATAGCCGACAGTGTGAAGTTTCGCCTTTAACAGTATCCAGATGGGTCAAAAAATAATATTTGCTCTTAGATAAGTTTACTGGTTTTTAGGAATTATTACTTTTTTTTTTTGTATAGTGTTTGAATAATTTTTCAATGTGTTAAGAAGTAGGAGAGGAAATGTCAGTCGCAATAGTGGGCCGCGTGCTTTGAGCTGTATTCTGCACAAAAGTAGTAGCTGTGGCTAATTGTGAACTTTTTTTTTTTTTTTTTTGACTTCGTCAAAGATTTAACGAAACATAAATTTGCGTGTTAGATTAAGTTGAGTTTTTATCTATTCTTAATTATAAACTTATTTTTCTCTTTACTTTCTCGGTCATTGTCCGAGCATTTCCATTAAAATCATTCTCGCAAGAGAAAGATAAAATGTCAAATTATTTTCTTTTTTGAATAATATGGAAAAATATCGACGAAAAAAAATTACATAATAAATTATTGATATCAACTACTATATGTCTATCTTATTAAATGCATGTTTCTCAGAATACAATATCTGAATATTCGGCTCCAACTTTATGACACTGGAATTAATTCTACTTTCTAACCTTAATCTTTAAGTAAACAACGGGCCACACGCGCCAGCTTCCAGGACGCAATGTGGCCCGCGTCTCTACTGTGATATAATTGCGGTTGGATTATCCCATTCGATGACTGCTGTGGGTCCTAACAATGAGCCCAACAGTCTTGAACTAGATTTAATCGAACAATGAAGCAGGTGGGATGTCATTGAAGCTGAGAGTGCCTAAAACCTGGTGGATGAAGAAAATTTTTCTGACCAGTGAGATGCCGTAAACAAACAGCAGATAAATTTACTTTACCTACCAGTTTATTCAAACTCTCAGCTTCAATAAGGTGACTTCTGCAACCCGCACGATTAGTCCCGAGTCCAGTCTGAAATGTCTACCATGAGGACGAAATTGTAGTCTCTGGATAGATCAACCCGCCTGTCGGGTATGCCGCGTATAGTAGTTGCTGTAGGTGCGCTAGCCTGATACTATAGAAAATGTTAGTTTGCAGGTATATAGTGTGCGAAACAAAATCAAATAATGCTAAGTTTTGTTTGTAATGTTACAAAATCGGAGAAATGACAAGAAGTCAGATTTTGGTTCACCTTGGTTTAAGCTAAAATAACTTTTGTCTTTTTAAATTACGGGTTGGACCATCTCGAATCTCGTTGCTAGAAACCGCATTGGGAAATTACTTTCCTAAATTGCTTTTACGAGCCATTACATGTTTAACTAAAACCGCCGTTTTTTTTAATAATACAACGCATTATGATCTTTCGCATCAAATTTAAATTTGAAACAAATTCTCTTTTTTTTTTTATTACAAAAAGCCGCTAGAACAATTACTGTGTTTGTCCACTGTGTTAATTCAAATAACCAAATTTTTCCCAAATCAAGTTCGAGTATGAACTGTTTGCTCATTAACAGGTATTTATATTCTCCTGTTTCTGTTTCATTTTTTAGATTGATACTTCGTTCATTTTATGTATTCAGAGCAAATTTTCACGGAATAAATTGACCTTGCTTCGCTCGCGTCTCCAATCTATTTAATGCTGCGTCTTCCCTTGTAGTGCGGTATATTTTTTATATTTTTGTATGACCCAAACTTATGCCGATGTTCTGCGAAATTAAAAACGCGCAATTATATTTTACATCAAAAGAATTTCTATTCATTCCAAAATAAACCTGCAACATAGATGCAATACATTTATCAAACATATTCACATCATCTTTCTAGGTATAAGGTTGGATATTTACATTTCTATGAGGCTAATTTGCTGAATGATTATATAAGCAATCCAATAGGTTCATATTAAAAAAGGCAAAGAGTTCCATTACTTTTAATTTTTCATTATTCGATTTACTAAACAACGATCTATACGATGGACGAGCCAAACCCCATACGTCTTTCTTGGGTTAATCCAGATAAACAAAAATCAGTAAATATTTTAACTTTTTTTTTTCAGAAAAAAAAAAGTTTTCGACCGTAAATCGCTTTTTGCCGCAACATAATCGGCTAAAAAGTATCGAATTACGGAAAAGAAAGAGAACTTCAAAAAATCATGAATTGAAATGGATAATCTCGATTTTTTCTTTGTTTACATTCCATTTAAGCCGTAACCTTGAAAGAAGCGTTTTCAATCTGGTGACGGTCCCTAAAACGTTTTTCGTTAATAACTCCTGTTCTACTGCTCGGAATGCAGTGAAATTTCGTACCCTGGCTGTATTTTGAGGTCTAAATATAATTATGTAGCAAAAATTAGGGGTTCCTATTTAAAAATCAAGAGTTGGTGCTCGTTTTGCTTTGTATATGGTCCCTTATCAAAATTTTACTTACTTAGTTTTAAAGAAGACTTTAAACCAAGTCGGATGACACCTTTCTTTCCTTTCTAGCGTGTATAATGGCCGAATAATGAAAAGTGTTTCGTTTTTTTTTTTCTATGACTGTACATTTGTATTTCTACGTGTTAATGCATATTTAAGCTTGCATATACGAGAAAGTATTTGTATATACAAGTATGTTCGTGTACACACGAGAATATGCATATAGATGCGTGTTAACCCGAGTATACTCGTGCAGAGAGGAGAATTTTTATTTAAGATTGTACATACAATTTTATGCGAGCATATACGAGAAAAGACAAGTATGTACGAGTATGTTCGTGTACACAAGAGAATATGCGAATAGATACGTGTAACCCGAGTATACTCGTGTACAGAGGTACATTTGTATTTGTACGTTAATACGTGAAAAAACATATTTATGCTCGCATACACTTGTATATACGAGTAAAAACATGTATTAACGAGTAGTTTTGTGCATATCCGTATATATACGCGTTATCCCGAATATTCGTGTATACTGGAAATTTTGTATTTCTACGTGTATATACCTATAAGTACGTGTAAACACAAGTAAATACGTGTATATACGAGTAAATAAGTGTAAACCCAATTTTTTTTTTTTTTTCTACCTGTTATCCCGAGTATATTCGTGGACGGAGGTATCTGTAATTTCTAAGTGTATGTACAAATTTATTTGTGCATACGCGAGTAAATACGTGATTACACGGGTATGTACGTGTACACAAAAAATATGCGTATGGATACGTGTTAATCCGAGTATACTCGTGCACAGAGGTTTATTTATTTATATTATATATATATATATATTTATACATGCATATACGAGAAAATACGTGTATATTCGAGTAAGTTCATGTACACACGAGAATAGACGTATATATTCCTTTTTAGCCCGAGTATACTAGTGTACAATGGTACATTTGAATTTCTATGTGTATATGCATATTTATGCGCTTATACATAGGTAAATGCATGTATATATGATTATGTATGTGAACACACGAGAGAATATGCGTAAAGATACTTGTTACTCCGAGTATACTTGTGCACAGAGAAATTTGCTTTTAAACGTGTATATACATATTTATGTGAGCATATAAGAGAATACGAGTATGTACGTGTTCACACGAGAATATGCGTGTAGATAAATGTTACACCGAGTATACTCGTGTGTAGAGGTAATTTTCTATTTAAGATTGTACATACATTTTTATGCGTGCATACATGAGAAAATACAAGTACATACGGTGTAGATTTATTTCAATCTCTCTAGATTTAGTATAGAGTTTAATCTGACGAAGTTTAATCTGCTTACTTTAGTTGACTAAATCAATATGATTAAATTAGTTTGTCTAAATCAATCTGATTATATTAGTTTGACTAAATCAATCTGATTAAATTAGTCTGAACTAAATCAATCTGAACTAAATTAGTTTTTTTTCCCTACAACTAACCAAGTTAGTTTAAACTAACGTTAATCGTCGTCTGCAATTGAAAAAATCAGATTAAATATAATCTGAACTAAATGTGAGTCAGATTACTTTAGTCGATTGAGGATTTAGTTGATTAATGCACAATACTGGTTTAAACGCATATTCTCGTGCGTACACGTACATACTCGTATATACTTGTCTTTTCTCTTACATGCACGCATAAAAGTGTATGTACAATCATAAATACAAATTTTCCTCTGTGCACGAGTATACTCGGGTTAACATGCATCTATACGCATATTCTCATGTGTACACGAACATACTTGTATATACACGTACTTTCTCGTATATGCACGCTTAAATACGTATATACACGTAGAAATACAAATGTATCTCCATACACGAGTATACTCGGGATAACACGTATGTTTACTTATATTCTCGCGTGTACATGAACATACTTGTATAAATATGTACCTTCTCGTTTATGCACGCATAAATATCTATATACACGTACAAATACAAATGTAGTTCTTTACACGAGTATACTCGGAGTAACACATATCTATACGCATATTCTAGTGTGTACACGAACATTCTTTCACGTACACGTACTTTCTCGTATATGCTTGCTTGAATATGTTATGTACATACACGTCGAAATACAAATGTACCTCTTTACACGAGTATACTCGGGGTAGCACGTATCTATACGCATATTCTCATGTGTACACGTACATACACGTATTTTCGCTTGTATGCACGCATAAGTGTATATACACAATTAAAAGCAAATTTACCTCTGTACACGAGTATACTCGGGGTAACACGTATCTATACGCATACTATCGTGTGTACTCGTACATAATTGTATATATGTATAGGTATTTACTCGTTTATAAACGCATAGATATGCATACACACGTAGAAATACAAATGTGCCTTCGTACACGAGTATACTCGGGTTAAACACTTATTTGTCGTGTGTACACGTACTTACTCGTATATACACGTATTTTCTCTTATATGCGTGCATCTATATGTATATACACGTTTAAATAGAAATTTACCTCTGTACACGAGTATACTCGGGGTAACACGTATGTTTACATTCTCTCGTGTGTACATGAACGTACTTGTCTATACACGTGCCTTCTCCTATATGCACGCACAAATATGTATATACACGTACAAATACAAATGTACCTCTTTACACGAGTATACTCGGGGTAACAAATATCTATACGCATATTCTCGTGTTTACACGAACATACATGTATATACACGTACTTTCTCGTATATGCACGCTTAAATATGCATGAACACGTAGAAATACAAATGTACCTCTTTACACGAGTATACTCGGGGTAAAACGTAACTATACGCATATTCTCATGTGTACACGTACATACACGTATTTTCGCTTGCGTGCACGCATAAGTATGTGTTTTCACAATTAAAAGCAAATTTACCTCTGTACACGAGTATACTCGGGGTAACACTTATCTATACGCATACTATCGTGTGTACTCGTACATAATCGTATATATGTATTTACTCGCTTATAAACCCATAAATATGCATAAACACGTAGAAATACAAATGTGCCTTCGTACACGAGTATACTCGGGGTAACACGTGTCTATACGCATATTCTCATGTGTACACATACATACACGTATTTTCGCTTGTGTGCACGCATAAGTATGTATATACACAATTAAAAGCAAATTTACCTCTGTAAACGAGTATACTCGGGGTAACACGTATCTATACGCATATTCTCATGTGTACACGTACATACTCGTATATACACGTATTTACTCGTTTATAAACGCATAAATATGCATATAAACTTAGAAATACAAATGTGCCTTCGTTCACGAGTATACTCGGGTTAAACACTTATTTGTCGAGTTTACATGTACTTACTCGTATATACACGTATTTTCTCTTATATGCATGCATCTATATATTTATACACGTTTAAATTGAAATTTACCTCTGTACACGAGTATACTCGGGGTAACACGTATGTTTACATATATTCTCGTGTGTACATGAACATACTTGTATATACACGTTCCTTCTCCTATATGCACGCAGAAATATTTATATACAAGTACAAATACAAATGTACCTCTTTACACGAGTATACTCGGGGTAACAAATATCTATACGCATATTCTCGTGTGTACACGAACATACTTGTATATGCACGTACTTTCTCGAATATGCACGCTTCAATATGAATATGCACGTCGAAATACAAATGTTCCTCTTTACACGAGTATACTCGGAGTAACACGTATCTATACGCTTATTTTCATATGTACACGTACATACTCGTATATACACGTATTTAGTCGTTTATAAACGCATAAATATGCATATACACGTAGAAATACAAATGTGCCATCGTACACGAGTATACTCGGGTTAAACAAGTATCTATATACCTATTGTCGTGTGTACACGTACGTACTTGTATATACACGTATTTTCTCGTATATGCATGCATCAATGTGTGTATACACGTTTAAATAGAAATTTACCTCTGTGCACGAATATACTCGGGGTAACACGTATGTTTACATATATTCTCGTGTGTACATGAACATACTTGTATATACACGTACCTTCTCGTTTATGCACGCATAATTATCTATATACATGTACAAATGCAAATGTAGCTTTTTACACGAGTATACTCGGGGTAACACATATCTATACGCATATTCTCGTGTGTACACAAGCATACTTGTATGTACACGTGCTTTCTCGTATATGCATGCTTGAATATGTATATACACGTCGAAATAGAAATGTACCTCTTTACACGAGTATACTCGGGGTAACACGTATCTATACGCATATTCTCATGTGTACACGTACATACTCGTATATACACGTATTTACTCGTTTATAAACGCATAAATATGCATATAAACGTAGAAATACAAATGTGCCTTCGTTCACGAGTATACTCGGGTTAAACACTTATTTGTCGAGTTTACATGTACTTACTCGTATATACACGTATTTTCTCTTATATGCATGCATCTATATATTTATACACGTTTAAATAGAAATTTACCTCTGTACACGAGTATACTCGGGGTAAACGTATGTTTACATATATTCTCGTGTGTACATGAACATACTTGTATATACACGTTCCTTCTCCTATATGCACGCAGAAATATTTATATACAAGTACAAATACAAATGTACCTCTTTACACGAGTATACTCGGGGTAACAAATATCTATACGCATATTCTCGTGTGTACACGAACATACTTGTATATGCACGTACTTTCTCGAATATGCACGCTTCAATATGAATATGCACGTCGAAATACAAATGTTCCTCTTTACACGATTAGACTCGGGATAAAACGTATCTATACGCATATTCTCATGTGTACACGTATATGCACGTATTTTCGCTTGTGTGCACGCATAAGTATGTGTTTTCACAATTAAAGCAAATTTACCTCTGTACACGAGTATACTCGGGGTAACACATATCCATATGCATATTCTCTTGTGTACACGTACATACTCGTATATACACATATTTACTCGTGTATGCACACATAAATATGTATATTCACTTAAAAAATCAAATATACCTCCGCACACGAACATACGCGGGATAACACGTTTATATACATATATTTACGCACATAGTCGTATATACACGTATTAACTCGTGTATGCTTGCGTAAATATGTACATACACGTAGAAATACAAATGTGTCTCTGTTCATGTGACATTTATATTTTACGAATTTAATCTGAAGTAAAAATTTAATCAAATTAATTTGATTACTTTTAATCTGATTACTTTTAATCTGACTAAATTCAATTTGATTAATTTAATCTGAACTAAATCAATCTGAACTAAATTAGTTTTTTTAATCAACTAACGCGTTAGTTTAAACTAACGTTAATCTTCGTCTGCAATTGAATTAAATTTTTAAAATATTAGTCGGAACTAAATGAGATCAGATTACTTTAGTCGATTGAGGATTTAGTTGATTAATGCCCAACACTGGTGTATATCATAAGCTTGTATGTATGCGTCTACTCTAGTACGAATGCGTATATACGTGTCTACCTGAGCATATAACTGTTCGTATATCTACGAGTTTAAGTCAGTATATACGTGTATAGCTGAATGTATATCTGTATATAGATAAAAAATACTTGCAGACACTCATATACATAGTTATTGATGCATTTATGTGAATACATATATATACGTGTCTACACGAGTATATGCATATGCGTACGCATATACTCGTAAATTTAACCCCGTTTACAGTAAAAACAATACATGTTAAGTGAAATTAATATTTAATTTATATCTGCCTTATACTTAAATATTAAGTTACTTTAGAAGAACAATATTCGTTAAGCCTAATATTATGACCACTTTACCCCATCTTGCTTAAATTGCTCTAAAAAATTATCAAAAAGAGATTGAGCTAACTGCTAACGAGTAAGAGTTCTTGAGACATGTAAGGAAGCTTCCTGTGCAGTCCATCTGTTCATAATTCTAACAAACAAAATTTCCTGAGGAAGTTAAAAGAGGTGTTTAGATTTTGAAATTTTTCATACTCATCCAAAATATTTTTTTTAACCACATAACATTTTCAAGTTGTAAAGTTTTGTATTCGAAATGTAGTTTCTAACCCATCTACTCTAAAATAAAATTTTCACATTCATTCGAACATTTATTTCCAAGCTATAGCCATTTCTTTGACGTATGACCACTTTCCCCCACCAGACCCTATACCAGACAGAAAAAGAATACGAAAATAACTGTATATGTAATAGTGTATGCATTTTTATTGCTTTTGTTAATGATAAAACACGCAATATATTTCGCCTCTATTTAACGACAGATCTAAGTTCATGAGAAAAGAGTCATTACATTGAGTTTTATTAAAAAAATAAATAAATAAACTATTTCAGTTGTCAAATTTTATAACTTTAAATTACTTCTCCTATCCTAAATAGTAATATTACTATAAAACACAAGCGAACAGTATTTAACGTAAAATATTCATACCTATTAGGAAGACACACTTACAAGATAAGCTTGTAACGAAAATTAAGGTATGAAATACAATTCACTGATAGTTAAATAATAAATCATTAAAAAAGAGCGAAAATATTATTTTACGATGGAAAGATGTGTCGCAGAAGGGAAAAGTACACAATTACTACAATGATACCACGCGGATTCAGTGATGAATGCAGTGTTTTTCACTAATAAATATAATATTCTTTAGTTATTGCATTTAAGTTTTGAAAGCAAGATACCTTATTTATACCTTAGTAAGTATAAGCGGAGAGTTGAACGAGTCGAAAAATACAATCCCGGCCCCAGTTTCTCGCATGACCCGAAATGGAGGGCAAATGGTTTTGTCGTCAAGACAGGACTTTCGAATGTACTTTCTAACTATATCCTGACTTTTAAAGGAGAGTTCATAAAATGAATGCAAAGGAATGAGCCGGCTTAATGCAGGAAGTGGAGAATTCCCATAACAACATTTACATTTCAACCTGCAGTTGACCAATACTACTTTGAACACTTATGTTTTCCTCTTTTAAGGAGTGTTTCGAAAATTCTACCTACAATGATCAGTTTTTTTGACCTGAATGGGGAGTTTTTTGGCCGCAGTTTGAAAATAAATTCACTGAACTGGTTTTTTGGTCAAATTTAAAATGTTCCATTTCAGAAAAAAAAAAATAGTCAAACAATCTTTATCACAGACGAAGCACAGTCAGGACAGACACACCTATTTTTTTTATATTTCCAGCGAAAATAAATAATACTTAAGTTAAGTAGAATATGTTTTTGTTATCATTTAAGGAATAAAAGTTATTGTGATCTTTGTTGATCTTTTCTAAAATCTGCTTAGCCGTAGTAAATATTTTCTTTTATGGCATAAACTACTCACAGATTTTTTTTCTGCCTTTGAAAAAGCAAAGAATGCATCCAATAATTCTTCGTAAGCTATGAAATAGAAAAATCTCTTCTCTTGTCACTTTTACTGCCATATTTTTACAACATGTTTTAAACCTCAATTTTCCCACACTATTCTAGAACATCACTATTGCTTTGTTTTGCTTAATAGTAAGAGAGAACTTATCTCTAGAAGAAAAAAAAAGCCAATACAAGTCCGTGCGGATATCTAGGTGTTGGGAATGTCCTTTTTATGTTTTATTCCAATACAAATTCATTTGTAGATAACGATTTCATAAAGACGCCGGAATTGCTTATCGTTGTGGATGCTATCTGCTCAATCTTTAAATAGGACATATCAAAAACAGTTTCATAACTATTCAGATAAATTAATGGTTAAAAGCTATTTAACGAAGCAGCAGGTCTAGTTACTCATCAAGAATCGTGGAAAATACTCTTAGTTTTCTTCCCGTAGTACCGACATCGAAGAAGGGTTTATACTACAGATCTTTGTAGAAATATGTATCAAGATGAACATTTTAATCAGAAGGACAATTTCAACAGTGTTTTACTAAAGATTAAGTGCGAGCTTATGATGTGGGTCGAAATTATGTTTAACTCATTACTGTACATCTAATTGTTGTTTAAAATGACAACAATATTTTTCGTTATTGTTGAATTTTCGGTCAAAATATAGCAGGTTTAAAAAGTTGATCGATTATCTTTTTAACTGTCAGAAGAATGAGAAAAAGATGAAGAATGGAAAAGAAAAATTTTGAAAAAAAAAAAAAAAAACAGAAACAAACAATAATGTGAGAATATTCTTTTTTGTGTATTTTGGAATTTTAGATTTGAGGCCAAGTTCTGTTTAAGCTTCAGGTTATATCAACTTTTTTATTCATGGTTCTAGCATTTAAATTAAGGGTTCAAAGTTGAAAACGCTGAAACTTATATTTAATGCCTCGAACTTTTCATTGACTAACAAGCCAAGTTTTCTTCTCATGACTCGCTGAATTATTGTTTATTTTAGCGATATGTTTACTAAAAAACCACAATTATCATATTTCTTAAGATATATAGATTTCTTATCATTTAATTGTTATGTGGGAGCTAAAGCTGACAAGGAAAATACTATGAAGATGTAGATGTGAATGTTTTCTTATGACGGATGCGACAGGAACGTAATGGGCAGTACGCTGAATTTTCATCGTTAACTTAATAGAGTTTAAGTTTTTACCAAAATAATCCAACAAAAAGGTTTTACTAGACAACCGATTGTGGACTTTTTTCCCTCGCTATTACTGCAGTTAAAATCTTCCGCAATTACAAAAACCAAATAACTCAGCTGTATTATCTAAAAAAATAGATAAAATCCCGATAAAAAGAAATATTTGAGACTATTTTACTCAAAGTTAGTACCCATTCACATACTTTAAAAAAAAAAAAAAAATTATTAATTTTTTTTTTACAAAATGATTTCTATGAGTATAAATTGTGGATGCTTCATTTTTATAAATAAAGAAATTAAAATAAACGTTTACAAATGATTTGCAATTGCTTTTGAATTTTTGCACCACTAAGGATTTTCTTTTTAATTTTGCCCATTACTTCATTACTTCTACTCTTATACGAAAAGCATATCTTCTTCAAATTCTATGAATTTAGACTTTACTGCATCGCCACACGTCATTGTTTGATAGTTGATGTTTACTTTTTAAGAGATACAGTGCAAAATAATGCCTATATCACAGAAAGATATCCTCGGGAACTTTTGGCAATTATTAAATCATAGTTTCCGTATTTCTAAAATCTTACGAAACACCTTTTCCTACACAAATCAAATGCAGTATTTATAAATTATGAAAATGAAACTAAGCATTAGCACTTTTTTTTTAATCTCACCTTCCAAAAAAAGAACCTTGTTCAATCTTCTTTCCACCTGGCGAGAAGAGGTCTTTACTAAGGATAGAAGACTCATTCTCTTTCGAAAAATATACCTCATCTCTCCTTTCTTCCTTTATCTCCTTCCCTTTTCTTCACACATCTTCAATCTCCCTCAGAGGTGCAACAGCAACGATCAGATTAATTGAATCTACGGACTGGGAGAAAACTCGCGTTACTTCAGCAGAAATAAGAATCTTATACGCGCTTGTTAATAATTAACAATAATGACTCCCAATTACATGCGTGCTTTTTACGTGTGCTGCTCGTACAAATTTTCATTCGAGTTAAGATACTTGCAACAAATACGCTTTGTTTAGCTGAAAAGAAATAATGGACTTGCCCAAATAAGTTTACACGAAAAGCAGGCGCTATTGTTAACATGATTGGTTATTTATAATTTTGCTTTATGCCCATTTTAAAACAAATACGGTTTTGCGTCGATCCATCATTGTTTTGCACGTACATTTTTTTATGCTAACCAATAAGTTTTATGCACACTCAATGGTTTGACAGTACCATATTTCAAAAATGAAGCTGTAATATCTTAGTGTAAGAGATAGTTATTAATCGAATAAAACACTACTTATTCTCTGCATATAACATAAAAAAGTTGGACAGAATATACAAAGATTCAACTTTATTTTTATGAAATGCTGCTGAAGGATGAAAAAGGTTTAAAAAAAAAAAAAAAAAAACGGATTGATTAGCAGTATACTGCCGTGTAAAAGGCAGTAACTGCAAATTTTTCATTTCTTTTTTCTTTTTTTTGTGGCCATGATTGCCTGGCGGAGCACCTCCACAAGATAGGTATCTTTACATCTAGTACCTGTCTAATTTGCGGTTCTGGCAACATGAATGCTACTCATCTCTTCTCCTGCTCAAAACTTGATCCAACTGATCAAAAACAAAATTTACTCGTAAAGCTTCATTGGTCTGCGCGATGAGTCATGAACTCCCTGAAATGACTTTCTCTTTATTTCTGCTACAATTGTAAAATCCTCTAATTTAGATTTCTTTTTTATTTTAAATTTTTTCTTTTGTTATATGTTCAATTGTTTATTGTATTTTTTTTCTCCCTGTTCTTGACTGCCTTTTAAACGGATTAATATCCTTCTGAATAAAGCCATATGTAACAACATTTTTTTTTTGCATTTTTGTCATTTTTACATGTTATATTGTACAAGCTCGCTCTTTTGGTTTCCGCTGAAAAAAGGCGCGAAAAAGACGTCTAATTCCAACATTTCCCCATTGTTAGTATTAAATCCAAAACTCGTTTCTTCAAATGTCTCGAAAACTCATTTCTGCAGATACTACCGTTTACCTGCACGCGGCAGTATAAAGGAATAATACAGTTGATAAGTTAAGGTAAACCAGTCAGAGATGGGAGAGGTAGCACGCATAAGCAGGACGAAAGTGCAAGATCGCAGTGACTCTGTGCTGCACAATCTCAAGAAGAAGTGTATTGTTAAATTTCTAGATTTTACCTTACAAGATTCTTTTATAGTTTAGTTTCAAGAAAGGAACAGCTTCTGAAAACCGATAATTTTGATACACTCAAACCTGTTTTTGTGCGGTCATTTTTTGTACGATTTTTTGTTTTCTTTTTTCTTTTTTGTGCGGTGTATGAAAATTTCAAGCAGATTAAGACTCATGTGACGAAATTATTTATAGAACGGGTGCGAGGTAGTATCTTCAAGTGACGACAGGGTCACTGTGACCTCCCAAAAATTTCCTTATTCGGGAAATTTTGTCTGACTATTCGGCAAAATGGGGTTGTTTCCTAGATTAAAAAGATTTTTTTTTGAAAGAGCATGTTTAAAAACATATAGGATTTAACCATTTTTAAATTAATTTGACAAAGTTTTATACTTTTTAACAATTACTTTAATTGGTGCGCAGTTTAAAATTCATTTTTTACGCTTCTGCAGATGACATCACAAGTGATGAAATGCTGTTCACTTATGCCATTAGCGCACAGCGCAAATTATCATATCCTGGCAACGCGGTTGACAGCAAAGCATATACATTTAACGCGGCAATGGATTAGCGCGCCAATGTACATAACTTATGAAGTTATAAAGACCAATCCCTATTTCCAAAATCGGACATTTAAAAAAATAAAAAAAAATACTTTTTTAAAAATAAATTTTTTTTCTGGCTCCATGTTTTTATATTTTTTTATTTTATCAATTTCAGTGACCAAAAGTAGTACTTGGTTTATTTTGATTTCGTTTGAAAAAGGATTTCCAAGTTATTTCGTAACTTTTTCGGTATTTTCACCGTGAGACTTTTTTATGCGGTCCCTTCCACCGCATTAAAAAAAAAAATATATATATTTTTTAAACTAGTTTATTAAAACATTTTTTTCTAGCTACTCGTGAAGTTTCGAACGATTTTTTTTATGCGGTCTCAATCCTTCGCATAAAATCAGGTTTGGATACATTATTCGGTCTTACTTTAAACTCATAATAAATGCTAGCTAAAAATACGATTTCGACTTGTTTGTAATGTACTTATTATTATTTTTTTTTAATTCACAGGTACAACTCTGAGGCGTGTCTAAAAAACTGAATTCCACAGCAGGTGAAAAAATAACAATCATCAATTAGGAGTCACAGTAAAGAACTACTCTTCCTTCAATTGAATTTTCTAAAGATAATTTTAATGATTCTATTGTCTTGCTATAAAGGAGTAAGTAAGCATTAGAACAATTTTCAAAAGTTCTTCAATTGAAGTCGCCATTTCCCCTAATTATTGTTTGCAGTGTACTGTATTCACTGTATTTTTTTTTTCTTGCAAGTTTTTTTTTTTTTTTTTTTAATCATTTAGAGTAACCGTCAAATATATTACTAAGAATTTCTCTTAAATGCTTGTGATTAGTGATTGCAATACCGATAGACCGAACACTGGTATGAGCTATTTTGCAATTTCGTAGTACCGGTGTTATCTGAGATAAAATACTGGTGTTTTTGATATTAGCTTTATATAATAAGTAGTTTTTAATTAAATAATTTCCAATTTAACTTATTGATATTTGCTGATGTTATAATAGTGCATGAAGTGTTTCCAATTTAATTTATTAATTATCTACTGTTATTTTAAATGTGCATTTCACCAGCAGTACCAGAATCAATCTATTGATGTAAAAAATTAGCTTCAAGAACAAGAATTAGAATAGTACCAATAAATAAAAGTGGTGGAAAGGACACAAACGAAAAATTTCACGAATGATTGTGATGCATTGCATTTCAGCGCGTTTATGTGTACCATGTTTCTGTTTCAGTCAAATAGAATAACAAGTGTATCTGTACTATAAATAATTTATTCCAATCATCAATTGCAGCAATACTTTATAATTTATTTTTCAAATAATTGTCTCAACTGTACTGAATTTAGAGAAAACACTTTTCCGTAGGTGTAACAACTGGTAATTTGTTGTCGTCGGTATTGGTTTGTAGTCCTCTCCACCTATTTAGCTGTATACTTCGCGAGGCAATGTCTAGTAATTACCATAATAGTGCCTTAAAAATTTGCGTGGAGGAACGGGATGGTGAACTGGGATCTATAATCAAATATTACATAGTTATAAATAATTTCGAAAAAAAAAACAAAAACGAATAAAGGAAACAAGATTAAATTTAGTTTAGATCGTAAATTTCAAGCTGAAGGGTAAAAAAAGAGAGGTAGAAACCCATCCTGATCTAAAGGAAAACGACAAAGATGATGTTTATGTTGAAAAGGAGTCGAACCTCAAAGAGAAGTTTCAACTGTCCATAAAAACTAAAAAAAAAGTACAACTACACACAATGCAAAAGGAACAAACGCAAAAATAAAAAATAATGAGAGAAAGAAAGAATCTATTCAAAACCAGAACACAAGATAAAGCTTGACCGCGAAGAGAAGGCGGGTGACCTTGAAGCGAAACCTCATTTTGTATCATTTGTAATAGGAAGAATCAGCCAGAAAACACCTTAAAGTAAGAGTCGTTCTCACTGATCCTATCCATTTCAAAATAATAACAATAAACCTATTACAAACGATACAAATGATGTTTTTGCTTCAAGGTCATCCGCCTTCTCTTCGAGGTCAAGATTTATCAAACTATTTGAAGATAAAGGGCTTTTAGACGGAATTTCGAAATACTCAACCAAACATGTTTTTATTTGGTAGACAGAGTACTATGGTAAAGAGTATCTTATAGACAAAATTTCAAGTTTATAGGTGAAAAATTAAAAGAGTTATGACACGTCCAGTATTCTGGACATTTGTTATTGAAATACATATTTCAGATTAAAAAAATGATGAAATATCAAACAAACTTCTTTATTAAACATTCTCTAAACAATAACAAAACATAATATAAGCATTTAAAATGATTAATAAAAGATTATATATATTTTTTAAAAAATCAGAAAAAAAACTCACTTTTGCTACGAGAACCCGTGGTTGGGAAAATGAGCCAGTCCCATTCTCTCCCAATCCCTATTTCTTAATAATGTCAATCCCGAAACGAAAAATTGTTGCACAAATAATAATAAGCAAACTGTAAAGAGTTAACTACGAAAAAAATTGCGTAATTTATTCAATTAATAAATGATTAGCAGCTGTTTAAAATTCATGTCCGGTATACCGGACGCCACGTCTGAAAGGGTTGAAGGAGTGTATCGCGCGTTATTAACAGCACCACCGACCAGCGTGAATTTAGAAAAAATAGTTTCAACTGCAGGAAGTTTTTTCACTAAAATGAGTTGCTGACTTAGTGACAACTCAATAGATGCATTATGTTATTTTTTATTTAAATTATATGTAAATTGTTTTACGTGTGATTTTTCAAGAGCGTCCATGGCAGACAGAAACTTAAAGTTGCAAAATTATGCTGACATAACATATCTATTGAGATAATATTACAAGGTGCCGGCAATCATTTCATCTCAAGAAATATTACAAACGGTTAGTGATTTGAATTTGAATTAGTCGATACTATGATTCTTAGAAATGTCGCAACTGAACTTAATTTTCAAAGCAGCTCTTTCTGTGCATCTAATGATCATTGAACGACAATCATAAGTTTAAAAGAACATTTAAAGACCGTTAAATAAATTTAAAAAAAAGTATGAAACTACCCGCGGATCATACGAACCGCGGTTAATTCGACCGCCGATAATCGGGAGTTCAGTTATTTTATTGAAAGACTTTAAGCATATTAATTTTAGTACGCAAATAAGGCTACTTACTTATTGACATAGATTTGCAGCCTTAAAGCAGGACATTAGAAAATTGAGGGAGCTAGTCCAATCATTGGCTAAGCAAAAGCTTGGGCAAAGAGCTCAGCAACGAGCTTGGGAAAAGTCAGGTGACTCAACAACGACGAATGGTTGACACGTTTTGCGTGAAACTTGCGAAGTAAACCTGATTTTTTCCAATGCTTTTATTTAGAAGCTGTCACGTGACTTGGGGTCTTTCCTTCACGAATGAAAGTCTTCACTCCCTCCATTTTATCTCTTCTCAATATTTGCAACTTGTACAGTAATTATTACAGTAATCGGCAGTAATTATTGATTATAAAAGTTACTTACAGCAATTATAATGTCTAATGCACAAATACAATTTCTTATTTTATTCATTTTTCTCTTTAAAACCTCGATAAGCCGAACAATTACAGAAAAATGAATACGTGAAAAGTACTGAAAGATATCAATGACGCATAACTAGCCCAAATAAAAGATGTTATATCGTCGAGATACGTGATTCGAGCTATTAATCGGAATGTTTTGTAAACATATAATTTTGTGTTTAACAAGAAATGCAGTCGCAAGAGCGATGAACTACTCAATAACAATTTTGTCGCTATTCATGCCGAAAACGAAGTACTAAATTCTTTGTAGGAAGTCATTTGAGTTAATGAGTAAACTGTGATAAATGAGACATTGTTCATCATTTCGATGTGGGTTTTCTATACATTTATTATCTTTTAGAGAAACTATTCTTCTTTAAATTCATTTTGGAGATTCCAAGTTTTATCTCGTCTAATTTTCATTCTTTCCCAGGCTTTCGTATATGCCTGTAATGCGTTTATGATTATTAAGATTAATTTAGAACTGTCAAGAATGGAGGTATATTTTATTAGTTATGAATCTTTCACAATAACTGTCAAAAACTTAAAAACAAGAAAGTGGGATATTTTATAATTTAACTCCATTAAAGTCATTTTGCTTGAAAAATAGGAGCATTATCGTTGTTAATGCACGTTAAAATCTGTTTGATGATTTATTTTACAAGAAGAAGATCCTCAATTCGTTTGATCCTTACTTAGGGTATTTATTTTTAAAGCCGCCTAATTTTTTCTTTCTAGCGATGGATTTTCTCACTTGGTGTTTATGAACTATTCTAGAAATATGAGGGAGAAAAATAATTTAAATTTTTAATACAGTGAAGTCTCTTTCAAATTTATCATCCAATGAAAATGAATATTTTCAAAATTTTATTGGAACTCTGAAAGTAAAAATAGGTATGTGTACTTGAACCAGCACTCTTGTACCATGCATAAAATCAAATCTATAGCAAAGGTTACAGAATCAAAGTGTACAAATGTTACAGTAAAGGGTCCAGTAATAAAACACAAAGAAAACATTTGACATAAATTGTGGTTCATAGTGATACGAATCATTCAGTTGTTTTTTGGAGTAAAGTACCAGGTAAAATAGCTATGTTAACAAAAAACAAAGTCATGGAAGTTTATGACAATCGATGAAATAAATATACTCAGCAAAATGAGAAACTTAGTAATATTTGTTTTGGGACAATGTTTGCCTTGGTTATGTCACAAGGTAATAGTTAAAAGATGAATCAATTAAAGCATTTTCATTTTGGAAAATACACCGGTATAACAGCCATAGAAGTATGGCTCTTATAAAACATACAAAAATGTTTAGAAAACTTCATTTGAGAGACAAAAGAAAGATGAGAGACAATGAACAGAGATATAGATACTAATAGGTACCTTCCCCGGAAAAATAAGGTTTCTCAAGTGTATTAATAAACATGCCGTTGTATACAAAGGTGGTAATGGAGATTTTAAGTAGATTTTAAGTTAAGAAAAGCAATAATTTTTTAGGAAAATTCCTTAAACACAACAAATGGTAAGTTATGAACAAGGCTACATAATTATCAATTTTTCTTACTCTCATTATTTTGATCGCAGAAATCCTTACTGAGAGTTGCCGTTAGAGTTTGAAAATATATCGCACGGTACTTATAAAGAAAAAAAAACTTGTTCTCCTTGTATTCGTTAGTTGATTACATGATAATCTATCTACTTTCCCCCAGCGTTACATGAGGAACACTACATAAAGAAACGGATTTAAAAAATAAAAGAAATTGAAATAATAAATAACACAAAATAAATAAAAGTGTCAGTAATTTTCAAATCCATCTCTGTTTTAAAGCTTAGACTTAAATTTTGGATCGATTTTGGAGATAATTCAAACTTTGATATAAGATACAAAATAATCAATACAAAAATACAATCAATGTGCTTCAGAAATGTTTTTTGAACAAGCAATTCTCAAGTCCATAAATGGGAATATTTTAAGCAAAATTATCTAAAAATATTCAAAAATTATGAGGTTTACTTTTCCACTTCATTGGAAACCAATGGCCGATTCCGCAAAATCTGGTTCTTAAGGATTTCTTTTAATTCATGATCTGCTTTAATGATTACAAATTTAGGATGAGAGATGAGTCTTTTTTTTTGTTTGTTTTTAAAGTTTTGATTATCGTTCTACAAAGACGTACTAGCTAAACATAAAGTAAACCTTAGTAGATTTAGTAAGGTAGACTTTTAACAACACCTTACTAACTGACATTCGTGTCAATGGTGTTGTCACTAAAAATGTCTGAATGGACAACGAGTTTAACTGAAAGAAAATAATTTTGCTTACCTTTTTCCAAGTAACGAGATACACATTCAAGCACAAAAAGTCTTCTATATTTAATTTAATAATACTTTGTTTGAAATGCATTTTTAACTTTGTGTTCTTTCTTATTTCGTTAAAACGTTATGCAGCTTTAGTTTCGAGTCTATTCAAAGTCATAAAATTCTAATTAACTAATAAAAATGTCTAACTAGCATTGCATTTCTGAAAACATAATATCTAATAGCTACTGCATACAAAGTTAAATAAAAAATACTTCTGGAAACATAATCAAAAACAAACTTAAGTAGCAAGTTTGTGTAGTTAAAAATGCATAAATAAGTTTTAATACGGATCATTAATTTTAAATAAAAAGCAAAACTAAAGATATTTTCTTTTCAAAAAGTTTTAACGATATGCATTGGCGGTTTTTTGAAACATAAATTTTACTTTTATACTGTACCCTTTAAGAAACTACTTTTCATTATATATTTTTTAAAAAAAGCTATTTTTCAAACACATATTCACTATTCAAAAAATTTACGAGAAGAAAAAAAAATGAAACACCATTTTATACCAAAGAAAAAACTCTCCTCTTGAATTTTCCACCATTATTAACTATAAATACATATTTCCCCATGCTCCTAATCACCTCCCCATTAGTGACAAACATATTAGTAGCCGTCTGCTCTTTTGTTTCAAACTTGAGTCATTAATCGTAATAAACGATGATAGTTATCAATTAAAACTGCATATCCAAAGCCCTTTTACTCTCTGGTTTCGAATCATTAAACATTATCAAAAGCTTGCGGTACATCTTTGGTTACAAAGAGGACTGCAGACTTTTTAATTATCTTTTTTGTTTCTCGAAAACGCATATTTTTTCCCTCTCAGTCAAGTGACCAATATCCGTCCAGCGTTTTATGATGGTAGATAATGCCTGTTCGAGTAATACTCGATAAATCTGGGAGCACTATTCAGGGGGGAAAAAACTGTAGACGATTGAGGATATCGCTCATTTACACAAAGCGGGCTGGTAGCTGTTACGCATTATTTAAAATGGATGTCTACTAATGACTGAGATAACTCTGCCAAATATAGCAACCAATAGCCCATTTGAGTTTCCCTAACGGAAAATAGCATTTTCTCGATAAGACAGCAGTCCAGTCGGCTCTGTTCCAGGCGTTAACCCTAATGGCGTGTGCAAAGTGTATGACACATTGACTTGTCGTTTATCATTTTGTAGAAAATGGCTTGTCCCTCTTGATCGATGATTCACTGATCACGTCATTCGGCCGGAAATGACGTTGGTTTCCGGAAAACGTTTCAAAGATTTTTTTCTTTGCTTTTTCTTAACATTCTTTGCCCTTCATTTCTATATTTTTGTGTCTAAGGCACAGTGTATTTTTACTCAATTGAATCCTCCCTTTACAATTTGAAATTAGACATTATAAATGAAATAGCACACCAAAATTATATGCCAATCAATGAAGAATATTTCCAATTAAATTTACATAAGTTTTACACTCAAGAAAGAAAAGCATACATGGTTACATGTTTTATTGAATACATACAAACATTTTCAGAATGGTATCATAATAGAATCATAATAGAATCAGCAGTAACAGCGAATATGGAAAAGCACTTTTTTGCAGTTTTGAAAAAAAAAAAAAAAAATAGTAACTGATGTAACTGTTGAACCCTTCATGGTGCAACTCTGGAAACGTTTAGATGTAAAAAAAAACAAATAACAAAGTCAAAAAGCACATATTACAGATTACTGCAGGCACGTGTTTCGGCATTGCAAGGAACGTCTTTTTCAATGCAAAAGAAATAAGCTTATGGATGAAAAGACATCCAACCTTTCATAAACAAGCTCATTTGTTTTGCATTGAAAAAAGGTGTTCCTTGCAACGCCGAAGCACGTGCCTGCATTAATCTGTAATTTGTTCTTTTTGACGTTGTTATTTCTAATTTTTCTTTTCAACACTAAGGTATTTATTCAACGTTTAGATGTATTCATTAAATACATTAAAAAGCACATATATTTTTCGGCAAAAGTTTTCAATGGACGCTTTTTCAAAAATATTTTAATTCTTTTTTTTTTGGCGAAAAAACACCATTTACATCCTAAGTGTCACATAAAATTAAAGTGCATGAAATTTTTTAATTAGTTGTTATAGAGTTCTGTATTCCTCATAAAACTTAAGTTATTAGAATTTAAAGAAACTCTTAACAAAAATTGCAAAAATAGTTTAACATTGCTTGCGATAACTGCCGATTTTTTCATAAACTCTTTCGAACAATTTGCAGATGTATTCATTAAAATAACACATTAAGAGTCATTTTTTTTTCAAAACTTAAATGCTATACTACCTAATACCTTTTGAATTTCAAAATCATTTTAAATTTTTTTTTTAAGTGTTTCAGTTATATAAGAAATTTAAGTGCATATAAATGTCTTTAAAAATGAACTATAAAACAACTCTTTATCTCTTAAAAAACCAGGTTTTAAAGTTTTTAAAGCACCGCCGAAAAGTTTTTAAAAAGGTCTCGTCTCTGGTTTCTAGACTTTTGGCGAATTTGTAATCTTATGGGACAATTCTAGCTGCTCCTAGGAGAATGTGAAACAGCAACAACTACCAAAAGGGACTTTTTAACCAATTTCAAAAAATAGCTACCCATAAATTATGAATGACAGATTTTTTTTCAAATTATATAGGGGAACGTGGAGCAAAGGGAAACAGCGGGGCAAAGTGAAATGGTGAAATATTTACTCTGCTTTTATCAACACCTATCTGGTAATACTATAACTATGTAGTAACACATGTAGCCTATTCCAGTCAAGAAAAATTAACTCTAAAAATCATAAAATATGATAATACAAGCAATTTTCAAAAAATGATACTCATATTGTAGTATTTTGTTGTAAGTCGAAAATAATTTATGCTATTATTAAATTATAAAGTTCTTGTACTTAACATTTAAAATATTAATTGAGACCGTCTAATATTCGGTGCAACATTTATTTAGTTAATATTAAGCGTATTTGTATTTCAATTATTTTCTCACAGTTAGACAAGTACATGCGGGGCAAAGTGGATGGGGCAAAGTGAAATAGTTAATTTCGTTTAATTATGCAATCATTTATTAAATATCTTACGTAATTTTTTTTATTAATTACTTAATTAACATACCTTAATTTAGTATTTCACTTATATTTTTAGTCATTCACTCTTACTCACTCGTTTATTTGTCTTCATACATTAAGTAATCTATTTGTGTAATTGTTCGTTTATTTTTTTCAGCATCTTTTCATTTATTCAGTCACCCTTTTATTTACTGACTCATTTGATCAAAAATATTTTTTATACTTGAATAGGACAAAATTATTTCATTTGTCACTTCGCCCCATGTAAAAATAAAGTGAAAATTTTCCACTTTTTTTTTTAAAGCGAAAATTCTATTTCAATTGATTCTATTTCAAAAAATACTATTTCAATGCAAGTTTTTTTTTTGTAACATAGACTGTTTTTTCTTTATGTACTCTAATTTTCAAAGCAAATATCCAACTTGTTCATTTTGAAAACAGCTCAATCATCTTAACTATTTCACTTTGATTCACACTCCCCTACATAAGTTTTAGTTAATAGGTATATTTTCTAAACGTGTCATGAAAATACGAGATGGTCAAGTTAAGTGCCTTGTTGATTTAACATGGAATGACCTTTAGTGTTACATCTTTGAATATTTGTTGAATATTTGTTGTTATAATTATAAACTATAAACTTAAAATCATTCTTTTTGCATATAATAAAACCTGCTTTCTTACTGAGTGAACGAGGAAGGAAAATAAAATTCTCCAGAATTAAACGCAATACAAATTTTCCATTAATGATACGTTAGAATGTATTTTTAGAAAAAAAGAAAGTAAGAGGCATATTAACAACTGGCTGCAAATTCGGTAGAGTACCTACGCTTTATTATATATCCTAATTACAACAGAAACATAATTATGAGCCAGTCGACATGAATAATTGTAATTTAAGCGAGCTATAATTATAAGAACGAATTGGAAATGGATAATGTATCCATTATGAATATTCAGAAAACAAGAATCATCATCAGGAAAATCGGAAGGAAAGATAAGAAATTCCTGGATCAGAAATACATCTCTAATAACGAACCAATTACGAAAAACTTGGTGCTAAATTGTTTTCGAAGGAAGAATTTGAATCAAACGAATAAATAAAATGTTGGCTTTAATATTGATATTAAAAGATTAACGTGCCGTTTGATAAAAAAGTATACTTGATAAATGATAGAAAACTCAAAATTTCCTTCTTATTTCTAAAATTACACACATTGCAAAATAACCGGGACCGACAAAATCGTAAAATCTTAGGCATCAGGGAAAATATTTAGGCGCAAGACAAGGTTCTCAGAGTTGATATAAAATTCAGTGCAAAAGGACTTACGAAAGAGCCTTGTTGTGAAAAAAAGTCGCCAAAGTATTTTTAGTCGCCCGAGATTTATCGAATATGGCAAATAAGCACCTTACGTACATAGTTATGGTATGGCAATTATCAGCATACAAGACACCGTGTGCAGACGAATTTCATCTGCATGTAGCTCTAATTCTCATGAAAAAGTTGGAAGCGGCTGCTTGTGTATGGTAGAAGAAAAATTACGCAAACGTTTTTATTCACATATAGGACGAGAGCTCCACCGTATGCCTCAAAATTGTTAGTGACTTTTTATTTTGTATTACTATGTTAATTATTGCATTCGCATATTTTCAACGTTAACTTAAAAGTCAGTAAGTGTTCAAGCAAAATATACGGATACAAGCCATGAACTTAAGCATGTTTTACATTAACTCGTTTAGTATTTATGATTAAGTACATTTATGTGCTATATACTGTACGTATTTACTGTCGGGTGATCATTTATGAAATAATTAAATTGTTTTTTCAAAGTTAACTAATTAAATTAAATTTCGCCTAAGTGTAGTGCATTTTTGTCGTCGGTGTTATTGTTTAAAATCTTTGGTTTGTTCAAAAAATAGTTAAAAGATCCTGATTAAAGAACATCACCTGCACATGTTCTTAGTCAAGAGCTCTTTCAAATGAAGTTTTATTGGGGCGATTCCTTATTGTAATTCAGAGTTTATATTTGTTTTTCATTTCTCCGAAGGCGCTATGACTAATATTTATGAACTTCGCAAAACTGAACGTGAAATGTTTTAGATCAAAACTTGAAATTGTAATTGAGGTCTTTGCCGAGAACATTCAAAAAAAAAAAAAAAAAAAAAACAATTTAATTTGTATCGGAGGATTTGCTCAAAAGTTTTTTTTCTTTTTTTTTTTTTTTTGGGGGGGGGGAGGGATGAGACAATATATACAGACAAACCAATAAACACATTTTACACCTAAAAACTTTTCGTTCTTATTTTTTACTTATTTCGTTTATTTTTTTTTAAATTTCTACTACTTATTTAATAATGCCATTCAATTTTACTTTTTGTACTGATATTTTATAATGAAATAAGTTCCCTTGTACCATTTTTTAAAAACGGTTACGGTAAATTAAAATAAAAACTAAATTTCCAGCAATGTTATATGTATTCCAGTACAGACGAAAAATAAACAAATGTAATCCTGTCATTATCTTCAACACTCAACGGCATAATTATAATAAATAAAAAAAAACAATAAGAATTACTCTGAAATGTTTTAACGATCATCTCTGCTAAAGACACTTTTCATCCATTTGTTAAACACAATGCTATGAAGTAACGAAAAGCTCGTTTCGATGAAAAATGTTTTTCATCTTTCCGAGCTAATATCCTTTCCCATGAGCGATTTGTTTCCCCATCGGTTGCACATTTAAATGAGCAGGTACGCACATTTTTTTCCGATAAAACTTTTCAGTCACGTCACAATGTTTTTCTTCATTTCTTTGAAGTTATTTTTTCTTTTAAAATATGGCACTTTCTTTTACTAGCATTTCGCCTAAGGTTTGTTTTTTAAAGTGAGACACCGAAATTATTCTTCGTTTAGCTGAAACAATTATTCGGTGCAATATTGCTCTAAATGAACAATATTACACTGATTCTTTCATAAATATAGGTAGATAAGTTTTGGCCTAATTTGATTTCGCATTAATAATTTGAAAAGATTGGAGGCGTTAATTATTTTTCACTTTGTTTGTCATTCTGTTCTGTTTGACTCGATACAGTTTGTCTTACCTTTGCAAGATATTCTAAAACTCCTTCGGTACATCAAAAATCCTAACATGAAATCAGATTTGACGATTTGATCATAATGGTTGGTACCAGCAAGCAACTGTAATAAACTGGTTAAATTCTAGCTATAGCTCCAAATGTTTAAAAATTTCCCAAAGTAATTATTTAAAGATCGTAACTAAGCCACTATGTCCTAAAATGGCCACAAAAGCAATTTCGTTCACTTAGTAACGTCATGAATGACAACGGATAGATGAAGAAATTGCTCCAGGAAGATCATTTCAATTGTGTACAAGAATTTATTTAAAGAATGTTTCCCCCGAACTATAGCTTTCAATATTCATTCCATTATATCTCGAGGAATAAACCAAACTGTTACAAAGTTTTTTTCCCCTTTTTTTTGGGGGGGGGGGGGAAGGGAAGTTGATATAGTGCATTGTCGATTTTCTTCTCGTTTGCGCTGAGTTGTTCAGCTATGTCATAAACTTTTTGCCAAAAGTTATTACGTTTCTCGTCAATATTGTATTAGGTCAATATAAATTTAGTGATATGCCTAATTTTGACGTAATCAGATTTAAATAAAGTGAAAATACGAGGCGTAAACATTAAAGAAAAAATGTATGAAACCCTACCTTTACTTTCTAAAGAACAGAAACTCAATGATGGAGAAAATAGAATTTTCTCTTGGAAAGATTACACTCAATATGTTTTTTATTTTCAACGTGTGAAAATTAATTTTTAGACATCGAAATAACAACATTTAGGTAAGATTGAAAGATAACAGAGCAAGAGAAAACAAGAAAACTATGGATTTATTGGAATTGAATAAAAAGTACTGAAACCTATTTTTTTTTCAACATGACTGTTTGTTGCAATTTGCAATCTTTTGACTTACGCTAAATGATATTATAGTTTAAAATAAAAGTAAAAGTGGTTTGTGCATAGAAATGAAAATGTTCTGTAAAGCGAGTAGAGATTGTCCAGGTGGAGAGATTGCGCGTGAGGGAGTTTGGGAGGGTAATTAGTTGGGTAAGCGCGCCGAGACCTAGCCTAGTTGTATAAGAGCAATACTCAAGGGTGCAGATGAAAGTGTATGCTGGTTGTTTAGAGTTTTGCGATAAAATATCATTAATTTGCATTGTTTGACGAAGCTAATTGCGAAAGTTTTTATACCTTTTTCTCCCAACTTTATAGAATGGCAATCAAGTAAAATAATTTTGATTTAAACGGTTTCTCATGAAGCTACTGTCCTTAGTAGCAGTAGTTTTTTCTAGCGGCAGTCTTATTAAAATAAAATACCGCGCTATCTCTCCTACCAAAATAGAAGTGCTCGCGCATTTGATAACTAGGAGAGATGGTGCATTCTTCTCATTCGTTTACATGGTAGGGAAAATTAAGCTACTTATTGGTTACTTTATATTGTAAAACAGAAATGAACAAATTTTGAGATAAGCAAGTTACTGAGTAACTTGTAGTTTTGTAACTTTTCTGGCGTTCTTTCTTTTGTTTCTTAGTATTCTCTTAAATTACAATTTCTGCGTCCTTTTCTTTTTTTTTTTAGCTTCTGATTCATTAATGATTAAGTTAAAATATTTACTCCCACTATAATAATGGTTAAATTCAAAACCATCACAAATATATAATTTAAAGTAGTTATTGTTGCTTACTGGTTAAATGTATGGTTATTATTCAGAAGAATTTCTTCTACCCATGTGCGCAATCTCTCCGACCCCATAACGGCATACTGCGCAAAAACACCCTCATGGCTTTTTTTATTTTATTTTTACAACAGCTGCATTACATTAAAGAGCAATAGTAAAATAGCAAGAAAATAGCGTAACGAAAAAATCATCTTACAATTATACATGGACAGTTTAGTAAAATATTGATTACTAGAATGGTTTTTACTATTCTGTTGAATTAAGGGACAAGACTAAAAGTTTACCTATTCTGTAAAATACATACGTAAATCAAGTGTCACTACTTGCGTTAAAAAATTATCAATTTTTTTTTTTTTTTTTGAGGGGAAAATGGAGTGAACTTTTAAAGTGAAGATCTACTCCCTTTAAACGGTTATTGACGCTACATGTACTTGACGGTACCCGTTGTTCTTTCAAGGTAGAAGTAAACAAACCGGAAATCATCAAAGCAAACAAATTTTCTATTTTTTCTTATAATTACAGTTGTTCATAGTATTTTTAAACAACAGTTCGTTGTACTTCGAAACATAAGTGAAAAGGTGAGTAACCTTTTTGCACTTAAAGCACTAACTTTGACAGTTGGGACCGCTCGTATTTATATTAATATATATTTTAACTGGATTCCCCGTGTACCTATTAAAAATCATAAATGCTTTGTTGTTGTTTCTAATAGCCCTTGGAGTACCTAAGGTGATGGATAACGAGGGCTTTAATCCGATTTTGAGGCTAATATAAGCGGCTTCCGCCTGACTGAGTCCCATTAAAAGACAGATAGCACAATTTAGATTTATTACGATACAGGGAAATCGGAGGAGCACCTGGGGTAGTAAGCGGGAATCGAACCCGCACTTTTCTGCTTGCACGCAGTTACTGAGCAATACCACTCGGCCACCGAGGCCCCACAAATGCTTTACTTTGTATGATAAGATCTAACTTAATTGACGTAAATAGAAAGTTGAAAATAAATTTGCGGGTAAAGTCGCGTCAACATTTAGTCAAAATTTGCCTTGTTATTAACTGACACTTGAATAAAAAACTGAGTAACCTTTTTGCATTGAAATGCTATAGTTGACAGTTTTGTGGCAGACCACAATAAACCTCAAATTATAGTGTTCTATATTTATATTATGCTACTTTAAAACGTATTTTTTTAAAATTATAATTTAATATATTACATTATGTCATAAGAATTGAATAAACGTAGTTTATGTATCTGGTGTACAAATAAGTTTCAAATGATTTTCAAGAGATGGCGTCACTAGTATTAAATCGAAATGGACAATGTTCAACGAACTTCATTTTATAACCTCATGGTTGGGCTCTCATTTTTAGTATGTGACATGTGTGAAGAGGAAACAACATAGATTTTGTGTGCTCTGAATATGTCAACTTTTGTGCCAACAAAATACAATTTGCGGGAAGGTTTACTTTTCTGCTTCCACTTGAAGAAAAGCGCAGCTGAAGTCCATCGAATGCTTCAAGAAGCTTACATGTTTTATCGATTTCCACATGTGAGTTTTGGCATAGCCGTTTTAGAAGTGGTTATTTAAATACCAATGACAAAGAGCACGATGGACGACCACAAAAGTTTGAGGATGCCGAACTGGAGGCTATATTGGACAAAGACTAGTACAAAATAACTTAACCGAACTCAATTAATGCGTTTGACCCGAACACTGCTGGAAAAACGGCCGCAATATAAGGAGAGGCACGAAAAGGTAATTTTGCAACATGTTTAACACTCGGCCGAATGTTGCGTAGCCGGTCAAAACATACCTTGATACGCTGAAATTGGAAGTCCTACCAGGTCCTATCCCACCCGCCATATAGCCCAGACATTGCCCGTTCAGACTACTATTTGTTTTCGTCGATGACGCTTTGCTCTTGAGGATCAGCAATTTCTCTCTTTTGAAGTCCTAAATTGGATCGATTCATGGATCGCATTAAAAGACTCATCGTTTTTTCGAGATGGCTTCCGAAAATTGCCAGAAAGAGTGGAAAAGGTAGTGGTCAACGGTGGACAATGCTTCGAAATATGAACATGAAACCAATTTTTCACAATAAAGCGTCAAACTTGAACAAAAAATCTTTTAAAACTTATTTGTATACCAGATATTAGAGCTACTGTCATATAAATGGAATTTATTTACAAACATAATTCTAATTGAAAATACTAAGGCCAAGGAAATTGCTAAATCCTACAGAAAAATAAAATGAATAATAAATGGCCGCCCCAAAGGTGCAGGTGCTGATTTTGACTTTATCAGTAGTTTCTACTGAATTTAAACAAAGACATTTTCGGAGTTTCATGGGACAATTGGTTAGCTATGGAAGAAATCAAATAAACGCATAAGTTATCTGTAAAAAGATCATTTTCCTTTAATCCCTTTTTACTTCCGTTAAATGAGTTCATACAACATAATAATTGAAATTATTTTAGATTACGCTTTAATACCTCGTGTACCAATTAAAAATCATAAATACTTTATTTTATATGAATAGATATAACTTAATTGACGTAAATACAAATTCAAAAATGTTATTACGGATAAAATCACTTCAACTTTTAGTTGGAATTTGCTTTGTTATTAACTGACACTTGAATAAAATTCACAAACTAACACATTGAGTTCATGTCGTGTGATGATTTCCGTTACAAAAAGTACCATATTGATTTAAAACCATTTAAAGGTCTTTTAAATGCATACGTGATAAGCATTTTTCTGCACCGATAAACCGTAATTCGAACTTAGTTCGTGAAAAGAGGAAAATAAATTATTTTCTACAAATACATTTACGCAATGAATTGCACCACATACAAATCAGATTGATGACGGTGTTTGTAAAGTTATCTTCACAGCCTTTATTTGAAACAGATCGGCTGAAATTTACTTCTAAAAGTAATTTAATAATGTTTTAACACTTGTTAAAATGAACAGTTTACTCGCTGTTTAAAATAAAAATGGCGTTAACTCAAAATGTTTCATTATCGGCTGAATCAAATAGAAAGTTATTCACTTGAATGTTTGTCTTTTCAGAAATTGTCAGGTTGCTATAAATATTTGCTAAAGTGTCTTTTAACATAGAGAACATACTGACATATATTTTTTTTAACCTCACGTTATATATGACAGTAAAAATATTAGACGTGTCCTCTGGTGAGTTTATAAGAATTTTTCTTAGTTCTTTCACGAATACTGAACACTATAGTTAAACGTCATTAAACTAAACAGTTCAGCAAATTGCTAATGGTAGTACTAAATTTTTACCTTTTTACTAAAGGTTGTTGTATAATTTAACTTGTAAACCAATCTAAACCAGAAGGAAGAACTCTAGGGTATATTGAAAAGATTTAAATATTGTCGGATTATAATTCAAAATGTTACAAACTTGTATACGCGGTTTTATTTATAGAGGAAATCATTTTTAAATTGTATTATTTCACATTAGGTTTCCTAAACATATGGGAATGCACGACTTCTATATGTGAAGGGAGATTTTTCTTTTATTTGACGAAAATTACGTAACTGACAGTAGTAATGAAACCGAATGCAGTAACATTTAAATTTCAGATTGTAAGCTTTAAGTTTTTTATTTATTGTTTTATTTGTTGAAAGTATAACTTCTTTTAATGAAAGGAGAACTTTTTCTATGTGTGTATTTTAGCGTAATTTATAAAAATAAAAAACCAGAAATGTATGTAAACAAGATGAACAATATGATTTCTCTGACAACTTTGAACTTTACGACGCTAAAACATGACTTCTGCATACATTATTTTCCTCCAAATGACGACGCTCGAGTTTAGTTCAAATAAAGAATTAAAAACATTAAATGTCATTTTAAACTATCTCACTCAAGTTCAGGAATTTTAGCTGTTTTAATTGATGTATAAACGTTTTACAAAAATTTGCGTCTGGTATATGTTTTAATGTTGATTAATTCAAACTATTTTTTCGAAAATGTGGCAACATTAGTTCTCTCTGTAAGAATAACCTGCGATAGAAAATGTATCTTGTGCTGTTAACTATATATTTTCTTCAACGTGTCAAAGGTTCATACACCCGAAAGTTTGTTCCTAACTCAATTTTTTTTAAGTATTTTTTATCTACCATCAAAATTTGGCTAAACTTTTTTTTATAATAAGAAAAGAGATCTGCGAATAAATTATCTACAAATTTGAAAAGATGAAGGTGTGGCTTTTAGATAAAAATTAAGATCCAACGTGTCAAAGGTTCATACGTGCCATAAATTAACTATGGGTGAAAACTGCCCGAAAGTTTGTTCCTTACTCCTTTTTATTTTTTTAACTATTTTTTATTTACCATCAAAATTTGCTAAACTTTTTTTATAATAAGAAAAAAGTTGTATCTGCGAATCAATTATCTACAAATTTGAAAAGATGAAGGTGTGACTTTTAGATAACAATTAAGAGTTATAATATTTAAATAGTGAATATTTTTAATAAAATACCGAATACAGGCAAATATTTCTTGACTTAGGAAATAAATGTATTCAAAAATGCCACGAGAGCTAAGATCAAAACTTTAGACATGCGCAAAACTTTTTTGCCGTTGCCAGGCAATATCTGCAGAAATGAGTTTTTGAGATATTCTTAGAAACGCGCGTTTTGGATTCAATACTAACAATAGAAAAATGTTGGGATTAAGATTTTTCAGCAGGAACCAAATAAGCAAGCTTGTACAGTAAAGCTAACGTACAATAGATGATAAAAATGCAGAAAAAAATTAAAAATTAAAAACTTGCAGTTACTGCCTTTAGTAAATCGCGTTCTCCATTCATTATGTCACGCCTTCGAACAAACCGCTTTTCTGAATGCCTGCAGCAGTCCGATATGCAAAGCGGCTTAACGGATGTCGCGAGGCAATTTTTAACTAAAACTGTCAAACCCTCATTGAAGCCTTTTGTGTTTTAAACTCTGTTGAGGAATGTTTTGTGTGCGTAGTTTAATGACTGCTTTTTGATCAGTTTTATTGTCATTTCTGGTACATAGAAGATTTTTATGTTGGAAGCAATAAAATTCATATGTCTAAGATGATGTTTTTTTTTATTTGACAAAATCATAAATAGGCAGCAATAAATTATTTTGAATAAAGTCTTACATGTCTCTTTCCTAATATTTGCCGAAATGTAACACTGTTGGCTACACGTAATTTTGTTCAAATTTTTCTTTTGATTTTTATTTATGATTTTTTGTTTTCACCTTATTCAACTAACATGTTCGGATTTTTTTCATAACATGTCATGCAAAAATATATACCATACCTTCTGGCTTTGTGCCCATGGCAGTTTTAACAGAAATTGTAATTTTAAAAATTGATTAGGCTGGCCCCATTTCTTTTGTATCTCAATAGAATTGTAGTTCGTAAGTAACGCCAAAACGAACAGTACTTCACGAAATATTTATTTTTTGTCCAACAATTTTAATGCAAAAATCTGAAAAAGTAAAATACTCACTCAAAAAAATTAAAATGTAAGAAAATC
Source organism: Uloborus diversus (assembly GCF_026930045.1). Lineage (NCBI taxonomy): Eukaryota > Metazoa > Arthropoda > Arachnida > Araneae > Uloboridae > Uloborus > Uloborus diversus. The sequence continues at coordinate 171,518,223 of NC_072733.1, forward strand.
CTTCGATAAAGAAAAACTGCAAATGTCGGGGGAAAAGTTATAAATTTGAAGTAAGCTCCAAGCCGGAAGCTGGGACTATGGCAGCACTAAGAGAAAAAATAATAATAACCTAACAGCTTTCGACGACATCCAGATACTGCAGTTTCACTCTAGTTTGCTTGTCAATTAGTGGGAAAGGGTTAGGAGATAGATAGGCTGACTTGCTTAATAACAGTTAGGGCTCTGTCAAAAAAAACTACTTTCTCTGAAGTGTTTTCTTGTTACTACAAAATACTTGCATGGAATTTTATTTAAGATCAATGTGTAATCAGGCTGTGTTTCTATAACTGTGCAGATGAATTCTCACGGGAAAAAAAATCGAACATGTTAGTCGAATAAGGTAAAAACAAAAAATTATAAATAAAAATCAAAAGAAAAATTTGTACAAAATTACGTGTAAACAACAGTGTTATGTTAATTGCGCCTAATTCCTTTTTTCTTATGTTTCTGCAAATATTAAGAAAGAGACATGTAATACTCTATTCAAAATAATTTATTGCTGCCTTTCTATGATGTTGTCAAATAAAAAAAACATCATCTTATAAATATGAAAATTATTCCTTCCAACATAAAAATCTTCTATGCAACAGAAATGACAATAAAACTGATCAAAAAGCAGTCATCAAACTACTCACACAAAACATTCCTCAACAGAGTTCAAAACACAAAAAGCGTCAATGAGGGTGAAGTATTGACAGTTTTAGTTAAAAATTGCTTCGCGACATCCGTTAAGCCGCTTTGCATATCGGACTGTTGCAGGCATTCAGAAAAGCGGTTTGTTCGAAGGCGTGACATAAATGAATGGAAAACGCGATTTACTTCCGATAAAGCGGTCAAAGAAAGTTGAAGACGCTTGCCCTAACATGTGACTGAAAAGCTTTCCGTCATGAATATTTAAAGGATGAGTTTTAAAAGAGCTTTAAGAAAATGTGTTTACCCTCCATCGATAGTTTGCTCTCGAAAGCTCCACTGAGATACGTATTTAGAAATACTTCCCACTTCTAATTAAGAGGAAAGTACGATATCGATTTCAAAATCGATCATCTTCAGCTACTGACGTCAGGTTTTCGCTCCGAACAGAAACAATCCTGTCGCCTGTCGAGAACATTACGAAATTCCTGCACACATGACAGCAAAGGAAAAGGAAAATTTTCATCATTCTAAGAAATAATACACGCAACCCCTCCCGAGAGTGAAATCACTACTCCAAAGCAGTCCTTGTGCATTTCCTTCACGCAGATGAAAAGTTTTACTGCCAAAACTTTTCGATTCATTTCAGTCGTTATACGTTTCATGCCAATATAAACAATACTAGCATTTATTTTTTTAATCGAGCGTGAATTTAATTGTTTGCGAAACCCCTCCGGAGAATGAAAGCAGTCCTTGTGCATTTCCTTCACGCAGATGAAAAGTTTTACTGCCAAAACTTTTCGATTCATTTCAGTCGATATACGTTTCATGCCAATATAAACAATACTAGCACTTATTTTTTTAATCGAGCGTGAATTTAATTGTTTGCGAAACCCCTCCGGAGAGTGAAAGCAGTCCTTGTGCATTTCCTTCACGCAGATGAAAAGTTTTACTGCCAAAACTTTTCGATTAATTTCAGTCGATATACGTTTCAGGCAAATATAAACACCACTAGCACTTATTTTTTTAAATCGAACGTGAAGTTAATTGTTTGCGTAGCCCCTCCTGAGAGTGGGATCACTACGCCAGAGCAGTCCTTGTGCATTTCCTTCACTCGGATGAAAATTTTTGCAGCCAAAACTTTTCGATTAATTTCAGTTGTTACACGTTTCAGGCAAGTATAAAAACAATTAGCACTTAATTTTTTAATTCGAGCGTGAAGTTAATTGATTGCAGAAACCCTCCTGAGAGTGGGATCACTACACCTGAGCAGCAGTCCTCGTGAATATCCTTCACGCAGATGAAAAGTGTAGCAGTCAAAATATTTACACTAATTTCTGTCGATATATATTTCAGGTAAATATAAGAACAATTGACTTCACGTACGAATTTTCAAAAATTCGTGCTAATCTTTGACAATTATGCATTTTATTTTTTAAATCCGAATTGGAAGATTAATTATTACTCCAATGTTATTGTATTTGTTAATGAGTTGAAATATTTATTATATTTTAAAAGTATTTCAAAAATTTATTTTTAAAAAGTTATTTCGGGGGTATGGTTATACGAATGGGTTCTCAAAAAGTTTTAAGCGATTTGATTTCCAAGTGAAAACACTAGTTCAAAGTTTATGCGTTATAAGTAAGTTGACTACACTATAATTTTTCGCTGAGTTAGTTGTATTAAATGTGTGCTACATATACTACCATCGTACACAAAATGGTCTATTAGCAATTTTAAAAATTAAATAAAATGCAACTTCTTTAATGAAAAAATCCCGAATTTTATCCTGTACAATGATCCGATGATTTTGAGCTTTAGCAAAATTCCATTATCCGTCATACCATTTTAGCTTCTTAAGTGTTAAATGTCACTGGAATACACTTGTTGAGTTTCACCAATTTGTATTTCTTTATCATACATTACCGATCAAGCGACGATGAAATACTACAAACTTTCACTATACACTGTAAAAAATTCCGAAGCGTTACTGGTTATTTCCGTGGAACGTCTTGGAATTTCACACGTTTTCACCTATTTCCCCGTAAAAACAAGTATCTTCACCATAAAATTTCCTGAATCGCTACAACTTGCACGCGTGCAGACTTTTCACTGTTGTGGAAAATATTTTTAGCAACCAGTTTAAAGATTGAATGAACGTGTTATTAAGTGTATCGGCCTAAGGTTGCTTACGGCCCGTCCAGATTGACTAAGCTCCCAATAAGAGCGAAAAAGTCAATGGACAGCTACAGCTGTGCAAGGCGCGAATTGCAGGCAAGAGAAATGCTTGGTTCCTTCTTGGTAAATCAGGAAGGTTCTAATCAATTATATTAAACCTACTAAATTTTTCTAGAAGGTTGTAGAGACATTACTGGCTTTAACAGGGGAGATGTCGCACTTCCTCAGAAAGTTTCAAGGTTAATTTCAGAAAGGTTTACTGACTTTTAGCGGGAAACGTTCCTGATTTTTCCAAGATATGTTACTGGAAGAAATTGGGCACATCAGCTGCCTATTATTTTCCAGGAACGTTTCTGAATCGTTTTTACAGGAAATAATAGGCAGCTGATGTGCCCAATTTCAACCAGTAACATATCTTACAAAAACGAGGAACGTTTTCCGATAAAAGTGAGTAACCTTCCTGAAATACTGGGAAATCTCCCCTGTTAAAGCCAGTCGCGAATATTTCACAAAATGTAAATAGGTTTAATGTATTTGATTATAGAATCTTCCTGGTTTACCCAGAAAGCTCCAGAAGCATAACTGCAAGCAAGAACCAAACATATGTCTTGCCTGCAATTCCTGCCTTGCAAAGCTGCAGCTATCCAGTGACCTATTTGTTCCCATTGGGAACTTTGTCAATCCAGACGAGCCGTAATTAAATTAAAGCCGATACACTTAATAAACACGTTCAGTCAACCTTTAAACTGGTAGCAAAAAACATTTTTCACACCAGTGAAAAGTCTGCATTCGTGCATCTTTTAGCAATTCAGGAAACTTTTTTTGCGAAGATACTTGATTTTGCTGGGAAATAGGTAAAAACCTTTGAAATCCCGAAACGTTCCACGGAAATAACCAGTAACGTTTCGGAATTTTTTTAACAGTGTAACTAGTGTTTACTTTTAACTATAATTACAGCTAGTTGTCCTGCAACAGAAAGCGCGATAGCAAGTTAATCGTACTTTTATCATGTGGAATTTGCATTTCAATTCGAAAAATTCCCTATAATTTTTTTGCACATCCTTTTGCGCAATCTCGAAGTTTTCCCTTTGTTATTTAATGGATCAGCATCAATCAATAAGAAAAGCACTACGCTACTGCAAAAAAAAGCAACTATTTTTTCGCAGTGTAGAGGTATATATTTTTGCATTGTTGCGAATTTTCAGAAGGAGTTGCTAAAGTGCTAAGTTGGTAATTTTTAATCTTCCTGCTCCATGCGTTCGAGGTCGTTAGCCAATTCTTCGATTCATTTAATAAATAAACATCCATCGTTCAAACAATCGAAAGGTCTTTAACCAAACTGAAAAAAAAAAAAAAAAAAAAAAAAAAAAAAAAAAACTAGAAAATCTCTAGGAAACTGGGAGCTTCTTCTTAATTAACATTGATAGTAGTTGTTCAGAAGAAGGTGTGCTGATTACTGGAGATTTACTAGTAATAAATACAACAGTTTTTTTTTACAATGTAATCACATGAGCTTTTGAACTTCATAGATTTTAAAGATTTGTTTCGCATGAGTCTTACTTTAAATTTAGCTTAATTTCTGATGGTTTATGCTTAACCTTACTTAATGATTTGCTTAGCAATTTAGGTATTCAGCATTTCCTTTCATATCTATATATTCAATTTTACCTATAAAAAATAAATTAAAATTTGCTCTTCGTGGCCGGACATTGTATTTATGAACAAAAAATTATGTGTTAACTTTAGTCTCATTTAACTTTATTCTCAGCAAGAAAGGAACTTTTTTTTTTTCAAGTTAAGTAATAAATAGTTGATGAAATATGTCTGTCCGCTTTTCAAGATTTTCCACGAAATATTATCTGCAACACCTTTGATTAAATGATTTTTAAAAGTTAATGTACGAAAATAAAAATGAGAGAATATGGTACTTTTATTTATAAATGGACACATAAACAGCAATCTGATAAACCTTATTTGGAATACCGAAGAGTAAAATAAGCGGCTATCTTTTATAAGTGCAGTTTATGTTCTATTCACAGCGTTTTGACCTTTTTGAAGGGTTTTAAAGTTAAACATGCAGCAAAACCTTGATACAACACAACAATGCAAGGGAACTCAATATTAATTATTGTTATTGAAGAACACATTGCTAATCATTAGACACACTATACTTTTATTTTAACCTGATGTGAAGTTAGGCTTAGGTTCAACCTGGAAAAAAAAAAGTACCTCCCCATACACCAGAAGTATATTTCTAACATCTGATGACTACATCTCTCGAGTAATGGTTTAGTCTTGATATTATTACAAATGAGGCAGTGGGAAGCAAAGAGATAGAAAAATTTATAAATTGTAGGTACAAATGGTATGTGAACCTTTCCTTTGTCTTGGGACAAGAGCTAGTACTAGTAGCCCTGGTAGGTGCTGTCATACGGCATTATTTAGAAAAAACTTTCTAAGCCCATTTCCTTTCAAAAGCCTATCTAGGACCGCAACTTTAAACACGTTTTACTCAAAACTTGAAAATGTATACTTACATTCCTTTGCTGCTCACTGCTTTAAATGTATCCTCAAATATTTAAAACGGATTTCAAGAAAGAGAAAAGGGGTAACTTTTAAGTAAAACGAAAAATGTGTCGTTAAAAATGATATAAAATTCATGCGAAATTCACTCATTTCATCTAAAGCCTGACATCCATTGTTTCAAAAGGGGTTCTCTGTAACGCTGAAATACATGTCTGTCATTTGTTTTGAAAGGTTGTGACTTTATAAAGTTGTTTCATATACTTTAAATTTTTAACACTGAAGGGCAGTTCCAGTGAAACAAACGTATCAACTGTTGAATAAAACACCAGAAAAAGATTGAAAATGTTCTATGTTCTTAATTATTTGCACTAACTTTAAGAAGAAAATTGATTCTACTTCAACGTAAAACATTTAAATTTCGAAGGTTTCCATAAACAATATTGAAAAATAAGTGCATAAATAAGGACAGTGAAGAAACAGACGCATTTCATAAACTACGTCTTTCACTAAGCCAAAAAATATTATTTGAACATTTTTTCCAAGGAATCTTCAAAATTATATCACATTATATGTGAGTAGTCTATATTCCTTATAAACTTCATGCAATGAAAACAAGAATCTAACATATTTGGATCATGTGTAGGGTTTTTTAGCAATAAAGTTATTTCTTAGGCAAAATCTATCCAAATGGAATTTCCCACGTATATTTCTTCATTTCTTAAGATTAAAATGCAAAAATCAGCCAACAAACAAAAATAAATTTCTTTTAATTCGAAAGCATCTACCATCCTATAAACGGCATAACTATCTCCGTAAATGAGCAAAAAAGCTTGAGCAAGAAATAGTTGTGGGAATCGGCTGCGGTCGAATCGGCGGACGCACCTGTGGCGAGCTGCCGACCCCTATTCTTCTCAACGTGCTCAAATCGAGAGAGAGGTCAACCGTACCGGTAGATGAGGATGGAATATCGATCTTACTCGCTTGTAAATACAGCCTGCAAAGTGCCACCAAGTAGGCCTGAGGGGGTTGACCGACTAGCGATAGTTTCTTCGCGAACAGAAATTCACACACACGGGGGAGCCGTTCGATATTAAGATTTCTCGCATATTTTTGAAGCATGTTTACTGTAAGAGCGTGCTCTCATCAAAGATTAGCGACAAATAATTACAGCCTACTGGTAGGAAATAATTTTAAGGAAAATAATGGAATCTAGTTTTTCACTTTGTAAATGATTTTCTTTGTTAAAGTTTGTTAAAATAGTTCCCATTTTTTAAGGTTTCACACCTAATAGCATTTCATACATTAAGAAAATAAAGCTTTGGATCATATTCATATGTAGACAGGAGTCATGTATATTTCGTTGAGCAATGCAAGGAGGTAAAAACGTAAAGCTGCGTGCAATAAGTTCATATTTTTATTTTCTATACTTTTCACTGTCCACCCTTAGTGCTCACTGCATTTAAATATTTGGCTTAAAGATATGTAATGAATCTCATATATGACAATGTTCAAATAGACTAAAGTCCGTAATATATAAATTAAGAAATAACAACGTCAAAAAGCACAAATTGCAGATTGATGCAAACACGTGTTTCGGCGTTACAAGGAACGCCTTTTTCAATGCAAAAGAAATGAGCTTATGGATGAAAAGACATTAAACTGCAATTTGTGCTTTTTTACGCAGTTATTTCTTACTTTACTTTTCTCCACAATGGTATTTATTTATCTTATCCATAATATACGTTTGACAGAATAAAAAAGCAATACTGTTTTTAGATAAAATTGAGATATCTCAGATTAGTGAGTATTATTAACCTATAAAAACAACTTCGCTCAAATTTCTATTTTTCTGAGGGAAATATGGGAATTTCTTGCAGGTTACGCTTCAACCATCTGATTATTTAGACTAAAAGTATATAGAAGTTAAAAAGTATTCAGTCTACGCATATATTGTAAACTGTTTTCCCTGAAATATAAATACAATGAACATAACATTTTTATAAGAAACAAATACAATCGAAGGGGATTTTTGACATAGACTGAAATATGAAGTAAAAATTGGTGTTCAGCAACCCGATTTAATGAAAAAATAAATAAATAATAAATATATATATATATATATATATATATATATATATATATATATATATATATATATATATATATATATATATATATATATATATATATATATATATATATATATATATATTTTTTTTTTTTGCTTATTAAATATACGGTGAATTAATGCAAAAAATTTCAAAATTCTGAACTATTTAATAATTATTTTCTCAAAATGTTTCCCGGACATCTTTAACGAGAACTCGGATTAGCGAAGAAATAAAAAAGAGTTGGTTGGTACATGGGAGCATAACTAGCGTTTAAAAAGCAAATCTCGCTTAAAGCGAGCAGTATTTTAGCGATTCTTACAATTTCTATTGATATGACTTTCAGTTCAGCTTATCCTATCTTGAAACAGCAAACTTTCACTTTCGAAAGTTAATGAAGAATCATAAATTTTGAGAACAAGTGATCAGGGGCCTTCTTTTTAAATTTTTGGAGTAGAAAAGCATTTGAAAATTAAATAGGGTTGGTTGAGTTAAGTACAACCACTTTTTAGAACAGCTCGTTTTTGAAACCGTATACAAAATTTAATTGTAATATTTTTGACTCATTTTATCTTGGACATTATTGATAACCAAAAGTTCATCTTTATGTTTTAAAATAGTGCATTAAATTTTCTTTACAATGATATTAAAAAAACTCAAATAAGTGAATAAAAACTTTGAATTTAATAAAATATGAACATGCAATTAATTTATAACTGCGTATTCGAGAAAGGAAGGAACCTTACTTTCAAAATTTCTTGGGAAACAGATTTGACAACTTGTAAAACATTTTGAGTTTAATATCATAAAAACCTAAAGAGATATCGGCAACCTAATGTGCTGCATTTCAATTATTCTCGGATAGGTGACGAATCGAAAGGGATCGTTCACAAATCGGTAGCACTTGCCTGCAGTCGCTCAATGTGATTCACGATAAAAACTTGTTATTCGTTAAATATTTTTATTTCAAGTTTCAGTATAATATTTTTTTATGTTGTCAAATTTTTTGAATGTTTGATATACCAGGACGGAAAACTCTGTGTTATCAGCCGAAAACGTGCAAACAAATTGATATTTTTGAAAGAAATGTTTTGCTCTTTCTGGAATATAAGTGATACTTTCACGAAAATGTAAAGAAATCTTGACTATAGTTAAGAGAGTCATTACTGAAATTTACAGCTTATTCTTAGTTAATTAAGATGGAGGATGGTCAAAAAACGTTTTCGGTTACATCAAATTGTTGCTGGTCCACTAAATGCATCGGCGATTTTTTTTTTGAGACATGTCATTTGAAGCATACCTTTTAAGAGCCAAAAGTTACAGAACAATTGTTTGTTTTTGTCCTCCTCTGTATGTGCAGCATAATATGCAGCTGGGGATTATTTCCTTCACCCGATCCTTCGGTGTCTTAGAGAAGGCACCGGAACCCTGATAATGTCAGTCATGGCCTTATTGGGCTGCAATCTACTTTTCTATGGTTATCAAGTCAAAGAAAAAATGGCGTTACCTAGCAACATTTTTCTTTTCTAAATGTGTAAACCAAATGAAGTAGGATTTCCAGAACAAGCGAAAACTTTTTTTAACACAAGTAAACTATAGTAAACCACGGAGAAAGGAAGTTTACTTTAAAAAACGATTAAGCTTTTTTGTAATAATTGTTGCTACACTTTTGCATGTTGATAACAAATTGCGTTTTAAGATAAGATAATATTTATTAACAAAAACACACATACCTAACAAAAAGTAAGCAAAATAAAAATAAAAATAAAAATAAAATAAAGTAAAGTTAAAACATACAACGTGAATTATAAAACATAAATTACAAACGTCAGTAACAAAACATTAAGAAATTCTTGATTATAGTTCAACATGAGTTAGTAGTAAATTCAATAACTAAAGAGCGCCAAAGGCACTGTCCGCAGTGTTATTTATTCGGTTTATTTTGAAGTACAAACCCAAATATTTATTAAACAATATAATATTTACAAAATAATTTTACACAAGTAATAAATATTTCACACAGAACAATAATTGGACTGTTTGACTTCAGAAAAAAAAAACACAATAACTCGCATTGAAACATTTTATATTATAAAAAATACAATACAAAATCCCCCCGACCCCCGGTTGGCAAGTCAGTATATTTTATCAGCTAAAAGTTAATTATTGATAGAATGTCGTTATTTTGTATATATTCATTGACCCCTTGTTTTTATTTTTTGAAGTTCTTCTCATTCCTAACATCTTCCGTTAGTTCATTAGACAGCCGTAGTGCCAAGAAAAACTTTTAATAATCGTTTTATTTGGTTTTATAACTTTATATTGTTTACCTGAAATTAGAGTATCATATTGTTTTTCATTAATTTCAAACTAGTTATTATTGTCATGTAAAAAATACAATATTCTCTGTGCATATATTTCTCTGATATTATAGATTTTCTCTGACTCTTGTAAAATAGTATCGTTTTTATTAAATTCTTGTTTAGAACCATAAATTATTTTCAAAATATTTGCATAAGTTCGATTTAAATTGGTCAGATTTGTTTCATAATCACCTCCTCATACACAAATACCATACGTAATTATTGAGTTTATCCAGGCATAAAATAAACATCTAAGAAACTTTTTCCCAACTATATTTCTCAATAGATAAAGCCAATGTATTCTACCTCTTAATATCTTCACAAGTTTATCAGTATGGCATTTTCATTTTAAATTTTCACTAAACTTTATTACCAAATAATTTATATTTTCGACTCTTTCTATGGTAAGGCAGTTACAGTTATTTGTGCAATCACATGTTGATTCGTGATATTTTATGCCTAAATCAATTTTATTAATTTCTTTCTTTTTAAATCAAACTTTATATTTTTTGTTTTATTTATATTAAGAGATAATATATCGTCAGTTAACCATTTATTTATAGCAATTAAATCAAGTTCTATTTGGTTCTTTATATCATCAATGCTCCTTGCACAATATGTTAATGCTGTATCATCTGCATATAGAGTAATTGTACCGTATAATGTAATGTATGACATGTCATTAATATATATTTAAAAAAGTAAAGGACCTAAAATTGATCCCTGAGGGACTCCCATTTTTGTTGTTTTTTATTTGCTTATACAGTTATTTAGTTTTGTTGCTTGTTTTCTGTCCCTGAGGTAGGATAATATCCATTTGTAAGCTATTGATCTTATTCCAACATTGTATAACTTTTTTTACCAAAATCTTTATGCTCACACTGTCAAATGCGTAAGTCCAAGAATACTGCTGAAGTTTCATAGTTCTCGTTAATGCCCGCATAAATTTCACCTGCTAATTTTAATACAGCTTTTTCAGTATTTCTGTTTTGTCTAAATCCGTATTGTGCGTTATGGAAAAAATCATATTTTTCTAAGAAATTCATCAACTGAGAGCTATAACATTTTCCCATTAATTTTGAATTTGATAAAGCTTTATTTCCTGTTAGTCTTCATGATTGCTATAAGACCACGATTCAGCCACCTTTTTCTATTCTACTTTAAAAAATAGGAGGTTGACCTTACTTGTCTACATGGCATTCACTATAACCAATAAATGTTTCACGGTAGTAAATTTTCCATCTCCGAGACTACAATCACGTGAAGTTTCTGGCCCCTGGGTTGTTCCATAGTTCACAACTTTTTAGCGGGATCTGTTTCTGCTTTTTTTAAAAAGTTTGTACCATCATTTATACGGCACCGATAATTTAAAATCCATATTCTTATCTATGATCAATATTAATTTTGACATAAATATCTACTTAGATACAGTGTCTATTACATCCCTTAGGATAGTCTTACTTTTGAGGGAAAGACTTCAACTGACCTTCAATGAAATGTGGTTCAGAGCAGAGAAATATTTCATCTACAATCAACTCTCCATAACTTGAAGTCCCAAGGGGCCGACTAAAACCTTCGAGTAATCGGTAGTTTGAACTATCGAAAGTTCCTTTCCTAGCCTTCTCAAGTATATTTTTTATTTTATTTATTAGGAAAAGTGCAAAATAGATGGACTGTAACATTTATTGTTAAGATAAAATTATTCTTACTACAAAAAATATCTTTACAGAGAATACATTTTTTCTTAAGATACTTCGAAAAAGGAAGTTATTTTTCGCTGCTTACATTTACTATCGCGTCTTAAAACTCCTTTCGTGTGTTTGTCGTATGGCCAATTTCTCTTCTCTTGGCTTCAGTTCGTATTGTTTTTAAACGTCGTTTTGTCCTAAAAGCAGATTATTTGAGTCTTTTAGAAAATAATGGCAATGAATAATACTTTCAATATTTGCCAACATTTTAAATATCTCAAAGATTAGCCAGCACAAAGGATTTAGGCCTTCATCCACATCAAAATGTAGCACAATCGACTACCGCTCACTCTTGCAACACTGTGGATTAAGGAATACTATTGTAAATAAATTATTCCCATCACAAACTGATAAGTAAAGCAATGTGCTAAAGAAGGAAAAACTGTTTTTTTTTCTCTTGTTTTGACTGCATTTTATGCATAAAATGAAAGCGCACTTTTGTAAAAATTTTTACTTATAAGGAGTACATTCCAGATATAGAGATAACTGCATTGAAAACACTAAATTATTTTGGGACCGAATGAAAACGTTGAGATAAAGGAATATTCGAGTTATAAGGCTTCAAGTTCTCAAAAGTCGACTGTACTTCCTAAAACACCCCGTATGGGAAGCAAATAACAAAGCAAAATTTAAATCCGAGCTAAAGTTTTACTCCTGGAGTTGCTAGGAGTGACCAACGCTTCTTTCAAATGCTTTAAAATGAAAAAGAAAATGTCCGTGCATATTCACAAAAGCATGAAATTCTTTTCACTCTAAAATAGTAACTGCGCGGATACGGGTAAAGCAGCGTAAACTATTGATCGCTTAACAAACAACATAATCTTGGGTAGGATCCACTAGCCAAAAGATAATAACCAATTTTCTTTATAAAACCCTAAAATAGATTTGGAGCTACAGATAGATCCATGTAACATTTCATTTATGAATCAAAATTTTTGTAATGAATAATTCAAGCTATAGGCCTACATAACTGCACTTCATTTAAAAAGCATGAAGATTTACAGCTTAATTCTGCGCTCACGTAATAACTTTCGAAAATATTGTTAGGTTAGTTATCGTTTGAAAGTCAATTAAATGAATGTACACACGCATGATTTATAATCATTGTAAGTTTTGTTGTTAAAAACTTGGTGTTGTTTTTGGGGTCGGATTCTTACCAATGATGTCGATAAAATGCTCTAACTATTATTATTATATTTTAAGTGAGAAACTGAACTGAAATTTCATTGTTTATATTGTCAACTCAAATAATAAAATAATACAATTGCAGCGTTATCTTGGATTGAATAATTCAATTGGTTAAACTACAAGTTAAATGTACATGTTTTTTATATAAGATTAATTTAACTCAACTTGAATTGAGTCCTATACACAAAAATTATCTCTGCTCCAGAATTTATAACTTTTAGTAAAACTTTTGTTTAAAGAAGCGTAGTGTAATTTCAAAAACGGAATTCAGATGTAACTTTAAAAAAAAGAACTGTTTTGAACAGAAAGTTAGTATAGTAGAGTTACTGTATCCGCAGAGGATTTTTTTCATTTTGAAATCAGGTAAAAAGCACTGTGAAGATTCATCTTCATTGTCACGAGATAGGTGCAGGCACTTTAATTGGTTCTACAATTTATGAGCAATTTGTACTGATGGTTGTTGCGGTTACATTAACTTAAGTCATAAAATTAAATGTTTCATACCCAACTACTCTCAGAGTGTGTTGTCTTGGACACAAATGCACAAAATGTTATGTCTCAGTTCACCCAAAAGAAAGTGAAAGATCTAAATTTGAACCATTGAAAAAATGTTTCCCATTACCATAACTGGCCATTCTAGTTTTCATCATTCAGTAAACCAGAAAAAAGTTTATTGAGAGTTCAATCTGAAAGAAATACCGGCTGAGTAATGTCATTTTTACGCCAAAAGGGAGTATATTGCAGCTGAGCCAAGAAAAACATTTGATCAGATCTCGACGTAATTTCTTATGTGAATTCGATCCAGAAATAAGCAGAAAAAGACTTTTAGTGAAACACCTAAGCTGCTTAAAATAGATGTATTAATATCTGAAGCTTTGCGAAAGCCCTATAATTCTGTTTTAAAATGCACCCAGGGCAATGTAAGTACTGCTGTGCTAAGCACAAAAGTCGTACCTGCATTTTTTATCAAAATTGAGTTATGATTACCTGGTGGTTCTTTGTCACATATTTCACTTAAATACAAAGTTTTATGTTCATTTGTCAGTAGGAAATATTTTACTTGGAGGCACACAATATTAAACGCATTAAACGGAAATTTTTCATTTAGTACTCTGCTACAGTACGACTTTTGCGTTAAGCACGGCAGAGTACCTCTGCACCATTTCTTCCTGAATTATCAATTTGCAGCCGCTATACTGTGATTAACTATCAAAGCTAACTATAAAATTTCAGCTGAAAATTTTAAAATACATTCTAAACACGCATGAAAAGATTTTAAAATAATCATTAGCTCAAAACGAAAAACAAATAATAATAAATAAATAAAAAATAATAATAAATCAAGATCATGAGCAAAGTTACCCATACTTAAAGATACTTCGTAACACTATTACATTGCAATCGATTGTGCGCGTTTTTTTTTTTTTTTCATTTTAAGTGCAGCATTAGAATATTATCTTCATATACTAACAAGTACACTATGTTTTGAGAAGAAAACTGACGCCAAAAATTAGTTTTAAATCTGCTTTTTTAAAGAAAGTTTTATTTTTTTAAATGAAACAACTTATTGATGCGCAATTATTAGTAGACATTTTTTTACTTACAGATACTTCTTAAAAGTGCGGTTTTAATTTAATGTTAGGCCATTAAATACTTGTACACACAAAATGTGTTTTCATTTACTCGAAGTTTTACTAAGGTAAGTGTGCCAAATAAGCCACCTTAGGGTTCAGGGCTTAGTATCTCACTCTTTTAATGTTCAATTGGCTCCGAGTTTTTGCACATTCCTCAGATGACTCATTCAAAAAAGGAAACACACAATTCCATCCAAATATTTAAGTGTCAGTTATGTTTTTCAGCAGATTTGGCCTTATTAGAAACGAGTTCCCAATAAAGCCAACTCTGTAAATTAATAAAAGTTTAACGTTTTCTTACAAATTCCTTTTTGAAAAAAGTTTTTATTTTTAAATTACATTCTATTCTGCAATTATCGATCCACCTAAAAGGACTTGTCAGAATGAAACGAAATTTTATACACAGGAAACAAAAGCAAGATTATAGCTTTCACACTGTCGGCTTCGTTAGGAATAGTGATGGATTGCAACCAAATGGAACCAGATCGTTTCCAGCGACAAACTAAGCTGAACGTATTGCAAGAGAGAAAGTTGTTTTTTTTACAGTATTAAGTTCTTTTTTTTCAGTTTTAGCTATTTTCTCATGAAACTTATAATAAAGGAGTAAACTACCAACACTTTTTAACACTGAATAGCCCATACTTCTACTCAACAAATGATGCCTTATTTGGATTATTTTATGATGTCATTTTCAAACCAGTGTGACTAGACTTCAATCTGGCGAGTTGGAGCTAGGAAGCAAATTTTTTTCGAGGTAAGCATGCGAACTCGCATGCTTGCCCCAAGTTAAGTTTTCAGAGTCGAAACGCTAGACAACTGAACCTTAAATTGTGTAAAATGTAAATTTAATGAACGAATGCTATTAGTTACACGATTTTTGAGTTTATCATTTCTTATATACATACATGCCTAATGCCCATACAATAGCCAGTCCATCGTCGTCCGGATTCCTTTAAGCCAGGACATCTCGTTTTGCACGACTGGCCGAAACAAGGAGATCATAAACTCTCTCCAATTTTTAAAGGACTGTTTCAAATGATTCGTCCAGTTGGGGCCGTATGCTACGAGATCAAAAACATCAATCTGCAAAATATTGTTCATGTGCAACATCTTCACCCCAACTACTCGCGGGATTCTCCACTCATCGATTAAAACGACAGCTCAGAGAAAGAGGGCAAACCGGACTACTATGACCTACGACGTGATTGTCGCTCACCAGACAGATTTGGACAGCATCTTTCTTTCTTTCTTTCTTTCTTTTTTTTTTGTATTTACGCTTTAATTTTAAATTTAATTTCAACTGAATTTATTATTGAGTGTGGCCGAATGTAAGGTCTGAATTTATTATTTTTAAAATTTATATTTAAGTGGCAACACTTAGTTGATGATAATGGAATAAGAACGTTCGCAAGCAAATCGCCGCATAGGATTTTCGAGTTGTTTCTTAACTATCGCAAAATTGGTATTTCGCAAGTGTTTCTTATTAATTAAATGTTTTTTATAT